>NC_065586.1:41773481-42133608 GCF_024542745.1 Macaca thibetana thibetana
AAGAACACGTCACTCCCCTCCCTTGCCTGCTATGTGTATATGGTGAGGGGGCAGCCCTGCTGCTGGCTGGAGACGTGGGTCCCCTGGGGCAGGGAGAAGGGTGAGGCTGCCAGGCCTGCTGTGGCCTTCCCAGGAGGGACTGGGCAAGGGACTTTTGTCTCCAGTTGGCAACACTTTCTGACAAAGGGCTTTCCACTGGATAAGGCAAGACTCGAAAAAAGCTATAGGAGGCACATTTAGTCCTACTTTCCTCAATGTGAGCTCCAAAAAGATATCACTGGCTACTGTATTGCATGGTCGCATGGTCACGTAAGTTCAGGATACCTAGTTAAGCTAGGCTGTATGGGCTGTGTGACTGCAGAGGAGTCAGATGGCCTCTCTGGGGCAGGGGAGGTTGGGGAACCCCTGGACACAATCCTGCAGGGCAGCCTGCAGAAAGCAGGTCTGGAGGGGCTGCTTCTGGTGTCATGAGTTATACTCAAGAGTAACAGAGAAGAGGGGTTCACTGGGGGGCACATGAGAGCTCCAGAATTGAAGGAAAAGAACTAAGGCTCCAGAACCAGGACATGGTACTCCCCTCTGCTCCTCCAACCTGCCCATTCCCGCGGTTCTCAGGCCCGGACTAGGTGGGGACTGCACCCCAGGGATAACTCAGCTCATCTTTCACTATGCGCTGAGTGTCATCATTCCCACGAGATGAGCGCTATCCAACAGAAACCTTTCTGGGGTAAGGGAATGTCCTGTATCTGTGCTGTCCAGTACAGCAGCTGCCAACCACATGTGGGTCCTGTCCACTGGGATGTGGCCAGTGTGACCCAGGGGCTGAATTTGGGATGTGAATTTGGACAGCCAGGAGCCCCTGTGTTGGACGGAAGCTGGGCCTTGGGGCCTTGCCACCCCATGCAGTGGGCAGTAAAGGACAGGTGCTCAGGTGTCTGTGGAGGAAATGGGGACATGGAGATGATGCTTGGGCTTTTAGTGAATGATATTTTTTAGGTCTTTAATCCAATGGCATCCCTAATTTCCTGGTGAAGTTATTTTTGGAAGTGTTCATCTGCCTCAGCTGAAGAAGGGGGAGTGGATAATTTGCCCTGGCCTTGGATACAACCTCAAGCTGGGCGGGCCATCCTCTGCCATGGGCAGTGGCTCTCAAGTGTGGGTCCCTGGGAACCTGTTTGAATGTCCATTCTTAGGCCCCTCCACACACCTCCTGAACTGGCAACATGGTGGGGGCCTAGTCCAAGCCTTGGGCCGCACAGTACGTGCGAGAAGCACTCGGTGGGTGACAGTCTATATGCCTTGTGACCAGCACATCCCTGTGTGATGGCTGAATGTCACCCTTCACACGTTTCAGGAACAAATTGATGTCCGAGTGTCAGATGTAGCAGAATAAGCTAAAGATCTGTACTAAGCCATGGAGACTTCTGTGACACACGTTGCTTGTGACACACACCTACTATGCCCATATGCGAACATAGACCCTGCTACTCAGGGAGGCACAAGGCAGCAGGGAGGGAGCAAGGACCTGGGGAACCTGGAGTGAGCGCTGGTCTTCAGCCCCCAGCTGGAGAAGCTTGGACAAGCTGTTCACCTTATAGCCTCCATGTTCTCATTTGATCTCCCTTGCAGGGCTGTGGTGGCAGACAGAGCAGGCACCCGGTTCACTGTCAGCACAGTCAGTGCTGTCTGTGGACTGGCCCTGGTGCTGGGGACGCCAATCAGCACTTCTGCAAAAGGACACAGCACCTTTTGGGAAAAGTGAAGCAAAGTCTTCTAAGAAGCAAAGGCAGACAGAACAGGCACCTGGTCCACTGTCAGCACAGTCGGTGCTTGCTGTGGACTGGCCCTGGTGCTGGGGACGCCAAGCAGCACTTCTGCAAAAGGTCACAGCACCGTTTGGGAAAAGTGAAGCAAAGGCTCCCTTCTCAAAGGAACACCTGGGGTCCTGGTCAATACGAAGCATGTTAGCATTCACCACGGTCACTGTTCGATCCAACCGGCACAGAAATATAAATGGGAAAGAATTCCCACAAATTTGCATTCAAAACTTCAAGAGGCAAAACTTACAATCCATCTGCAGGCCAGTTTAGATGATGTTAACACAATTTCAATCTTTACTCCCAACAAGGAAGTCAGGATACTGTGAGGAAGGTGAGGGGCTGACGAACACCTCACAAGTATCTACCCCACAGCACCACAATGCTCAGGTGCAGACGCTCAGGTACGGCTGTACAGCAGCAGGGCTGAGTGGTTCAGCAACAGTGCAGGGAAGAGTGTAAGAAAGTAAACTGCACCACTTGTCCATTTCTGGCAGTGTGAGAGATGAAGTGCGTGCCCACTGAAAATGATAAAGTTGTACCAAATTTAAAAATCCAAGTGAAGGCAGGGAGCCAGAGAAGTCAGGGAAGCTCTGGAGCCTGCTTTGCCTGAGGGTAAGGACCATGAACTTCTGTTTTCAAGTCCACAGGGGTAGAGAAAAACGTCCAGGGCCTGCCTCAAGATGAAGAATCAAATAGGAGACCCTAGCCCATAAAGCTGGCATCTCAAAGAGCCACCCCTCAGTGCAGCCGTGAGCTTGAAATAAGGCGCTCCACCCAAACCCCACCGAGGGAGCTAGGAAAAGCTCCCTGATTTGAACCTCAGCACTGAATGGAGGCAGGGAAATTTTACCTTGATAATTGATAACGATGAATCAGTGAGCTTCACAAAATTTTGCAGCACAAATCAACACCGGTCCAACAAACTTTAAGCTGAGAATTCTTTGAACTGGCCCTGAACCGTTACTGCCCCTAAACATCCAGTAGAAACAAACATTCTGACCTATATTCCAGTTTTTTAAAAAAATCTCCTTAGCTGTGTCTAATTTTGTTCAACCCATCTGTTGGATTTAAAAAATTCAATTATTGTAGTTTTCATTTCTAGATGCTCTATTTGGTTCTTTTCCAAATCTGATCATAATTCTGAAGAAATTACCAGAATCTAACACATAAAGCATTGGAAAACAAGAAACAGGTGGAGACATGGAGGGCACAGCGGTTTTAACATGTTATCAGAGTTAGAGAAGCAAAGAGAGAATGAGGCAGAAATCACTTTTGAAAAGAAAACAGCTGAGAATTTTTCAGAGTAACAATCCAAGGAACCCAAAGAATCTTAAGCAGGACCAGAAAAAAAACAAACCCACACACAGATGTATCATAGTGACACAGAACAGAAAAGAAGAGAGTGGATTGCTTTCAATGGATGATGGCTGTTACGCTGATGATTCACAGCAGAAATAACTGAAGCCAAGAGACAGTGGAGTAGTAACTCCAATGTGCTAAAAAGACAAATAATGGTCAATTTAGAATTCTCTACTTTTTAAAACTATTTATTAAATGAGAGATAATAAAGATATTTACAGACAACTCAATGGCGTTTGCTATCCACAGACCTTCCCTAAAAGAAAAACTAAAGGATGGATCTTGACTCTTACTGCAACCCATATACAAAACGATTTCCAGATGGATCACAGACCTAAATATGAAAGGCAATGCAATGAAGTGTCAAAAAAAGAATTTAAAAAATTCTGAGAGTAGGAAAGGTTTCTTAAATTGGACACCAAAATCACTAGCCATAAAAGAAAATTGGTTTTTATTGAAATTAAGAACTTTTGTTTACTGACAGATAACATTAACATACTGAAAGAGAGGCCGTTGCTAGGAGAAGGTATGTGTAATATGCAAATCTGACAAAGGACTCAAATTCAGAATTCAGAATTAACCCCTACAAATCAACTAAAAAAAAAAAAATCAAACTTTTTTTTTTGTTAAAAAGGCAGAAAAACTTCAACAGGCATTTCACAAAAGAAGATATCTAAATGGCCAATAAGTATATGATAAGGTACTTGATATCATTCCCTGATTATAAACTAAGATGAAAAGAACTGTACACACCCATTAGAAATTATAATTAAAGAGTTTAAATTAAAAACACTGGAAATACTGTGTTGGGGAGGATGTAAAGCAACTGATCTCTCATACATGGCTGGTAAGGGTTATTTAAAAGGATTGAAAAAAATCTGCCCACTCCTGGCAAAGCTGATCAAGAAAAAATAGAAAGCATAAATATATCAGGAATGAGAAAAAAAGGATATCACTATAGATCTTATACATATCACAGAGATAATAGGAGGATATTGATTTCATCTGAATTTTCAAATTTATCAGTATAAATTCCTAGAAAATTACGATTTACCCAAAATAACTCAATGAAAGCTTATTCTACGAAAAATAGAAAGTCTGAATAGTTACATAATTACTAAATAAATTGAACAACTGATCAAAAATCTTCCCAGATAGAAAAGTTCATGCCCAAGTGGCTTTCAGGCAGTTCTTCCAGGCAGTTCCAAATATTCAAGGAAGAAATTTATTCTAGTTTTACAAAACTTTTTTAGAAACAGAGTAAGAAGGAACACTTGTAACTTAGTTTATAAGCTAGTATAACCTCAACAGAAAAGCCTAATGAGGGCCAGACATGGTGGCTCACACCTGTAATCTCTGCACTTTGGGAGGTCAAGGTGGGAAGATCACTTGAAATCAGGAGCTCCAGACCAGCCTGGACAACAAACCAAGACCCTGTCTCTACACACAAACAAACAACAACAACAACAACAAAAATGAGTCAGGTGCAGGGGTGTGTGCCTGTGGTCCCAGCTACTTGAGAGGCTGAGGTAGGGGGATCACTTAAGCCCGGAGGTTGAGGCTGCAATGAGCCATGATCGCCCCCACTGCACTTCAGCCTTGGAGACAGAGCAAGATCCTGTCAATTAAAACAACAAATAAATAAACAAAAATGCCCAACAAGGAAGAGAAAGGGAAGTCATAGGCAATCTCATTCATGAACATAGATTAAAAACACCTGAAGTATATACATACCCACACCCCCGACATGAATACATATGAGATGTGTAAATGTGAATACTTACATGTGTGTATATGTAAGCAAACCAAATCAAACAATGTAAAATAAAAATAACACATCATGACTGACCGAAATTCGTCCCAAGAATGCAAAAGTACTTGAGAAAATCTATTAATTCATCAATTTAATACTTTAAAGGAGCGGAAAAATTATATGAACATCTCAACAGATGTAGTCAAAGTATCTGATAAATGCTCTTAGGTAGGATAAAAACTCACTAAGTAATAACAGAAGGGAAGTTTTTCAAGTTGACGGGGTTATCTACGAAAACACCTCCAGCAAACATCACACTTACTGATGAAACCCTGAAAGCAGTGCCCTTGAAATCAGAAACAGGGCAGGGAGCCCACTATTACCACTTCCATCAGCATTGCACAACAAAGCCTACCAAGCATGGGAGGACAAGAAAAAGAACTAAAGACCTAAAAATGGAAAGGAAACAAAACTCACTATTCATATATATGACATTATGTAAAACATGAAAAATGCAAAAGAATTCTAATTACTAGAATTAACAGTTTTTGGCAAAGTTTCTGAACACAAAAATTAACATGCAAAATCAATGATTTCTAAACACCAGTAACACAAAAGATAAGGTACAATGGTATCAAAAATGCAGAGTAACTAGGAAGAATCTGAAAAACAGCACATGTAAGTCCACAGTGTGAAAAATTATAAAACGTAATTGAAAGACAATAAAGCCAAATAGAATAGATTGGAAGACTTCGTATCATAAAGACTCCCCAAAGTGATCTTACAGATTCAATGAAATTCTAATCAAATGCATACATTTTCATGAAACCTAGTAAGTGTATTCTAAAATTTATATGAAATTACAAAGCCTGTGATAGCCATGACAATCTTTAAGAACAAGTTGAGTGGACTACATGTCCCAAATATTGACTAGCATAAAATTACAGTAACTTATACCATGCAATGCTAATGGTAAGTGATAGAGTGGTAGCCTAACAGAACAGAAGAGAGCATAGAATCAGACTGATGCACACAGGGACATCTGATAGGATATAAGAATGGTTTTGCAGATTAGCAGGTAAAGTATGTACGTAGTGCTGGAAATAAGTGAAATGCAATCCTCACCTTACATCATACACAAAAATCTCTTCCACTTAGGTTAAAGAACTGAGAAAAGCGAAATTACATGGGAGATATTGAGAATATACAACAGTATTTTAAAAGAAATCCTTCCCTATTATGAGGTCATAAATCAATAAAAAGTAGAAACCAATTCCTCACAAAAGAAAATACACACCACTTGAGAAGATACACATCGCTTGAGCCTAGGAGTTTGAGATCAGCCTGGGTAAATAGGGGGACCCCTGTTTCTATTAAAAAACCAAAAAAACAAAAAACTAGTCAGGGGAGGTGGTGCACGCCTGTGGTCTCAGCTACTCAGGAGGTGAGGCAGGAGGACTGCCTGAGCCCAGGAGGTTGAGGCTGCAGTGAGCCATGATAGCGCCACTGCATTCCAGCCTCTAGCCTCCTGGGCAACTGTGAGACCTTGTCTCAAAAAAAAAAAAAAAAAAAAAAAAAAAAAAAAGATATACAGATGGAAAATAAGCACATGAAGAGATGCTCCACATCATATGTCATCAGATAAATGTAAAGTAAAACAACGAGATACTACTATGCACCTATTAGAAAGGCCAGAATTGAAACACTGACAACACCATATGGTGGCGAGGATGTGGAGCAACAGGAACTCTCATTCATTGCTGGTGGGAATGCAAAATGGTACAGCCACATTGGAAGACAGTTTGGCAGGTTCCTACAAAGCTAATAAGCTAAACATACTCTTACAATATGATTCAGCAACTGCGTTACTTGTTATTTGTTTAAAGGTTGAAAACATGTCCCCATAAAAACCTGCACATAGATGTTTATTGCAGTTTTATTAATAATTGCCAAAATTTGGAAGCAACCCAGATGCCCTTCAATAGGTGAATGGATAAACTGTGGTTACATCCAGACAATGAAATATTATTCACTACTAAAAAGAAATGAGCTGTCAAGCCATAAAAAGTCATGGAAGAAACTTAAATGCATACTACTAAGTCAAAGAAGTCAATTTGAAAAGGCTACATGCTGTATGATTCCAACTATATGACATTCTGGAAAAAGCAAAACTATGGAGACAGTGAAAACATCAGTGGTTGCTAGGGGTTAGAGGGTAGGTAGGAAGAGATGAATAGTCAGCTTAGAGGATTTTTGGGGCAGTGAGACTGTTCTGTATCATACTATAACACTGGATGTCATCATACATTTGTCTAAACCCATAGAATGTACAAGAATGAACCCTAACGTAAACTATGGACTTTAGGTGATTATTTTGTGTCAACGTGGGTTCACTGGTTGTAACAAATGTACCACTGTGGTGGCAGATGTAGATAATGGAAAAAACTGTGCATGTGTGTGGGCAGGGGGACATAAGGAAACTCCACGTACTTTCTGTTCAATTTTTCTGTGAACCTAAAATTGCTCTAAAAAATAAATTCTATTGAAAAAAGCAGAAATCATAAAGAAAAAAGATAGTCACAATAAAGTTAGTTTTTTATTCATCAAAAAGTACCACCAAAAATGGGAAAAGATAAACCACATTGGTCTTGATGGGAGAAGGTATCTGCAAACATTAAACCAACAAGAACTGGTATCCAGAATATGTGAAGAATCCCTAGGAACTGGTAAAAATGAATAAAAAGACTAGAGATAAATCATAACTACAGTTCATGCCTAAAGCCCACTAAATTGGCAAGAATTAATAAACCCGACAAAATTAAGTACTGTCAAGGATGCAAAATGAACTCACCCAGTGCTGGAAGGTGGTCCACTTTGGAAAGTTAAACATGCACACAACCGATGGCTCAGCATTTTTACTCCTGGAGAAATTCTGGCACACTTACAAGAGATGTTCACGACAACACTCATGTTAACAGCAAAAGCAAACCACAAAAATCTACACACAACCCAAACAGTTACCAGCAAGAGAATATAAAAACAAACTGGAAACAACCGAAGTATCTCCTACCAGTAGAATAAGTATAGTAGACATTCATACTGAAGGGGTTAAAATATGCCATTCTGGCATACTATTTAAATTAAAGACACATGAAAAACAGCAGGTACAAAAAGGTGACTGACCTTTGTGCTGTTTCTTAACAGCAGGAGATGGATTCCAGTGTGAAAGACACTATACTAGAAGGAAAGGCATCAAACATCTTTATCTTCAATGACAAGAAGTTTGAGACCAGGAGAACACTGTACAGACCTTGTTAAAATAACTATTTTTTAAGCCTCCCACAAAATATAGTCACATTTTCACAGTTTACTAGTCTTTGTCCAATTCAGTATTTAAGTAACTGACTCTACTTCTTTTGTTTTTTATTTCTTTATGAAGGCTCCTGCGCCACATAAAATTTGTATTACATAGATTTATATGCTTTTCTCTTGTTAATCTATCCTATGCCAATTTAATCTTCAAGCCCAGCTGGGACCCTGAGAAGATGGGAAGGAGTTTTCCCCCTCCCTACTGTACAATGAAATACTATTCAATAATAAAAATTGACTAATTTTGAGAATAACATGAGTCAACCTCAGAAACACTGAATGAAAGAGAATATATAATGAAATAATAATGTATATAAATTCAAAACCAGGCAAAACAGTCTGTTGGGAGATACGTAACTGGGAAAACTATGAAGAAAAACAAGTAAAAACTATCGCAAAAATTAGAGCATGACTATTATGGTGAGGGTGAGTGCAGGTGATCAAGAAGGGGCACAAGGGACCTGTCCCCGGTAATGCCCCATATTTTAACCTGAACAGCTGCGGCACTGCTGTTTTATTTTTAAAGTACACAATTACATGTTATGTGTAATGTTCTGTCTTTATACTTTACAACAGAAATAAATTTATCACATTTTCATTTAACTTTTGATAATAAAATACTTTATTGGTACCATTTAATAAATGTCAAAAACATATAACATTTCCATTGCTTAGCTTCCATCTTTAAACTACAAGCTAGTTTAAAAACAAGAGGAACGAAAGTAAACTCATTTGATTCTCTCAAAAAACAAGCTGTAACTTACCTTTGCAAATAATTAAGTTCTCTCACTTTAAATATCATAATTCAATGGTCTTCATAATAAATAATTATAATAATACATAAAAGGAGACAGTGGCCTGAATTATTTTGCAAAGAACATTTCACACATCTTTAAAAAAATCACGGGCCGGGCGCGGTGGCTCAAGCCTGTAATCCCAGCACTTTGGGAGGCCGAGACGGGCGGATCACGAGGTCAGGAGATCGAAACCATCCTGGCTAACAAGGTGAAACCCCATCTCTACTAAAAAATACAAAAACCAGCCGGGCGAGGTGGCAGGCGCCTGTAGTCCCAGCTCTCGGGAGGTTGAGGCAGGAGAATGGAGTGAACCTGGGAGGCGGAGCTTGCAGTGAGCAGAGATTGCCCCACTGCACTCCAGCCTGGGCAACAGAGTGAGACTCCGTATCAAAAAAAAAAAAAAAAAAAAAAAAAAAAAAAAAAAAATCACTAAACCACAACTTAAAATCTGTAAGAATAATTGGGTAAGAGTTATTGTAATATTGAATTAATATAGCACCTAGAATTTTGAAATTTGTAATATTTCAGATTATATGATTTACTGAGAAAAAGAATAATGATTTTTCTTCAGTGAATTTTCAGTGGTTTTCAACATAGGTCTCTTTTAAAAGCCAAAGGTTAAAAAATTTATGCATACTAGGAATTGACCTGATGGTAACAGATCCATGTGTGATAAATAATGTAGTGCAGTCCTATGTGAATATAATTTCTTCTTCACTTTGTCTCATTAATTTATACCTCAGTTAAAACATTCTATATACAAGTGATATATTTCTATAAAACATTCCATATTTCAGATTTCCATTCAGACTATCTTCCCCTCCTCCCTTTTCTCAAATCAGAGTGATCTTGTGGCATACATTTGCTTTTTCTCTCCACAATGAAACTCTTTTTCAACTCAAAGTATTATAGTAATGCAAATACAAATGTAGCATATATTAATACATTAGAAAAAAGGATAGTAAATACATATGGATCCATGCCAAATGAGAAAATTGAAAGCAAAAACAAACAAAACCATGCTATACTCATCTATTCTGACCCACCATGGGAAGACCCTGATGTAGATGGCTAACATAAACTAATGTTCCCAGACACAGCTAGGATCCTGTACTCCAACATAATTAAATGCTCTGTTAAAAATGTTTCCATGTTCTTTTCTGTTTGTTCAAAATAGTTTACAGCAACTCTGACTACTAATCCTGAAAATGATAATGTAATAACATTATATTTTTAATCAAGCCATAGATTCTAACCTATTTTCTACTATTACCCATTTGCTTAAAAACAGACTTTCAGGGGTGTAAGCAACAGTTAAGTTAAGGAGTTTTTATTTCTACCTTTCTCTTGATTGACTGATTGGGGATTTCAGATGTGTCAATTAATTATCCTCTACTTCAGTGGAAAAGGATTCTTTGAGCTATCAAATCAAGCAGGCTGACTCAGGGGTGGGCAGGTGAAGATACCTGTCCACACACTATGCTCATAACGCTCCATCTCCTCTGTAAGAATGTGCTGCTCTCCACCCAACAGCAGCCCAGCACATTCCATCTGCTCCACCTAGATGCAATCAGGACACCATGCCATCCCACACACAGTCAGAACATGGGCACCAGGTAGAACTAACTCAAAACAACTTTTGGGACAAATGTGAGATTTCAATTTGTCAATTATTCCATAGTGCAATATTCTCACAAAACAGAGATTTCGTGTTGAAACATTTGCTTTTTCTTCTTACATCAAGTTGAATTGCTAAAGTCATGTCAGAAAGAATATGAAAAATAAACAAGTCTTTTCCAAAAGAGGCACTGCATCTGGAAGTAGAAGTAAGGCTAAATAAATAGTGCTGGTTTGTGGTTCACACAGTAACACATTAATTATGATTTCAACCAACAGCTTCGCTGTTTGTCCTGTATGCCTGTTTATGAAGATGCGTCTCTATTTCCTCCCTGAAGACCAGCATTCCCAGGTGGGAGTGAGAGGCCTCATTCATGGCTTTAGACTGGATGCACATGCGGTACTGCTCGGGGGGCAGCTCATCAGCACAGCGCTTTTCATGCCAGAGGTGGAAAAGACCAGGAACCGGAGTCCGAATCACAATGAGGTCACCATGTAAGTATTTTCGATAAAGATGAACATCTTCTCCACCCCAACCTTTCACTTCCATGTCAAATCCACCTGTAAGATCAAAACTGACACTATAAATATCTGCCTATTATTAGCCAGAGCACAGGGATATATATATATATAAATGTTTAAACGTTCTGCTTCAAAAGGGATGGGATGGTTCGGCACAAAGATAGCATGAGACACCTGGCATGGAGGAGTGACTTCCAATCACTGGAAGTTCAGTTTTGAGCTGACACTTGGACTCAAGGAGCTCAAGATTGGTTGTTGAGAGTATCAAAATGGGGTTAAATATTTAAGAACTTTGTAAATTTCACAGTCCTGTAGAAAATCTACAGAAAGTCAAAGGAGAAGAAAATACAAGTCACCTATAATCTCACCACCATTAAATTTTTATGTTTTCTTTCTGTTCTTTTAAGACAGGGTCTCACTCTGTCACCCAGACTGGAGTGCAGTAGTGTGATCATGGCTCACTGCAGCATCGACCTCCGTGGCTCAGGCGATCCTCCCGTCTCAGCCCCCTGAGCAGCTGGAACCACAGGCGCATGCCACCATACTCGGCTGTTTTTTTTTTTTTTTTTTTTTTTTTTTTTTTTTTTGTGGAGATGTATCACCATGTTGCCCAGGCTGGTCTCGAACTCTGGGTTCAAGTGATCTGCCCACTTGGCCTCCCAAAGTGCTGGATTACAGGCTTTAGCCACTGAGACCAGCTACATTTTCTATCCTTTGAGACACATGCTTTTCTGGGCTATAGAAAAACTCCCCAGAGGGGAAAAAGAAGAAAGGGCCAAGCTGGAGATAGAAATTTGAGAATGGGTCCATAGATTATTTAAAGCTATAGGAATGAATGAAATTCCTGAAGGAATTTGGAAGGAAAACAGGCCTAGGTCTACACACTAAGAAATGCCAATTTCTAGAGATTAAATAGAGGTAGAGAAAGTCAGGAAAAGAGATTGAGAAGTGGCCCCAGGTGAGGGAGAAAATTCTGGAAAAGGTGCCATTGGAGTAGCCATGTGAAGAAAGTGTCTTGAGGAAGTTGTCAAGTGTGTGCTATTCAGTGAAGAATTTAAAAAGAACTGACTGGACCTGGCAGCCTAAATGTTACTTATAAATTTACCCAGAACAATTTTGATAGAGTGATGGGGCAGAAGGCTAACTGGAGTGGGCAGACCCATAAAACGGGAGATGAAGTTGAGACTGTTTTCAAGCCAGGTTCAAGCTAAACAACTAACGTTTTAAAGATGCAGGGAGAATGCAAACCACAGTTTTTTGAAGAGCTAGAAAACTGATTCTTAAAAACCTAGAAAAAAATTCTTTAATTAAGAGTGAGGCTTCCAAATTAATTCTATTTTTTTAGAGACAAGGTCTCTGTCACCCAGGCTGGAGTGAAGTAGGATGATTATAGCTCACTGTAACCTCAAATTCCTGGGCTTAAGCAATTCTCCTGCCTCAGCCTCCTGAGTAGCTAGAACTACAGGTGTGTGCCACCACACCTGGTCAATTACAAAAAAAAATTTTGTAGAGACAGGCTTACACGATGTTGCCCAGGATGGTCTCAAACTCCTGGCCTTAAGCCCTTCTGTCTTGGCCTCTGAAAGCATTAAGACTACAAGTGTTAGTCACTATGCCCTGCCATCTGTTAAACAACTTTTTTTTTTTTTTTTTTTTGAGCCTCCCAAGTAGCTGGGATTACAGGCATGCACCACCACGCTCAGCTAATTTTTGTATTTTTAGTAGAGATGGGTTTTTACCACGTTGGTCAGGGGTCTTGAACTCCTGACCTCAGGTGATCCACCCACTTTGGTCTCCCAAAGTGCTGGGATTACAGGCATGAGTCACTGTGCCTGGCCCGTCAAATAATTTTTATTTTTCAGAGATGTGGTCTCACTCTGTTGCCCAGGCTGGAGTACAGAGGTATAATCATAGCTTATTGCAGCCTCCAACTCCTGGGCTCAAATGATCCTTCTGCCTCAGCCTCCTTAGTAAGTGGGACCACAAGTTCGAGCCACCATGCCTGGCTCCTGTCAAATAATTCTATCCCACTTAATTTCACATTAACAGGATGGACAATAATCCGGAGATCTCTGAAAAGTATTAAATAATCAGAGCTTTACTAAATGCTATGTCTGAGACATATCAGCTTTTCTTCCTTGTAGATATAAGCTCTTAGAATATTAGAGATGTTATATATACTTAAAAGAAATGGGGCATTCCCAGTTTCTGGTCTGGCATGTCTGGGGCTAAGAAGTCATCACTCCATCCTAACAAGTCAAAAGCTGAACACTGAAAAATCAACAACTCCTCTTAGGTCTCTCACAGGGAAGTGAGGTCACAGGGTAAACCGCTGCCCTCAAAACTGGTGAGACAGATAGGCAGATACAAAGAATTCCAACTTACTGGAGCAGAAATCTCTGTGGGAACCAGTACCCAGGTAGGAGAACCCGAACTGTAATTGACAAATTGCTGGAGGCTCAGGGGAGGCAAGTCTGAGAGTTAAAAAACTCCAGGAGGACCCAGTCATATTGGGACCCCCATATTCATGTGAGTTTTACCTCTAGGAGCTCTGCCAGGTTCTCAATGGTGAAGATCAGAGAAAAATCTCTTAATGCGTCCAGCAGTGGGGAAGGGGAAAAGGTAATCATTTTAAAGTATGCCGCAGCATGTTGTCATTATTAACAAGGCCTGTCCTTAGAAGAAGTTATTTAACTAGAGCCTAACCTGCTGGGGTTTTATCAGTGCCTAACTGACTTGGAGGAAGAAATATACCCAACTCCAGCCCCTTCTAGTTATCCTGTCCAGGAGAGGAGGGGAGATTGAGAAGCATGTGTGAAGTTCAGAGTCTAGGATACAGGATCCCTAAGAGACTGAGACTCATGCGACTACAGAACACTTCCACTCCCTCCATACTTCACCACCACATCATCAAAGGCCTATTTATTGCAGTTCCTTTTACCCAGTATATCAAGTCCAACTTTCAACAGAAAACATGACAAGGTATACTAAAAGATAAGAAAAACACAGTATGAACAGACAGAGCATGTACCAGATCCAGATTCAGATACAGCAGGGATGTTGGAATTATCAGGCTGGGAATTTACAACAATTATGATTAATACGCTAAGGGCTCTAATGGAAACAGCAGATAACACACAAGATGCATAATATAAGCAGTGAGATGGAAATTCTAAGAAGGAATTTTAAAAAATGCTAGAGATCAAAAACACTGCAAAATAAATGAATGCCTTAGATGGGTTTATTAGTAGACCAGACTTAGCTGAAGAAACAATCTCTGAGCTTGAGGATATAACAATAAAAATTTCCAAAACAGAAAATCAAAGAAAAAGACTGAAAATAAAATGAACAAAATATCCAAGAACTGTGGGACAACTACAAAAGATGTAACATACACATAATGGGAATACCAGGAGGAAAGGAAACAGAGAAAGGAACAGAAACCTCCAAATAAAGAGTCTAAGTTCCAAACAGGTACAGCTCTTTTTCACCCAGCCCACAGCAACAGGGTGGAGGCTCCACTTCCAGGTGTGGCCAGCTGAGAATACTGGGGGTCCTTCTGCCCCCACCCAGTGTCCTGCTCATTAGGACAGAGATGGTCACTCTGCTTAATGATAAGTATGTCACTGTCCCCATCCTCAGGGCAAAACCTCATGGATTTTTTTCCAAGGGGGAGAGGCAGTCCGTAAGAACAAACTGCTCCAAAGTTCTTCCCTAAGGAACTGACTTTATTTAAAATAGAATGTAGAGAAGTTCAGAGTTTAGAGAAGTTCCAGCCTCTTGAAAATAATGGAGATTTTGGTAGTAAGCAATTAAGAGGAGGCTGATAACTCCAGGAGGGCAACAGCTAAACTGTAGGCCAGCTAATTTACTAGAGAGAACCACAGAGAGAGAGAGTAAGAATATACCTCCCAGGGTCTGAACAAATCTCAAAGACTTGCTGCAAAACTATCCCTGCAAAAGGGCCCAATTTAGTAGGGACAGATTATGGAGCAATTTATGACCCCAGAGCATTGTCAAAAACAAGACAGCACTTAGTGAACCGTCAGTGGAGTCTAATAGGAGTGACAGAGATGCTCAACAACATTAATCATAAGAAAAATTATAATCAGAGTCACAACCAATACCACATCCACTATCATGGGTGATACTAGAAACAAAAAGACAGATAACAACATGTATTAATGAGGATGTGGGGAAACTGGAACCCTTAAAACACTGCTGGTGGGAATGTAAAATGACGTAGCCACTTTGGAAAACGGTGTGGCAATTTCTCAAAAGGTCAAACACAGGGTTACCGTATTACCCAGCAACTCTACTCCTAGATATATGTCCAAGAGAATTGAAAATCTATGTCCACTCAAAAAGTTAAACATAAATGTTCACAGCAGCAGTATTTATAATAGCCAAAAAGCAGAAACAACTCAAATGCATATAAACTGACAAATGGAGAAACAAAATGTGGTATAACCACACAATAGAACATTTTCTATAAAAAGGAATGAAGTACCTAACACATGTCACAACATGGAAGAACTTTGAAAATATTATGTAAGGGAAAGAAGCCAGTCATAAAAGGCCACATGTTGTATAATTTGCTTTCTATTAAATTCCCAGAAGAGGCAAATCTATAGGAAGTAGACTTGTAGATGCCTAGGTTTGGGGGAAAAGAGGGTTGGTGGGATATGAGGAGTGATTGTTAATGGGTATGGGGTTTCTTTTTGGTGTTATAATGCTCTAAATTTGATGGTGGTGATAGCTACATGACTCGGTTAACTGTACATTTTAAATTGGTAAATTTTATGATATGTAAATTATATCTCAATAAAATTGTCATAAAAGAGATAAGGAACTCAAAGCATTTAACCTACTGCTGAAAAAAATGTACGCAAATCTATTTTTGAGGAATAGTGAAATGCTTCTTGCTTAACTAAGCCAGAAATCAAGGAAAAGAGCATCAGTTTAATTTAATGCCCCTTTTATTGTTATTTCCTGATTTTCCATTATTCACGTGTTACAGTGATAAGGAGACAAGGTGGGGGGGATTTCCAAAACAAAAGGTTGATTATAAAAACGAACGTGATATGGACCTAGAATGTATATAAAATATATTCTATGACTTGTATGCTGTAGAAAGGCAGCTAGCCCTAAATGAATCAGAAGACATGGAATTAGGTTTCAGCCTGCTTTATTAAACTATTCTTTGACACTTTATTTTTTGATGGGTAAGACTGAAGCCGGGGGCTGGGCATGGTGGCTCATGCCTGTAATCCCAGCACTTTGGGAGGCCAAGGTGGGCAGATCGTTTGAGCCCAGGAGTTCAAGACCAGCCTAGGCAATAAAGTGAAACTCCACCTCTACAAAACAAATACAAAAATTAACTGGGTGTGGTGGCGCATGCCTGTGGTCACAGCTACTTAGGGACTGAGGTGAGAGGATCGCTTGAGCCTGGGAGACAGAGGCTGCAGTGAGCCAAGATCGCGCCACTGCACTTCAGCCTGGACAACAGAGGAGCACCCTGTCTCAAAAAAAAAAAAAAAAAAAAAAAGAAAGAAAGAAAGACTGAAGCTGGCGTGGAGGATGGTTAGAACAAATTATTCATGGGCCATCTTTAGACTTAGGAGAATGCACGACTAAGGTGTGATTCCAAGACGCTAACTCCAATCAGTGCTAGAGAGAGCAGGTCTTCTTTCATTTGTATTAAATACTGGGATTTTGTGTAACAGTTCACTAGACAAGTAAAGGAGGTTTCATCTTAAAAAAGTGTGAAAGTCCTTGGTTTAGACAACCAAGATTACTTCCAACTGTAACAACCCATGGGCAGAACAGTAAAGTTATAGAGAAAGCTTTTGTAAGAGTACTCTAAACAACTGCAAATACAGGCAACAAGTTAAACAGATATTTTTAAAAACAAGTGTTTTGATTTTAAAAGCACAATATTATACTTTATCTTTATGACCTTTTTTCCTAGTCAAAACATTAATTATAAACTTACTTTGCCTTTTGTATATCCAGTTTCTCTTTTTAGCTAACCTTAGACACTCATAATTTAGTAGGAAAACAGATCTGAGAACTTTTAGCAAAATACCATTAAGCCTGGAATAAAGAAAGTCCTATCCTTAAATGTAAAGTATACTTACCAATGGTCAGGAAATCTGATCGATACTGACAAGTCATTCCAAAGCCAAAATCTCGCCAAAAGCCAGAATCCTTTTTATGAACCTTAGTTAAAAAAAAAAAAATCAATTTAATTCCATAAGAAGCAGAAGAAGTTTTAATCAATGATGAAACAAATTATTTTCTAATGTATACTTTTTTTCCTGTCATTTATGTGACTAAGGATCACATGCACTTATGTTATTAAATCTTTACAAAACAAATAAAAATAGAACTCAAAGCCTGTACAAGGTGCAAGCTGAGGTTACTAATAATTAGTGCGGTGCCTGACTTCAAGGGGCTTACATTCTAGGACAACAGTTGCATAAACAAACTGTAACACACATGATCAGCCTTACACAGTAGACCTTTTCTGGTGCCTACCCAGCATCCATTCCCCCAGCCCCCTTCCTATTGGTACAGTTTTGTTCTGGTAATTACCTGGCCCTGGGCAGCCCATGAATTCTGGGAAGCTGCTGTCACCAGTAGATTCAGAGTGGGCCATGAGTCTCTATACTAGTGAGAGAGTCTCACCCCACTTACCATAGGAACTGGCTCACTAATAGGTATTTGAAAAAAGTCAGGCCAAGTAGGTAAACCAGGGGGGTTGTTGGGAACTTTGGAAAACAAAGCTCCCTCGTTCTTCTAAGAGACTCCCTAGAAAAGACACTTGGTCATAGGGCAGGGTCAGCAAACGATGGCCTCTGGCTAAATCTGGCCTGCTGCCTGCTTTTGTAAATAATTTTAGCGGAACATAGTTGTGTTGATCTGTTTACAAAAATTGTCTATGGGTGCTTTCACAGTGCAGTGGCAGAGGTGAATAGTTGCAGCAGAACTCTATGGCCTATAAAGATTAAAATATTTCTTATCTGGCTCTCTACAGAAAACATTTGTTGACCTCTAGTGCAGGATGCAGCTATGAAGCTTGGAACTGCCAAAGTCCTTTTCTACCATGTGAGAAACCAGCTTTAATATGAAGCTGTCACCACTGAAGTCTAAGTAGAGAAAGAAATTTAAAACCAGGGCATTGATGACACTGAGTCCTTGGAATCACTTCTACTTACAAGTTGAAGCCTGATAAACCTCTTATTTTATTCATACTTTCAACAAGTGTTTAATCTTTTGGATATGGTTCTAGTAACTGGGGCTTAGCAGTGAACAGAGGTGACAAAGTCCCTGCCTTCAAAGCACCTTTGTTTGGGTGGGAAAATAGTAAATAAATAAATATACATTTTAGGTGGTGATACATGCTACAAAGAGGCAACAGCTATAACTAGGGATGGAAAGTTGCTAGTGTATGCTACTGTGGTATGTACAGAAAGCAAAATAGTGTATGGATGTGGAATGTGGAAAAGATTTAGGTCAGAGACTTCACAGAAGTCCGCAAGTGATTGAATGGGCAGGAGTAGGGAGTGAAGGAGAAGGATCAACCAAGACAATAGCAGGTTTCTGTCCTGAACAGTGAGTATGTAATGGTGAGTGAAGGAGAAGGATCGACCAAGATGACAGCAGGTTTCTGTGCTGAACAGTGGGTATGTAATGGTGCCATCACCAAGATGAAGCCCAGGGGAAGGGGAAGCCCAGAGAGGAACAACATGGAGTTGGTTCTGGCCATAATGAATCTGAGTGATCTGTATGGCCCCTACACAGAAATTCCTGCAGATAGCAGGAATATCAAGGTCTGTAGAGGGGACAAATTTTGAGAAGAGTGGGCACAGTCTGAAACTGCTGCTGTACAGAATAGGAGACTCAACAGGAAAACATAGAATGAACCAGGCAGCCCTGAGGGCTCAGTTCAGACTGGAGCTGATGGATGAGGTTGGCATTTTTCTTTTCCATTTGTTTTTCTTTGAGCTGAGGGGGAGAACTTCTTCCCCTTCTAGAATGTAAAGCTCCCTGAGGGGAGGACTTGTGGATTCTGTTCATTGCTCTATTCCTAGTACCTAGAACAATGCTAGGCACATGGCAAGCTTTCAATAAATACATGTTGAATAAATAAATATATAGAGAGACAAAACTTTAGTGGCAAAATTATGACTAGACTCTATTATTATTATTTTGAGATAGAGTCTCACTCTGTTGCCCAGACTGGACTGCAGTGGCACAATCTTGGCTCACTACAACCTCTGCCTCCTGGGTTCAAGCGATTTCCGTGCCTCAGTCTGCTGAACAGCTGGGATTACAGGTGTGTGCCACCACACCCGGCTAATTTTGGTATTTATAGTAGTGACGGGGTTTCACTATGTTGGCCAGGCTGGTATCGAACTCTTGCCCTCTGGTGATCCACCCGCCTCGGCTTCCCAGAGTGCTGGGATTACACATGTAAGCCACCACTCCTGTCTCTAATATTCTTATCTCTTTGTTAAAATATAACTGTGATACAAAGTATTAAAAAGCAAAACACCCACTTTGACATCTCTACATCATGCCAATTCTGATTTTATAAGTACTATAACTTTGTAACTTAGTTTCTCTAAAAATTCTTCAAATATTATCAGACTTAGAGAAAGGAATCATTGGTTTTGTTTGATTTTTAAAGCAACACATTTTCACAGAGGAAAGTAGAAGGAAACTCAAATTGTCCATAATCCTCATTGTTAATATTTTCTTGCACTGTTTTATCTGGCCTCCTAAGCATGTGGGAGATGCAGTTATCCACACATAACCTAGATACCTAAGCCTTGGCCTCTCACAGAATGCCAGATCCCTGAAGCCAACTAGCAACTTGGCACCTCCCCTTGGATGTCTGATAAACAACACATGCCTACTATGGCTCCAGTTGAATCCTGATCTCTCCTCTCCCATTCCTTTCCTTTGCTCATTTCCTACATCTAATCCAACAGCAAGCTCTGTCAGCCCTATCTCTGAATCATATCCAAACCTTTCTCCGTAACTGTAATACACTGTCGCTCAAGCCACAATCATCTTCACTTGTCTACTGTGAAAGCCTAAACTGGCTGCTGCCAGCCAGAGTAACACACAATCCATTCTCCCTGCAAAGGCTTTCCAACACACTTAGCATAAAATCCCAACACCTTCCAGAGGCTTAACAAGCTCTACATGCCCTGGCCCAGCTATATGACCCTCACCGGCTGTGCTCCAAATACCCTAGGAAACCCAGTAGCTGTTCTTTCTGCCTGAAACCACTATCCCCCAATCATAGCCTAGCTGGTTCTTTCCTGTTCTTTGGACAGCTCTGCTCAGCTTCATCTCAGAAATGCCTTTCTGATCAAACAAGTCACAGAAACCACGGAGTCAGTCTTGGCAACTCAGTCTGTTTTAATGATTCACATGGCACGTATTATCTGATTTTACTTTCTGTCACCTCCTAATAAATAAAGGTCCTCACGAGCAATAGCCATATCTGTTAGGGTCTAGATGTCAGGGTGCCAGTGGTGGATAATGCCTGGCATCAAAGGGACCCTCAATATTTGATGAATTAATATAACAGAGGCAGTGTGTGCAGTGGACAGGAGTAGAGGCTGTGGAGCCACATCACCCGGGCTCCTGGGCCTACCCAGGCCAGTGTGCACTTGGGACAGGCACTCGACTGCAGCACAGCTGTGACAAAGGGGGCAGTAATAGTACGTACCTCAGAGGTTGTCAGGAGGATTAAATGAATTAATGTGTAGGCAAAACAGAACAAGTACCCTGCACATAGTAAAGGGTTCATAAAAATATTAGCTATTATCATCATTCAAATGTTACCTAAAATATAGATAAGCTATTTCCCACTTTTTAGCTTTACAGTTTTCTCTACATTTACATTGCTGTATTTACATTTCACATTTTCCTCGATATGCAATATCCACCACAGAATGCACCAGAATTCAATTTATCCTTTTATTATTAGTTTTGCTTGCTTTTAATGTTATCAATTTATGCATATTACTATCATGTAGCTTGATTATTTCCCCACGAGAGACTGCTGGGAGTGGAAATTACTGGATCAGAGGGATGAATCTGTTTAGAACTTGACCCAGAGAACTGGCCTGAATCCCCAACAGGAGCGATGGAGGAGCTCCCATCCCCCAGCCTTGCTCGCATGGCTTTCCTTTTTAAAAGCAGTGACCTAACAGCAGAAAAAAAGCATTATACTGCTGTTTTAATTTATTCCTAGTAAGGCTGACTATTTAAATGTGGTGAAACTAGAACTTGAAGTGCTTAAACTGAAGTTGCTATGCAACACCTAGAATGAATCGGCATTCAAATCATTCTTCTCCTACAACCCTCCAAGCCAGGCAAGAATATTAGCATGCTTTGGCCGGGTGGGGTGGCTCACGCCTATAATCCCAACACTTTGGGAGGCCGAGGCCAGCAGAGCACAAGGTCAGGAGTTAGAGACCAGTCTGGCCAACATGGTGAAACCCTGTCTCTACTAAAAAGACAAAAATTAGCCGGGTGTGGTGGTGTGCGAATATAATCCCAGCTACTTGGGAGGCTGAGGCAGGAGAAACCCGAAGGCAGAGTTTGCAGTGAGCTGAGATCGCGCCACTGCACTCCAGGCTGGGCAACAAGAGCGAAACTCCGTCTCCAAAAAAAAAAAAAGTATTAGCAAGCTTTTACATTCCCTTCACACTTATATGCTGACTTTATTTACCTCTTCTTGTTTGCTTTCAATTAATGTATAACCTTTTATTTTGGAATAATATCACTTGGTTAAGGTGTCTGCTGGGTTTCTCCTTTGAAAAGTTTGTTTTTTCTTTCCATACTATATTCTTTGAAAGTGGGTCCCCTAGTTCCATCTACTGGAAGAGGGAGTATCTACATAAGTTATTTGGAATTCTGTAAGGAAGATTTGTCTTTTCTTTCTTATCTAGTCTAGTCATTTAATATTTATCTGCTCATTCACTTACTCATTTATATCTGTATAGACTCATGGCTATTTATTTGATGCTTTGGGTTATAATCCAGGTCATTGTTCAGGTTGTTCCAATTTGGGCACTGGGAGCTCTTTCTGTTGGCTCCTGCCCCCTTTGACACACTCCCCCTGTCTTTTTGTTGAGTGCTTTCTAACTTTCTGGCGCTGTAAGATGCTCCAGGGTCTTCTTGTATATTTTTTGCCTGTGCCCTGGAATCAACCATTTCTCCGTGGATCTCTGGCTCCTTTGATTGGAGAACAGTATTGGAAACTAAGATTTGGAAGCTGAGTGTGCTTGTTACTATTAGGGTGTCACTGGTTCTAGGCCCTTTCAGCTGACAGTTAGGTAATACACACATAAGTATACCATGCACATAACCCTCTGACATCTTAATCCCAAATTGCTATTAATTGCCTTTTTATTATGTCAACTATTTACACTATTACATCAACAAATGTTTAGACTTAATTTTTTTGTTGTTCACTACTATTTATTCTCAAGTCCTCCTCTCTCAATGTATACATTTATCATTTTGCTGGACTTGATTAAAAAGATCTGTGAGAAATAAATTCTGAGTCCTTGAAAGCTCAAAAATGTCTATTTTATCCTAAAATAGTAGGTCAAATATTAATTCTAGAATCAAAGTTACTTTTCCTCAGGATTTTCATAGTATTGCTTTATTGTTTTCTAACACCAGTGTTGTCAAAAAGAAGGCGAATGTCAATCTGATTGTTACTCCTTTGTGAACAAGCTGGGTTTAGATATTTTTAGTGTCTCTGGAAGCTATTAAAATTGTTCCTTTACTGTTGTTCTCCAAACACCAGAAGATTTGTTTCTGCTTAGCTCTGGAAACTTTTCTTCCATTTCCTCCACTCAATATTCTCTCTTTTCTGAACTCCTATTGATAATTTGGGAGCTTCTGGCTTGATTCTCCTTGTCTCAATTTTTCTCTCATGTTGTCTCGTGAACTTTACGTGTTCAGTTGGCTTGTCTTCCAGTTTACAAATTTGGCTCACCTGTAACCATTCTGCTATTCAGACCATTTACTGATTTTTAAAATATTTTCACAATTCCCAAGTTCTGATTTTTTAAAGCAACAAATCCTGTTTTATGAACTTAACATTTTCTCTAATCTCCCTAAAGATATATTTTAAAATTACTTTCTGTCTGTATTCACACACTCATGTGTTAATTTTTCTGTGTATTAACACTTGGTCCCTCTTTCACACTATTGTTTTTCCTCAAATGTTTGGTTAGTCTTGGTTAATTGCTACTCATTTTTGTTTCAAGTGTTGTTCGGAAGTCCACGGCTGTTAGCTAAGATTAAAATGGCCTATCTCCAGTCACAGTCAAGGAGGGGAGAACAGGGTCTCAGGGGAAATGTGCTAACAGAAGCTCACTTTTGTAGTCTAGGGGCTCCCTAGCCACCCTGACCAGCCTCTCCAGCCCCAGGGACCACACGCACTGCTTTAGACTGAGGGTCAATCCCTGTGATGCCTGCTACTCAGCACACCTAGAGAAGCATGTTTACTCCAGGCTCCCTCCATTCTGTCTGCCATGAGCTCAGAGGATGCAAAGCAGCCCCATCTTCACTCACTGTTCTCTTGAACACGTTCTAGTCTGTTCTCTCCTCCAGAAATCTTATGCTGCTATCATCTTACAGAAAGTTCTCAAAACTTATGGCTGCTAACACCTTCTCTCATTTTCCAGTACTAATGTACTCTTTTCTTTAGAATAATTCACTGTCAGATATGGCAGATGTGGGTGCTCAGTTTGCCATTTTGAACCTATTTATATTTATATTCATAATACTGGCCTAGAGATAAGATAGAGGGGGGTGTGTGTGTGTGTGTCTGTGTGTACTATGCCAAGTGTTGATATCAGGATAATGGTGGCCTCATAAAATATGTTAAGTACATCATATGGTGCTAATATTACCTGCTCTTTGAGAGTTTGGAAAAGCTCATAAATTAAAACATTGTATTTATGTACCTACAGGGTAACTTTTTGATAACTGTTTTTTAAATGGCTCTTAATTTCTTCAGAGCTTCCACCTCTTTTGTTTTGTTTTTTTGAGAAGGAGTCTCGCTCTGTTGCCCAGGCTGGAGTGCAGTGGTGTGATCTTGGCTCACTGCAACTTCTGCCTCCCAGGTTCAAGCGATTCTTTTGCCTCAGTCTCCCGAGTAGGTAGACTACAGGCTCGTGCCACCATGCCTGGCTAATTTTTGTATTTTTAATAGAGACAGGGTTTCACCATATTGGCCAGGCTGGTCTCGAACTCCTGACCTTGTGATCTGCCTGCCTTGGCCTCCCAAAGTGCTGGGATTATAGGCGTGAGCCACCATGCCCGGCCCACTTCCACCTCTTTTATTCATAAAATACTAACATGAACTTAGCCTGTGTTCATATTTTATAAATTTTCAAATCTTTCATTTTATTTAGAATTTAGAAAACTTACCCTATAAAATTGATTTATCTCAATGTTTTCACTTTCTAATTTCCAATGTTTTCCTTTTTACCCAAAATGTGTCTACCTTACGATTAAATTTTTTGTACATAAACATAAGCTTCTATATTTCTCAATCTATTTTTGTTTTAACTTCTGCCTTTATCTTTATTGCTTTCCTTGAAGTTATTTTTCTTTTTTTTTTAAACATCTTAAAGTGACTTCTTAATCATTTCTACTTTTTCTTAGTATTAACAATAAAGGATTACGCTAAAAGCAATTTGGTATTCTGGACTCGATTCTGAAACAGAAAAGGACGTTAGTAGAAAAACTGGTGTAATCCTAATAAATCTGTAGTGTACTTAGCAGTAACTTACCAATATTAATTTCTTCACTTTGACAAATGCACCATGGTTACATAAGATGTTAGCATTAGAGGAAACTGGGTGAAGTATGGAACTCTCTGTACTATCTTTGCAACTTCTCTAAATCTAAATTATTACAAAATAATGTTTATTTAAACATTTAAAAAGCTTACATAAGCTTAGCTTTGGCAATAACTGTAAGTTTTGATATATGGCATTTATATTCCATGACTTTCCAAGTAATTTACCAGAGTATACTATTCCCTCTTATTTAGCAGAGTAGATTTGTATTTCTAGTTAGTAGGGTTTTTAAAATCAAATTTTTAGTATTAGTAAAAATAAGCTGGCAGAAATGACTGTACAATTTCCACATTCTGGGACATGAGGTTTTCCTTTATGACCTAAACTCTGCTCCCCTTACACTTAATTCTGAAGCAATAAATGTGAAAAGCATTTTATTGGTGGTATAAAGAGAAACTATGGAAATGTGTTTACAATAACTACAGTTTTTCTTTAACACTTTGCTCATGGGAATACAGTTTTTTACTGAAACTTTGTTTTCTACTTACACAGCAAACATCTAGAAAAGATCTTTAGAGTCTTTCATAACTGAAAATGTGAAAGTCTCACCAGCTGCTGCTCCACAGGTGGTGGCACTTCCTGGTTGGCATAAACAATGGCAGGATTGTAAAGACTGAACACCACAGGGTAAAACACCTTCTTACCTACAAATTAAAATATAGGTTTGTAACATACAAAGAAGTTATGAAGAACTGTTCCTTGTTGCAATATCTATTAAGTTTTATCAAAGTCTTTCTTATAAGATGATTTTATCTATATTTTTAAATATTCAGGCTACAGAACATCATGTTAATTTGATGAATATGATGATTTTGTAACATATCAGTAGGTTAACTACAACCTTACAAAAGAACAGAGGAAAAAACAAACTAAAGGGTGCTTCACATTTATTCCTTTTGACTTTGGGGAGATGTGTATTCATTACCTGAGTCATTTATTACTCATTATTTCATCTAATCAGTAGTAATAAATGTAGATTAACCTCTGATAATCACTATGAAACTTAGAAATGTCTGTTAAATCCACCCTTCAAAAATGAATCATTAGAAAAAGTAAATTCAAAAAATACTGTACAATGAATAGACATGCAGAGAATAATTAAAATATAGAAAAAATCTGAACCAAAATCTGGAAAAGTCAGGAAGATAAGGATTAAATTTACCTGATATAATAGCCCTTGGAGAAGACCCTGTCATCAGCATTCAAACTGACTGATCTAAAAGGATCATAAAGGCTAACTAGCCCATCTCCCTCAGTAGAGTATGGCTGGCTTCAATCAGATGTGATCACATGAAGTGTTCAGTGATTGTCAGGAAGTGTGGGAGTAACATGGCAACCTTTTTATTACAAGATCCCTAGCAGATGTTCATTCTACCGTTGTTCAAATACATTTAGGGATGGGGAGCTCAATTTTCCAGAGGCAAATCTATTTCTGGATATAAAATATTTCTTTTAAACTAAGCAAATATGTCTCCTTCAACTTTCACATTTTGCATTTCATGCTGTAAAATAAACCTAACCTTCATTTATTCATTAGGTTCAGAGAGTTCCTGAAAACTCTCTCTAACCTAATTAATAAGAAGGCAATCATTTGCATATGAATAGTTCCACACAAAAAAAATTTGCTATTAGATTCTTTAAAAATTTTTTATTTTTATTTTTTGGGACGGAGTCTTGCTCTGTTGCCCAGGCTGGCGATCTCAGCTCATTGCAACCTCCGCCTCCCAGGTTCAAGCAATTCTTCTGCCTCAGCCTCGAGAGTAACTGGGATTACAGGAGCAAGCCACCACGCCAGGCAAATTGTGTATTTTTAACAGAGATGGGGTTTCACCATGTTGGCCAGGCTGGTCTCGAACTCCTGACCTCAGTTGATCCGCCTGCCTCGGCCTCCCAAAGTGCTGGGTTTATAGGCATGAGCCACCACACCTGGCCTCTTTAATACTTTTAATTCTTTTAAATGAGCTAAAAAGCATTTAGCTACTGTGCCCAGCCAAAAATTTTATTTTTAAAGATGAGGTCTCGCTATGTTGCCTAGGCTGGTCTTGAACTCCTGCGCACAAGTGCTCCTCCTGTCTCAGACTCCCAAGGTGCTGGGATTAAGGTGTGAGCTACTGTGCTCAGCAGCGCCCCCACAATGTTTTTCTAATTGACTAATAAAAATGGTGTACAACATGATGTTTTGCTACATTCATATATTGTGAAATGACTAAATCAAGCTAATAACCATATCCATCACCTCACATAATTAACATGTTTTTTTTTTGGTGGTAAGAACATTTTTTTTAATGTTACTGGCTTAGCAATTTGTAAGTATACAATATATTAACTATAGTCACGTTTGTATAATAGATTTCCTGAACTTACTCATCCTGCTGAGATTAATGCTTTTTTTTTTTTTTTTTTTTTTTGAGATGGAGTGTCGCCCTGTCATCCAGGCTGGAGTGCAGTGGTGCGATCTCGGCTCACTGCAAGCTCCGTCCCCTCGGCTCATGCCATTTTCCTGCCTCAGCCTCCTGAGTAGCTGGGACTACAGGCGCCCACCACCACGCCCGGCTAACTTTTTTTGTATTTTTAGTAGAGACGGGGTTTCACCATGTTAGCCAGGATGGTCTCGATCTCCTGACCTCATGATCCACCCGCCTCAGCCTCCCAAAGTGGTGGGATTACAGGCGGTGAGCCACTGCGCCTGGCCTCTTTAATACTTTTAATTTTTTTTTTTTTTTTTTTTTTTGAGACGGAGTCTCGCTGTGTCGCCCAGGCTGGAGTGCAGTGGCCGGATCTCAGCTCACTGCAATCTCCGCCTCCCGGGTTTTTACGCCATTCTCCTGCCTCAGCCTCCCGAGTAGCCGGGACTACAGGCGCCCGCCACCAAAATGAACTAAAAAGCATTTAAAATTTGATTTAAAAAAATGTCATCTTCTCATTAATTTTTTTTTTTTTTTTTTGAGACGGAGTCTCACTCTGTCACCAGGCTGGAGTGCAGTGGCGCGATCTTGGCTTACTGCAACCTCTGCCTCCTAGGTTCAAGCAATTCTTCTGCTCAACCTCCTGAGTAGCTGGGACTACAGGCGTGTGCCACCATGCCTAGCTAATTTTTGTATTTTTAGTAGAGACGGGGTTTCACCATGTTGGTCAGGATGGTCTCAATCTCTTGACCTCATGATCCACCCGCCTCAGCCTCCCGAAGTGCTGGGATTACAGGCAAGAGCCACTGCACCCAGCTATCTCATTAATTTTCAAAAAATATCTACAACTTAAAGCAAAATATAGTAAAACACCTCAAAATGCAGTCTGGAGACCAAGCACTATCTGCATCTAGACTTCCATGTGAGTGTGTGTGCACACATGCATGGGGGTATGTTTGCATGTGTGGACACTATATGTCCAAAGCTGAGTGCTTCAGACTCACACACATCTCCATACCATCTGCTTAGCTCTTTTTCGACCTGCATTGCTCCTGCCTCATCAATTTGTAGATATCCTGTTCCTCTGCATTTCTTTATTTGACTTCAAATGTAGTCACTGGAAGTTGGACCCAAGAGAACAAAGGATATGAATTTCAAAGGGTCAAATTTTCAATTTCCTATTTAGTATTCCAGTTACATTATGCCTAATATAACTTAAAAAAAATACTGGGGTTTAACTGAAACTTCTCCCTCAAAATCACTTGATTCAAACTATAGGACATGCCGACACTGTTCTAAATTCTATAGTCAGCTCATCTACCAACATTTTACGCACCTGGCTCAGCATTTAACCGGCAGCTGTTAAGGAATTCGGCTGAGAAATAGATATCAACATCACAGAAAAACATCAAGACCTCTCCCTTGTCCCAAGCTCGGGCACCCACATTTAGTCCTCGTCCACGATTAAATTCTTCATTCAATGAGACCAAGGTGTAATTGTGAAAATTAGACTCACTATGAGGAAAGCACACACAACAAATGATAAGTCCCACTTAAAGTTACCAATTTTCTTCCTTCAACACAGCTTACAAAATATGTTTTACACTTCAAATATTTGATTATATTGGTTCTACATTCACACAGGGAAAGAAAATCCCAGCTTCATGTGTATGATTATCATCAGGGAGAGATATTCACCAAATGCCCACATTTGAGGCACATTTTGGTGGTATGAGGCTCCAAAAGTGTTAAAGTGGCCACTGCCCTTTGGAATCTTAAACACCTTCTGGGGAGATGAAAAATACACAAATGGAAAAAGAGCTGTAATGTCTGTTAATAAATAATGCATTCTAATTGGATAACACACACAAAGATCACTCTCCTCCTGCATCTGTTGGGTCTTTGCACACATGTCCCCTTATCAGAGGGATCCTCCCTAATACTACTTGAGAAGCAGCTCCGACCTCCCAGTCCTTCATCTCCATCCTCTTCCTCAGCTGTTTTCCTTTATATTGTCAGACATGTTTATTCCAGTGTCTCTTCCACTCTGTGGGAGCAGGGATTTTGTTTTGTTCGTTACTACGGACAGTGTCCCCTGATAGAGTAGGAGTTCAATAAATAGTTGCTGAATGAATGAATGAACAGCAGTTCTAAAAAATACATCGCTCATGTCTGGAGTAGTTAGATAAGATGTTAGAAGTGGAACGTGAGTTATGCCTTGGTTAAAATGTTGAATTCAGTGGTGAGCGTAAAGGTCATTCAAGAGAATTATTCCCAAAGGCAAAGAGGTAAGAATGTAGAAAGCATTTTAGAGAAAAGGGATCAGACAAATCAGATTGGTACAAAAGGACCCTAAAATGGGAACAGTGAGATAAGGGTCAAAGGAATCTTAAAATGGGAACAATGAGAGAAGAGTCAGACAGAAGAGTACCTCCCATGCAAGGTTAAAGAAATCGGTCAGTATCCTAAAGGTAAGAGAATCAGCAGGGCTTTTCTGCTAGGGCAGTGGTTCTCACAGTGAGGCCCCCAAACCCACAGCATCAGCTTCCCGTGGCAACGTGTTAGAGAAGCAAACTCTCAGACTACACCCAGACCCACTGAATCAGATGCTAGGGCTGGAGCCAAGCTTCTACATTTTCACAAGTCCTCCTGGTAACTCTGGCACTGAAGTTGGAGAACCGCTTACTGCAGCCTAATCAAAAAAGTAACATTTTAGGAGGATTATGCTTACAACAGTACAGAATGGGTAATGGAGAGATGGAAAAAAGGCTCAAATAGTGCATGGAATGGACTCCAAGTGCTCTGAGTGCCTAAGACTCTTTCCCCCATCTTAAGGATTATAAATCTCTCCTCTGTTGGGTGAAAACTGCCCACTGCCACCCCACATACTCAGCATCAAGTGGAGGCACTGATCACAGAATACCCCTCACTCTCTGCCCACCCCAACCACAGTAATTTCCTAGGGGTGGGGACCAGGCTTAAGCTGCGCCAGTCCCAATACCCCCACCCCACCTGGCCATAGTGACTGGCTCAAGAGTGGGCAAAATGTCCTTCCCTGGGATTTTCTCAACTGGAGCTGGGAGAAAGCTCTTTCCTCTCTGATGGCAAAGCTGAGAAGATGTGAGCCCAGAGCCGCCAACAGTCATATCCCTCACCATGTGGAAGAAGCCAATCTGCAACAGGAGAATGAAGTCAACATGCAGAGAAAAACAGACAAGGAGACAAGAGAATTTTGATGGTATTCAAGTCTCTGGTTCCAATCCCTGAGAAACCAGAGTTGTTTTGATTTTCTTCCCCAAATTTGGTTGTAACAATCCCTTTATTTCTGGGAGGTATGCAAGATTCTTCAATACTGCTCCTATTTTCCTTAAGTAAGCTCAAGGTAGGTTTACACCATTTGCCACAGAAGTGTCTTGACAATACTTCAGTATTACCAGTGTGAGCTCGTGGCACTTAGTAGGTGATCTAAAAACACTAAGGAGGGAGAGGAAGGGAAGAAATGGAGGAATGGGGAACCAGGGTTAGGGTGGTGGCAGTAGCAAGGAAGAGACAGAGAAGAGGTCTTGTGAAGTAAGTAGGAACTAACTGATTAGAGGTAACTGGAGGCAAAGAATAAGTAAAAGACTGTGGCTCTCAGAAGTCATGCCCAGGGGATGGTGAAAATGGTTTTACTTTGAACTGATAGAGGGCCATCAGGAGGAGGAGCTGGTATATGGAAGGGGAAGACAGTGAGTAGTGTCTATATATATCAAGGCTCTGAGAATCCCTGCAGGTCAGGGACTCAGATTCACCCATATATGCCCACTCTTCTTCCAACTACGCCAGACTCCCAAGCAGTGTACCTGGAACACAGTAGGTAGGACTCAATGAATGTTAGTTGAATGATTTGAGAAGAACGGCTGATCAAATCTGGGCTCTTGGCAAATGGCCACAACTGGCAGAAAGGTAAAGAAGCAAGTAAAGGATATAGAGCTGGTGTAACCGGTTAGAAATGATAATCAACCTAATAGTTTACATTACATATACTTACATTTACAAAATAGTTACATTTTACAAACATAACAAGAACATTTTAAGATGGAAATACTGGTTAGGTTGTCAAAGGTAAAAAAGCAATGAAAAAGAATAACAGAAAAGAATTTGGCAGTTAAGTCGTATCTTTGGGCCCATGATTTAGAAAGAAAAAGACTGAGAAGCTGAAGAATAATTAAGTACTAAGGGATTACTAATTCATCCATTCAAACCTCTGAGCATCTACTATGTGCCAGGTACTGTATGACTTGCTTAGTTATGAACTACTGTCTTGTGATGTTGAGCTGTGAAAGGACAGAAACGTAATGGTAGCGGCTGGGCACTTCAGAGTTGAGTGGGAGTTTCTTAAGGATATGGGAGACCTTGGCACTGTTAGCAGGGGGAGAAGGAGCCTGAGGAAATGGAAGGAAAGAAAGGTGACAAAAAAAGAGACAAGTTCAGAAGATGATTATGTCAAAGTGAAGGAATTAGATTTAAACAAAGGGAAAGCACCAGCAAATACACAGAAGGTGAATGGGCCAGAGAGAGCATCCTGATCATGCCAAGCTGCCTGTAAGCAGGGAAGGGAAGTTGAGTCATGTAGGGTTGCATGTGAAATGAGGAACTTATCACCACAACCACCCACATGCTCAGCCAACTTTTAAATAATAGTTACTAAAAATTATTAACTCATTACATATCTGAAATTCTCTTTTAGCAATGTTATATATCAAGGACTTTGCTGTGGATGTGGTTCACCAACCTTGTGACAGATTCTAAGATGGACTTGACTTTAGACAGTCCTTCTTTGCCAAAATATACCACTGTGAGATGAATCTTCTTGTCTTGATGAATACAAACATCCCTAACAGAAGTGAAAAATAAAGTTTATTCAGGAAAACATGAGGCACTATTTATTCAGAAAGCAACCACATGAAGCTTTAACAAGAAAATGAGGCATTACTGACACAATAGTAAACATAAAAGTGGCAATACTGATGAATTATGGAAGGCACAAGATCTATGCCTGAATGGGTGCACCCCTTGGAGGCCCATGGAAGCAGTCTGACATTGTTGCCATATTTCAAAACATTTTTTGAACTTTTGCTTTTGGATTGCTTTCAGAAGCAAATCACAAGCTGTTCAAGGAAATAAACTCAATTGGTTCAAAACCAAATAAATAAATACTGACCTTTTGGATTAAGAGTCATTTTGCCTTCAGACTGGCTAATTCCAAAAATTATAACTATCATTAAAGAATAATATTTGCCATGACTGAGATTACTTACTGTAAATAATAATGTGGCCTTTGAAAGTAATTCTAAGACAGGCAATAAAAAAAATGCTTTAGGAAATCAGATCTCAAGTGAGCTATTTGGAACAGTAAATCTCACTTGGAAGTATGACTGCCAGACATTCAGTTGCAGAACAGTTTTAATTAACCTTTTAAATCCAACAATTTCAATATGAGAATAAAGACTAGGATCACAAAGCATTAAAACTAGTATATCAAAGTATCTAAAACATTAAAAATATTAAAGTATTAAAAACATGGAAACTGTTAAATCAAAAAGCAGCATTTTCCACAAATAGTTTTCATGTGTAGATAATTATTTAACCCTTCAGCATTTTAAAATATCCAAATTTGGTAACATAAAAAAACCTTTACAAATTCTCTGCTTTGCAAGATGAAATAACTTTCTCCAACTTTTAGTTTAATGTTTGTATTTCTAAATGTATTTCAGTTAAAAAACTGAAATCATTCTCAAGGGGATTTTCTTGTGAGACACCAGTATTCTATGTCTTGATTGGAGTGGTGGTTCGCGAGTGTATACATTTGTCAAAAGACATTAAATCCCAGCCTGGACAACATGGCAAGACCCCTTCTCTACAAAGTTGTACAGAATAAAAAAGATGGCATGCACCTGTGGTCCCAGCTACTTGGGAGGCTGAGGCAGAGGATCACTTGAGCCCAGGAGGTTGAGGCTGCAGTGAACTGTGCTCACTCCATTGCATCCTAGCCTGGGTGACAGAGTGAGACCTTGTCTCAAAAACAAAAAAAAAAGAGTCATGATACCCATATCCTTAAAATATGTGGATTTTACTGCATGTAAATTATACCTTAGTAAAGTTGATTTTTTAAAAATTCAACTTGTCTTTTTTTTTTTTTTTTTTTTTTTTTTTTGAGACGGAGTCTCACTGTGTCTCCCAGGCTGGAGTGCAGTGGCGTGATCTCGGCTCACTGCAAGCTCCGCCTCCTGGGTTCACGCCATTCTCCCGCCTCAGCCTCCCAAGTAGCTGAGACTACAGGCGCCCGCCACCACGCCCGGCTAGTTTTTTGTATTTTTAGTAGAGACGGGGTTTCACCATGTTAGCCAGGATAGTCTCGATCTCCTGACCTCGTGATCCACCCGCCTCAGCCTCCCAAAGTGCTGGGATTACAGGCTTGAGCCACCGCGCCCGGCCGTCAACTTGTCTTAAAATGAATTCACAATTATCAAGGCCATCAAATTTAGTTTCTAATAGGTGTCACTCAATTTATTTCATAGTTCAAATTGTCTATAACACAATACACTACACATGCTTTAAAAAAAGAGAGAATATAAAAAAATAAAGTTCCCCTAAAGCCTATAAAATTATTCTAAGTAATTATAATCAGTGAAGATAAATTAAGGAAATCTGAGTAAAATGTGATTTTTTTTTTTTTTTTTTTTGTTGAGACAGAGTCTCGCTTTGTTGCCCAGACTGGAGTGCAGTGGCTGGATCTCAGCTCACTGCAAGCTCCGCCTCCCGGGTTCACGCCATTCTCCTGCCTCAGCCTCCCGAGTAGCTGGGACTACAGGCGTCCGCCACCTCGCCCGGCTAGTTTTTGTATTTTTTAGTAGAGACGGGGTTTCACCGTGTTAGCCAGGATGGTCTCGATCTCCTGACCTTGTGATCTGCCCGTCTCGGCCTCCCAAAGTGCTGGGATTACAGGCTTGAGCCACCGCGCCCGGCCAAAATGTGATTTTTTTTTAGGAGAATGTAGCTGAATCGTTAAGCCCTGACAGTTACCTGAAGTTCTGCATGAACTGTACAAATGCTTCAGTTCTTTCAGCAAGTGGCACAATGATATTAATAATTGATCTAGTGATGTCAATCATCTCACTCTTCACTTTCATGAGAGGTCCAAAAGGGCGGAAGAGGGTCACATGTCTATATTCCATAAGGTCTGCTTTCTTAAAAAAGAGTTCATACTGCGTGCCCTTATCTCTCTCAGTGCGATAATAACCTAAAGGTTAGGAACAAAGACATCTCCATGTCAAAGTTTACAAATTCAATGGGAAGACAGATTTTACTCACTTAAACATCAAGGGTATTAAACCAGACCCGCAGGATTTTTACCTATTTGTGAAAATATTTATCCCCACTGCATAATCAGTAACAATTACTCCCTTAAAAGAAAAGGAAAGGTTAAAAAAAAAGTTCACTGTTCTGTTATTTTATTCAATCTATAAAATATACTACGAATGACAATTATTCCTTTTTACATATGACTTTTTAAAAATACTAGAGCCTATCAATATGGTAACCATGAAAAATAAAGACATTACTTCTAGCAATATTAAAATCTAGACCCAAGAGTCAAAATTTCTATTGGTTTAGGTCAACTAAAAGAAATCTAGTGCCTTCATGTCAGTTATGTGATATAAAGAGTGCCATGTGGTCTCAATTTTGAGGATAGGGCCAGTCTAGTGAAGGAGACAGAAAAATAGACAAATAATAACAATAGTGTGCTATGTGATATATATATCTGTATATATATGTGTGCATACATACACACATATAAAATCACTGACTAGAGTGAAGTCAGACAAAGAAAAATTGGTACAGACATAAACACAGTGATTTGAGATGCCTTTGAGAGAAAAGCATGAGTATCTACAAGGCAATCTGATTGTTTTGTTTTTTTAGATGGAGTCTCACTCTGTCACCAGGCTGGAGTGCAGTGGTGCAATCTTGGCTCACTGCAACCTCCACCTGCCAGGTTCAAGCAATTCTTCTGCCTCAGCCTCCTGAGTAGCTGGGACTACAGGCATGCCCCACCACGTGGCCTAGCTAATTTTTGTATTTTTAGTAGAGACGGGGTTTCACCATGTTGGCCAGGATGGTCTCCGTCTCTTGACCTCATAATCTGCCCGCCTTGGCCTCCCAAAGTGCTGGAATTACAGGTGTGAGCCACCGTGCCCAGTCGCAATCTGATTTTTAAGTGTGGCACTCAGGAGACAGAAGGTTAGACTTACAGATGTGTGAGTCACTCAGTCAATATCTGGGTATAAAAAGGTGAATAAATTAGACTTGGTCCCAACCCTCCTGAGGCTTACAGTTTAGTAGGAAGCATAAGCCAGGAAATGGGCAATGCCACATACTGTGACAAGCAGTATGAATGTACAGGTGACAAGAGCACACAGAAGTACTGCTGTCTTAGACTTGAGGTTGCAGATGACTTCTCAGAAGAGTGATATCTGAGCTAAAGTCTAGAAGAGGGATAGGAATTAGCTGTCATTACTAATTATTAGTAATTACTCTCCCTGCAGTGGGCAGACAGTGGCACAGTAGAGGAAAGGTGAGGAACAGAATATGTTCCATGTAGAGAAAAATCCTGAAGTATCAGAATCCAAGGAGAGTTATAAGACAAAAGCAGGAGCTGCAGAATATAAAACTGGCAAAGCTCCCTTTCTTTTTAGTTAGAGCTGATGGGAGGACATTTTACGCATGTTACTTAGTTATTTCCTCCGCAGCTTCCAATTCTGCCATAAGCTACAAACATACAGTGAGAAGACAAAAAGCTGAGCTTGCAGAAAAATCAGAAGAGTTTTGAGAAAAATAATCCATCAAAAATGGCAGGAAGTGACAGCAGAAAAAAGAGGAGGCCACAAGGAAAGGCAGCTGCAATGCCACTGCAAAACATAATGCCCTCCCTGATGGCCTCCAAAGGCCTCGGTGTATTATAATAATGCTACTGTGCAGCAAGTGATGGCCATGACGATTTGGAGTCAAAAAGTCTACATGTGCCATGCCAGGGGTCCCTAACCCCCAGGCCACAGACCGCTACTGGTCCGTGGCCTGATGGGAACTAGGCGGCACAGCAAGAGGTGAGTGATGGGAGCCTGGCAAGCATTACCGCCTAAGCTCCGCCTCCTGTCAGATCAGGGGCTGCACTGGATTCTCAAAGGAGCGCAAATTCTGTTGTGAACTGCGCATGCAAGGAATCTACACTGCACGCTCTTTATGAGAATCTAACTAATGCCAGATGATCTGAAGTGGAACAGTTTCACCCCAAAACCATCCTCACCATCCCATGGAAAAATTGTCACCAATGAAACCAGTCCCTGTTGCCAAAAAGGCTGGGGACCACTGTGATACACAGTTTATAGAATCAAGCAAAGAGAACTTTCAAGAAACATTTATTTTCAAAATGGTTTAAGTCAGCAATTAAATGTCTAGCAGTGAGTGTAAAGGTGTAAAGGAGATGGGTAGGGATATAGAATTATTACTGTTAATATCAATCAATAAGTATCTTAAATTTTATAGCAGTGTTCTTCAACCTCTGAGTCATATCCCATCTTGACACATAAAAATCCCATACCCTTTCTGAAATATGTATGAGGAAAACAGATTATTTCCTTACTTTTCCAAATGCCAAATATGCTTTTTAAACTATGTATGACCCCTTGTTCACACAGACACTTCTCCTTCCTCCAATACGAAAAATAGCTAAGAGTCTACTAATATTTTCTTTATCAAACGGTTTTCAAGTTTTGAGTCTTAGTTTACACATTTTTAAAAACATAAAAAACACTGAGATCAGATAAGTAATACAAATCATACACATGCAACAAGAGCTGTTTTATTCTATTTCCCTAGTCCTTATTCTCCAATTTTATTATGATCTCATTATACCTTTTTCCAGAAGGCCACTTAAAATTCTTGGTGGAATGAAGTGCGAAAACTTTAAGTGTTTTAATACTGTGGACAATGACTGACTTATGTTACCAGCATACAATACTAGCATTTGTCTTACTAATATAATATTGACCAACGTATTTTTCACATTACCTTCTATGAAGTCATTTTCATTAAATATCAGTTTCTCTCCAAGTGGACCCTCCTCATCTTCTTGTTCATCATCTTCATCAGGATTATTAATGACCTCCAAGCCAGCTTCAATAACTTCCACCAATTCATCTCGTTTGTCTTTTCTAACTGGTTTTTCTTCAGGATGGCGAGTGAGACCCATTTCCAATTGAAATACTTTCATTAAGGTAAAACTTTCAAAGGGAATGACCCCATACTCACTGGGTAGTTTGGCCCCTATGCTAACTTCAGCTTTGTCAATTTGGGAATGAAGAAACTCTAAAAGATCACTAGGTGCTTGCTCTTTGTTGCTCTGATAGCCTATGCCATTAGCCCCTACATTCTTTCTTTCTTGCAATGACCTCATCTTTTCACTCATTTCTTGTAACTCTTGTTTTAGTTGAGCAATTTGGCGTTTCAGACTGGTTGCCCTGGTCTGATAATGTTCTTCTTGTTCCTGTAGGAGGGCTTGATAATACTCTTTACCATAATTTTCCCCAACAACACCAGGAAGAGATGCATTTCCATCAGTCTGGGGGGCACATTCCAGGAGGTACATAAATAATACCAAACTGCAGAGCAAAGCGAGGCCCAACAGCAACCAGTGGGTCCGGGTGTGAAGAATCAGTCCTCTTCTAGGCATTCTTATTAATGTGTATTTGCCTAACAAAATAAGCTATTTGTGTGTTCATACCTTTAGTAAAAAGTTATCAAAAATTAAAAACAAAATCAGAATTTCCATAAAAGGTACCCAAATAATTCTGCTGTAGCTTTAAGTTTTTCTTTCTTCAGCAGTCATGACTACTTGCAGAAATGGGAAGTTATGTATACTTTCTGTATTGTTACCATGATATCCAGAATAAAGCAATCTGACATATAAAATCCATTATATTGGTAGTGATTTTTCTGAAAGACACAGATCAGAATCAATCAGAATTTTGTTCCCTTAAGGATATCAATTTTGTTTGTGGCTTCAGTGAACTTAGCTACGTGACTACTACATGCAGAGAACTATGAGAGGTACTAATATAATTTAGCATATTCAGTAAATACTGGGAGAATTTTTTTTTTTTTTTGAGACGGAGTCTCACTCTGTCACCCAGGCTGAAGCGCAGTGGCACGATCTTGGCTGACTGCAACCTCTGGCTCCTGGGTGCAAGTGATCCTTCCATCTCAGCTTCCCGAGTAGCTGGTACTACAGGCACCTGCCCACCACACCCAGCTAATTTTTGTATTTTTAGTAGAGACGAGGTTTCACCATGTTAGCCAGACTGGTCCTGACCTCAGGTGATCTGCCTGTCTTGGCCTCCCACAGCCCTGGGATTACAGGTGTGAGCCACTAAGCCTGGCCTGGGAGAATTTTTAAAAATACCTTACAAAACAATAAATTATGTATAATACTTTTAACTAGTATGTCTACACGGCTATAACTTGAGTCAAAGAAACATTAAAATTACGTTCAGCATAGTCTATATTACATATATTCTACTGTTCTCTAATTTTTTGAAAATTATATTGCCTATAATTCTTTATTAACATAGTATTTCAATTACCGCACCATTTCCCAACTAAAGCTTATGTCCATTTGGGAACTGAGTTTATAGAGATTGTTTCTGTTATAGTAATAATGGTTTACTGGAGAGAGATATTTTCTTCCAGTTTATTCAACTCAAGCATTCTACCTCATTAGTTTCTACTGCTCAGCTCAGCCAGTCTAGAAGCCTTAAAATTAAGTGGGGGAAAGAACAATTTCATAAGCTCACAGACATCTGAAAAACACATTAAGAAAACATTTTTATATCCAATGTCCTCCAGTAGATTATTTGCACATTAGATTACACAATTCTTTCCACTGTATTATGCATCAACAGATTTCCTACAAGTCTAGAAAGGTTTGGAGTCTATACAAAGAAAAAACATGAAGAATTTAATCATCCTTATCAGCAGAGAAAAAAATTCAAAAACCATTTATACATTTATAAAATTACATGCCATCGTTCATGCCACAACCAGTTGTGCAAACTCCTCCATGTCTTTAATGATTCTTAACTCTAGAAATAGAGGTTTAACTTAGGACAAGGGAGGCAAGGAGGCCTTCACTGCAAAGAGAACTTCCATCGTAACAAAGTGCTTGTTGAGAAGGATAATGTGATATGACAGCAGGCTTTTAACAGTAATGGTTTTCTCACTGCAGCAAAACCTGGAAGATCACTACAGATTATCAGTCCTAGCCACTTTTTTAATGAGTAAAAAACCTGGATGCTTTCTGTGGCAAATGCTGCAATGCGTTTGTTTTTGTTTTTGTTTTTTGGTAACATGTCAGTATAAAACATAGGACAGATGAAAACTTCTTATGGCCAATATACCACAAATAATGGTCTTAACTCTCCTTAGTCATTTATTATTTTAGTAAACTAAATGATAACCAAGTATCTTGGAAAATTTAGTTCACTACAAGGGAGTTTTTTTTTTTTTTTTGAGACGGAGTCTGGCTCTGTTGTCCAGGCTGGAATGCAGTGGCGCGATCTCGGCTCACTGCAAGCTCCGCCTCCTGGGTTCATGCCATTCTCCTGCCTCAGCCTCCCGAATAGCTGGGACTACAGGTGCCCGCCACCACGCCCGACTAATTTTTGTATTTTTAGTAGAGACGGGGTTTCACCGTGGTCTCGATCTCCTGACCTTGTGATCCGCCCGCCTCGGCCTCCCAAAGTGCTGGGATTACAGGCATGAGCCACCGCGCCCAGCCAAGGGAGTCTTTTACTATGACAGTATCTCTCTTACTGATTATAAATCTTGTTTGAGTGACATAGAGAAAAACAGAAAAAAATAGTTGGCTTTAAGAAATACTATCTAATTAAAAAATAAGAATACGAAACTAATATTATTTCCAGGACTTAACCATACCTCAAAACCATAATCCCTAGCATAAGAAAACACTTGAGTTTCAAAACCTAGCAGTAGCTTTTTAAACTATTATTACTAGTCCATTTATTAGGAAAAAGAACTGAAAATGTGGAGACATAATCTTGTAAAATAAAGATATACATACTTTAATAAAGATACACATACTTAAGCATACTATACTCAAAACTGAAGTGAAACTGGAACAGAACTACCACTATCTTTTATTAATATGGTACCTCATATGTTTTCTTTATATACACAATGTATTTTAGACAATGAGCTATAACTCAGACAATGGGTCACTACTGAAGGTTTACTTTTCAATAAAATAGAATGGAAAATATCAGTGGCAGTGTTAAAGCTAAGGTCATCTTTCTTCCTCTTCCCTTTAAGGGAAATACAGGTTTTGAGATATCCTACTTAATATTACAGTTGAATATTTTCTGATAAAATGAAAGAAAGGATACTGTAATTACTTCAGAATGTAAATGTTAGTTGCATAATTCTGTGGTTATTAAAAATGAAAGATTTCAATTAAAATTTTATTTGCCTAGTTCCTGAAAGGAACTCTATGGCCATAATCTAGAAGATTACATTATAACTGTTCTATCATATAAATTATGTTAAGAATATTACAGGAAACATTTTTCTGTTGTTACATCTTGATTGTCATCATTCTATGAAATGTGTTTGTATCATGAATACGGTTCATTCACAGCCCAGAGTTAATCCCAACAAGCCTTCTAAGCACAAATGCAGATAGTTAAGTGTTTTGAGGAGAGAAAAGGATAACATGAAGATGGGAAAATAAGCTGTTAAAGGTATGTAACATGAAACCAAAGATCTCAGGATTGAAAGAAACCTTACAAGCCCTCAATTCTAACTCTCTAAAACTGACTAAAAAACTGACTTCCTCTTACAACCAAGATGAAGTAATGGGCCAGATTTACTCTCAGATTTGCTCTCTTTGGTTGTCTTGAAACAACCAAAAAAAAACCAACCCTTTCTGCCAAAAAACCCAAAATATGAAACAATGATTTTCAAAATATTTAACATCAGGTAACAAAGGACAGTGATCCCCAGAGAAACAAGAAACAAATGGTTGCCAGCTTACTGCTTTAGTTTCTGAGCCACACAAGGAGGGGAACCTAAGCAGAGCCCAGCAGATTCCCTGAGTTGATGGGATGCAGCTCACAGTCTGAGGAGACCAAGGTATGTAGGATTAAAGCAAATAGTACCAGAGTGGATACAGCTGCAGAGAGAGAGAACTCCAGAAATCTGAATAGGATATCCCATGGGTATTTGGCAGCGCACTGATCAGTGAAGGCTTATGAGGCAACTAACGGGCTAAGAAAAGGACCACACACAAAATTAGAGGACACAGAACCCAGCATTCATACAGGGCCAGGATTAGTGCATGTTCCCACCAGACAGACTGGAAAACCTCAAAATTCCCAGGGCACTGGGTAGACTAGCACTCAAAAAAGTCTTGTCTCAGTAGTGGGAAATAATTAGCTCCAGACTAAACATGACACTAATCCTGCCAATACATCTTAAAAGCAAGACTTGAAAGGATCACATTATTTCCAAGTAATAGCACAATAAGCCTTAAGAATATTTATAAGAATATAGAAATATCCAGTACTCAACAAAATAAAATTCACAGTATCTGGCATCTCAACAAAAATTACCAGGCATAAAAAAATATGATCCATAATGAGAAAAATTGATGATTAAAACTGACCAATGATTAGAACTGACAGATGTGGGAGTCTGCAGAAAAAGCACACCAAAACAGCTATCATAACTGTATTTTTAAAATGATGTTTATGTTCAAAAATTTAAGTAGAGGTATGAATGACATAAAAGAGATCCAAGTTAAACTTCAAGAGATGAAAATTTCAGTGTCTGAGATGAAAAATACACTGAATGGGATTAATGGCAGATTAGATATTTTAGAAGAAAATATTAGTAAACTAAAGATGTAGCAACAGAAACTATGCAAAAACAGAAAGAAAAAAGAATGAAAAATTTAAACAGAGCATTGATAAGCTCTGTGATAATTTCAAACAGCCTAATATACATGTAAATGGAGTCCCCAAAGAAGGGGGAAGGAGTTAGGAGAAATAAATAAACAAGGCTGAAAATTTCCCAAATTTGATGGAAACTATAAACACACATAAGAAACTCAACCAATCCCAAATAGCCATAAAGAAAATTGTAGCAAGGCACATGATAATCAAATTGCTCAAATCCAATGTAAAGAGAAAAATCTTTAAACTGGCCACATGAAAAATGCACATCACATACAAGGAACAAAAGATAATAATGACAGATTACTCCTTGAAAATTGCAAGTAATTAGACAGTGGAACAATTATCTTTAAAGAACTGAAAAGAAAAATATACCAGCCTACAATTCTTTTTTTTTTTTTTTTTTTTTTTTTTTTTTTTTTTTTTTTTTTGAGGCGGAGTTTCGCTCTGTCTCCCAGGCTGGAGTGCAGTGGCCGGATCTCAGCTCACTGCAAGCTCCGCCTCCCGGGTTTACGCCATTCTCCTGCCTCAGCCTCCCGAGTAGCTGGGACTACAGGCGCCCGCCACCTCGCCCGGCTAGTTTTTTTTTGTATTTTTTAGTAGAGACGGGGTTTCACCATGTTAGCCAGGATGGTCTCGATCTCCTGACCTCGTGATCCGCCCGTCTCGGCCTCCCAAAGTGCTGGGATTACGGGCTTGAGCCACCGCGCCCGGCCACCAGCCTACAATTCTATACCCAGAAAAATTATCTTTGAAAAAGGCAAAATACTTTCCCTACATAAAAAGCTAAAGGAATTCATCACCATCACACCTGTACTGTAAGTCTTTTAGGCACAGGAACATAATACCAGAAAGGAATATGGATTTATACAAAGCAACGGAAAACATCATTAATGTTAAACTACATTGGTAACATAAGATTTTTGCTCATTATTATCTAAATCTCTTCAAAAGATAACTGAATAAAATAGACAAAATCCTAGAAAGATAGAAACAAAACTGATTTAAGAAATACCGGATATGAATAGACTTACATGACAAAAGATTGAATTAATAGTAATAAAAAAAAACTACTCACAAAGAAAAGTCCAGGCCTAGAGGCTTCACTGGTAGAATCTACCAAATATTTATTTATTCTTCTTATTTTTTTGAGAGAGTTTTGCTCTTGTTGCCCAGGCTGGAGTGCAATGGCGCAATCTCAGCTCACTGCAATCTCTGCCTCCCAGGTTCAAGGGATTCTCCTGCCTCAGCCTCCCGAGTAGCTGGGCTTATAGGCATGTGCCACCATGCCTGGCTAATTCTGTATTTTTAATAGAGATGGGGTTTCTCCATGTTGGTCAGGCTGGTCTCGAACTCTTGACCTCAGGGGATCCACCCGCCTCAGCCTCCCAAAGTGCTGGGATCACAAGCGTGAGCCACCACGCCCAGCCTAGTAAACATTTAGATAAGAATTATTATTATTAAATAAGAATTATCTTCACAGACTCTTCCAAAAAACAGAAGAGGAGGAAGCATTCTATAAGGTCAGTATCATCCTACTACCAAATCCAAAGACATTAAAAGAAAACCATAGGCCAATATCCTATATGAATATAAATACAAAAATCCTCAACAAAATACTAGTAAAACGAACCCAGCAATATATAAAAGGAATCATACATCATGACCAAGATTTATCCCAGGACTGCAAGGCTGGTTTAACATCTGAAAATCAATTAATACAATATACCATATCAATAGAAGACAAAATTCACTTGATCATCTCAACAGACATGGAAAAAGCATTTGACAAAAACACCATTTCGTAATAAAAAGCATTCAATAGGGGCTGGGCGCAGTGGCTCACACCTGTAATTCCAGCACTTTGGAAGGCCGAGGTGGGCGTATCATGAGGTCAAGAGATAAAGACCATTCTGGCTAGCACGATGAAACCCCGCCTCTACTAAAAATACAAAAAAATTAGCCGGGTGTGGTGGTGGCATGCACCTGTAGTCCCAGCTACTCAGGAGGCTGAGTCAGGAGAATCACATGAACCTGGGAGGCAGAGGTTGCAGTGAGCCGAGATTGCGCCACTGCACTCCAGCCTGGGCAACAGAGCGAGATGCCATCTCAAAAAACCAAACCAAACCAAATAAACCAAACCAAACCAAACACCATTCAATAAACTAGAAGAGACCTTCTTAATATAAGAAAAGGGACCTACAAAAACCTCATAGCTAACATTGTATTTAATGATGAAAGACTGCATGCCTTTCCCCAAGATCAGGAATAAGACAAGGATGTCTGCTCTTGTCACTTCTATTTACATTGTTCTAGCCAAAGCAAGTAGTCAAGAAAATGAAATAAAAGGCATCCAGATTGGAAAGGAAGAAGTAAAACTATCCTTATCTGCAGATGATATGATCTGTATGCAGAAAATCCTAAGGAATCCACTAAAAATCTATTATAACTAATAAATGAGTTCAGCCAGGTTGTAGGATACAATATCACTATACAAAAATCAATTGTATTTCTACATATTAGCAATAAGCAATCTCAAAAAGAAATTAACAAAAACAATTATGTATACAATATGGCATTGAAAAGAACAAAATAGTAATAATTTTAACAAAAGAACTGCAAGACTTGTATTCATAGAAACTACAAAACATTGTTGGAAGACATTTAACATTTAAATAAACAGAAAGACACCACACTCATGATTGGAAGGCTTAATATTGCTAAAAGGATAATGTTCCCCAATTAATGTACAGATTAAACACAATCCTCTTCAAGAATCCCAGTGGACTTCTTGCAGAAATTGGCAAGCTGATCTTAAAATTTATACAAATTCAAGAAACCCAGAATAACCCAAACAATATTGAACAAGAAAAATGAAATTGGAGGAAAACACTTCCCAATTCCAAAAATTACTACAGAGCCACAGGTAATTAAGACAATGTGGTATGGCATAAAAACAGACATATAGTCAATGGAATGGAACTTAAAGCCCAAAAATAAATCATCACATTTATGGTTAGTTGATTTTCAACAAGAGTAGCAAGGCAGTTCAATGGGTGAAAGAATAGTTTTTTCAATAAATAGTACTGGGACAACTGGATATTTACAGGCAAAAGAATGAAACTAGACTCCTACTTCACATCACATTCAAAAATTATCTCAAAATGGGTCAAAGATCTGAATGTAAGAGTCAAAACTATAAAACTCTCAGAATAAAACCTATGTGTAAATATTTGTGACCTTGGATCAGGCAACAGCTTCTTATGACACCAAAGTCAAAACAAATATTAATTGGACTTCATCAAAATAAAAAAAACTTGTGTTGCAAAGGACATCATCAAGAAAGTGAAGAAAAAACACACAGAATTAGAGGACATTTGTAAATCATTTGTCTGTCTGTCTTTAAAACGAAAAAAAGAAAAGATAATTCGACAAGCAAAAGACCTGAACAGATATTTCTGTAAAGATAAATAAACGGCCCATATAAGTACATGAAAAGATGCTCAACACCATTCGCCAAAAAGGAAATGCAAATCAAAAGCACAATTAGATACCACTCCACATCCACTAGCATGTAATTCAAAGTGAAATCATAGACCTAAATGGAAAACCTAAAACTATAAAACTAAAAGCAAACATAGGATAAAATCTTTGTCACTCTGAGTTAGGCAAATATTTCTTAGATATGATATTTAACAGCATAAATGATAAATTGAATTTCATCAAAATTAGTAATCTGTGCTCTTTCAAAGACATTGTTAAGAGAATGAAAAGACAAGTCATGGACCTGGAGAAAATATGGGCAAAGCATGCAGCTTATAAAGGACTTGTACCAAGAATATATTTTAAAATGACCAAAATGAAGTAATAAACCAAACTCAAAATGTGGGAAAAGGCCTGAACACTTCAAATAAACACTTGAAAAAGATGCTCAACATTGTTAGTCACTAGGGAAATGCAAATCAAATCATAATGAGACACCACTACACACAAGGGCTAAAAATATAATGGCTAACATTAAAAAGAATGACTATACCAAGTGTTGTTAACGTGGAAGGACTAGAACTTTCATACACTGCTGATGGGAATAAAAAATAGTTTTGTTAATAAGTTATGAACTTAACAAGTTATTTTCTTTCTTATTAAAAAAAAAAAAAAAAAAGACAGGACCTTGCTCTGTTACCAAAGCTGTAGTGCAGTGGCTCTATCATATTGTAACTCAATGCAGCCTAACTCCTGGGCTCAAGTGATCCTCCTGCCTCAGCCTCCCGAGTATCTGGGATTACAGGTGGGAGCCACTATACCTGGTGTGATGGCTAATATTGAGTGTCAACTTGACTGGACTGAAGGATACAAAGTATTGTTCATGGGTGTGTCTCTGAGGGTGTTGCCAAAGGAAATTAACATTTGAGTCAGTGGACCGGGAGGGGTAGACCCACCCTCAATCTGGGTGGGCACCATCTAATCAGCTGCCAGCGGGGGTAGAATAAAGCAGGTAGAAGATGGAAGAGCTGACTTGCTGAGTCTTACGGACTTCATCTTTCTCCCATGCTGGATGTTTCCTGCCCTGGCACATCAGACTCCAAGTTCTTCAGCTTTTGGACTCTTGGACTTACACCAGTGGTTTTCCAGGGGCTCTTGGACCTTTGGCTGCACAGACTGAAGGCTGCACTGTTAGCTTCCCTACTTCTGGGACTCGGACTGATCCACCACTGGCTTCTTTGCTCCTCAACTTGTAGATGGCCTATCATGGGACTTCACCTTGTGATGATGGTATGAGTCAATTCTCCTTAATAAACTCCCTTTCATATATACATATATCCTCTTAGTTCTGTCCCTCTAGAGAACCCTAATACACTTTGCTAATTAAAAAAATTTATTTTTTCTTTTTTTTGTTTTGAGACGGAGTCTCGCTCTGTTGCCCAGGCTGGAGTGCAGTGGCGCGATCTGGGCTCACTGCAAGCTCCGCCTCCCGGGTTCACGCCATTCTCCTGCCTCAGCCTCCCCAGTAGCTGGGACTACAGATGCCCGCCACCTCACCCAGCTAGTTTTTTGTATTCTTTTTAGTAGAGACAGGGTTTCACTGTGTTAGCCAGGATGGTCTCGATCTCCTGACCTTGTGATCCGCCCGTCTCGGCCTCCCAAAGTGCTAGGATTAAATTTTTTTTTTTTTAGAGAGAGAGTCTTGCTATGTAGTCCAGGCCAAGTTTCTTAATAAGTTAATAAGCCTACTCATATGATCCAGCCATTCCATTCCTAGATATTTACCCAAAAGAAATGAAAACACATATTCATACTATTAAAATAAGATGGAGAATAGGTCTGTAAATCTCCTGAACAAAGCCAGTTAAGCCATTAAAACAACCCTGACCTTGCAAATATAAGCAATAGAAGCAAAACTTAATTTGGGCTGTTTGCAAATGTAAAACTTTGCTTATTTTTTGTCTGTGCCTATATTAAAGAAACATTAGGCTGGGCATGGTGGCTCATGCCTGTAAGCACCTTGGGAGGCTGAAACAGGAGGATCACTTGAGACCAGAATTTGAGATCATCCTGGGCAATATAGCTAGCGAGACCTTGCCTCTATAAGAAATTTAAAAAATTAGCCAGGTGTGGCAGTGCATGTCTGTAGTTCCTGTTGTCCTGGTTACTTGAGGCTGAGGTGGGAGGATCACTTGAGCCCAGGAGTTCAAAGCTGCAGTGAGCTACGATCGAACCAAAGCACTCTAGGCCTGTCTCTTAAAAGAAAAAAAAAAAAGAAACAAACAAACTTAGGTTATGCCAATTAGAAGCCATCAACTAACTTATATAACTAGGGACTTTACAATAGGATGGACTAAACAAGGCAACTGTATAAATGCAATTAATCAAATATTGTCTTTGCCTTGCTTCCTTGTTCATCCTATAGAAGTCTTCTGCTCACATTCCTTTGGTGGAGTCCCAAATCATTTTTGATTTGTTGCTGCCTGATTCATGAATTGCTGTTTGCTCAGATAAAACTCTTTAACATTTTATTCTGCCTCAGTTTATATTTTAACCATACCAAAACCTGTACACAAATGTTCATAGCAACTTATATGTGTAGAGCCCAAAACCAGAAACAACCCAGTGTCCATCAACAGGTAAATGGACAAAATGTAAAACAGACACACAATGGAACACTGCTTAGCAATAAAAAGGAATAAACTCTGACACATGTTTCACCATGGATACATATCAACAATTACTCTGAGTCATAGGAGCCAGGCAACAGAAGTACTTACTATATGATTCTATTTATATAAAATTTTAGAAAATGCAAGGTAATTTGTGGTTAACTGAAGGTAAATCAGTCAATGATTTCCTGTGGGAGGTGGTACTAGGAAGGAATTATAAAAAGGGATGGAAAAACTTTTGGGAGTAATGGATTTGTTCATTACTTTCGTTGCAGTGATGATTTCACAGGTGTATACATATGTTAAAACTTATCAAATTGCACACTTTAAATATGTGTAGTTTATGTAAATTATACCTCAATGAAGCTGTTTAAAAAATAAAGCCAAGTCAGATTTAGTAGTAGTGCCAAAAAGGCATTTGTAAAAAAAAATAAAAAACCAAAAATCCTCCAGTTTGTTTACTGAAGTATAAAGATTTATTGATTACAAGTTTGCATTTAAAAAACAAAACTAAGCCCCTCATCTCCCCAAAAGTAGAGTACTACATATTTCTCTAAAGGTCTTACCATATCTTTTCTCTTTGCCTTGTGACTTGGAGACAAGAGAAGTGTTAAAGATAGTTAATTCTACAGCATTAGTCCCTTACATAATAATATGACCCTTAAGGAGTTTCTACTCAATCTTGATTATACACAATTTTTGGTACTACGAACACAAAAGTTACGCATCTTTTCCAGGACGTGTACATTGCAGTATGTCAAGTTAACCTGCAAGACTAATCTACTGCCCTCTGAAGGATACAATCCATTTGAGTCTATTATAAAACATATTCTGTATAATCTTCCCAAATTTTCTGCAAAGAACAATTTCTCATTAAAGTTTTCAAAAACTAAATTTATAATTTTGAGTTCATTTTTTACAAAGCAAAAACAAAGTCACACAATTATCTGGAAAACATAAACCAGTCAGAAAACTAAACCATTATGAAGTGTAAATATCTAGGAAGCAGGAGATTAGAATGTTTTATTTCTTGGTAAGTTTTTGATTACTTGATGAGTATTACAGTGATGCATGGGTTGTCAATATGTTACTGAATAAGTGATCTGTAAGTACTGATCATCTGAAAGCAGCACTTATTCAACAAACACTTGATTACCTACTGTGTGTCAGGTACTGTGCTGAGTACCAAGGACAAGTAATATCAAATGGATCCTTTTGACAGCGTGTTTCTGGAGAAAACTATACTCATGGCACCCGGATTTCAGCAAGACAAAGGAGAAAAAGGTGCCAAACTGTGGCACAGTAAAAACAACTTAAAGAGTCAAGTGTAACAGCTACTTAATAGCTATGTAACCTTAGGCACAACACTTTACCTCTCAGGGCTTCCTCTAAAAAATGAGGCAGTTTTGCCTGAACAGTCAATGTTCCTTCCAAGATATTATGATTCCTTTAGTTAAACCACACACACACACACACACGCACACAAAAATTTTTGTAGAGAAAACTTGATTTAAATGCACAGGTCATTTAATTCAGCAATTCACAATTCCACTTTCCTGATTCCATACTACAGAAGTATCCACACTACTATATAAGGTCACATACATAGGATGTTTATCAGTGTTATATGTAAGAGCAAAATAAAAACAGAAGCAACTTAAAGTTCATCAATAGAGGTAAGGTTAAATTAACTGAAGACATTTACACAACAGAATATTTTAAAGGAATTACATACATCTTTATGTGCTGATGTAGATAATACCTACAAAATGGTGTTACCATGTTGCAAATATTTTTTCTCAGTTTGTCTTGTCTACAATAGGCTTGGGAGCCAGATGGCCTGAATTCAAAGATCTGCATCATGGTTTCCTACTCTTCATTACAGACAAATTCCATAATATATGTAAACTTCAGTTTCCTCCTCTGTTAAGTGGGAATAATTGCAGAACCTACCTTAGAGTATAATTATAACACTTATTCAAGTAAAACATGACAAGCATAAGTGCTCAGTAAGTGTTAGGTATTATTTCCTATTAAGCAAAGTTTTGTTGTTGGTGGTGATAGTGGTAATAGACTCAAATCTATTAATCTTTTCCTACTTCTTGATTTTAGCTTCCCTACCCGAAGTAATCCTAATAAAAGTAAATTTTCCCTCAAATAGATAGCTAATTCTTGCCATTTATCATGCAATCCATGCTCTTGTCACTAGTTTGAAATGCCACCTTTATCATTAGCAAAATTCCTATATATGCATAAGTCCATTTCTGACCTCTAAACCAGAAATCAGCAAATATTTTAGGTCAGACAGTAAATGTCACAATCAGTTGATTCTGCTTTTGCGGCACAAAAAAGCATTTTTTTTTTCTCCCCAAAGCATTAAAAAATGTAGGGCTTGGGCACGGTGGCTCACGCGTGTAATCCCAGCACTTTGGGAGGCTGAGGCAGGCGGATCACGAGGTCAGGAGTTCAAGACCAGCCTGAGGAACATGATGAAACCCTGTCTCTACTAAAAATACAAAAATTAGCCGGGCATGGTGGTGTGCACCTGTAAACCCAGCTACTCAGGAGGCTGAGGCAGGAGAATCACTTGAACCCAGGAAACAGAGGTTGCAGTAAGCTGAGATTGCGCCACTGCACTCCAGCCTGGGCGACAGAGCAAGACTCTGTCTCAAAAATAAATGAATAAATAAATAAATAAATACAAAATAAAAAAATAAAAAGTGTAAAAGCCAGCCTTAGATCACAGGCTATACTAAAATAGGTAGCCAGCCATACTGGCAATCCCTGCTTTAACTTCTAAAAAATTGTTACACTTTAAAAATTTCACAAAATAAATACGTGTGATAAAAAGGTTAAACATCATATAAGGACACACAACCCCAATCCCTGCTGTGAGCTGGTAGGGAAGAAGAGTGGGGAACAGTCAGCAAACCTAATACATCCTTCCATAAGCTCTCAGAAAAATGCATACTTCTTGATCATCCCCACTGTATAGATGAAGAAACAGACCAGAGAGGGAAGGGTTGATCTATATTTGCCAGTCCTTTGTCCTCTGATACTTATTTCTCCCTGGCTCAGGCTGCCCAAGACTCGGCCTGGACACTCCTACCTTCCGGATGTCTGTTATCTCTGTGGTTATTTCCTCTTTTCCGATTTCTAACGCCTCCTGGAACTCCTATTAGATGTATATTGGCTCTTCTAGATCTACTTTGCATGTCATGGCTAGTTTTTTCCACTTTCTTTTTCTTTCTTTCTTTCCTTTTTTTTTTTTTTTTTTTTTTTTGAGACAGTTTCACTGTCAGGCTGAAGTGCAGTGGCAGCCTCCACTGCCTGAACAGCTGGGATGACAGGTGTGCACTACCATACTGCTAATTTTAAAAATTATTTGTGGCCAGGTGCGGTGGCTCATGCCTGTAATCCCAGCACTTTGGGAGGCCAAGGCAGGTAGATCATGAGGTCAGGAGATCGAGACCATCCTGGCTAACACGGTGAAACCACATCTCTACTAAAAATACAAAAATTAGCCGGGCGTGGTGGCGGGCACCTGTAGTTCCAGCTACTCAGGAGACTGAGGCAGGAGAATAGCGTGAACCTGGGAAGCGGAGCTTGCAGTGAGCCGAGATCATGCCACTGAACTCCAGCCTGGGCAACAGAGCCAGACTCTGTCTCAAAAAAAAAAAAAAAAAAATTATTTGTAGAGACAGGATCTCATTATGTTGCCTAGGCTGGTCTCAAACTCCTGGGATCCAGCGATCCTCCTGCCTCGGCCTTCCAAAGTGTTGGAATTACAGGCATGAGCCACCACACCTGGCTCTTTCCTACTTTCCATGTTTAAATATTCAATAATTGATTGCTTTTTTTTCATGTCACCCTGTATGTGTTCAGTAGGCATAATACCTTAACAAATTTGAAGATACTAATACTTATTTTAAAGTTTTCTTTTGTCTCACATTAGCTCCACTGCTTCAGTGCCTAGTTCTTGTATTTGTTTGGTCTGAAGCTTCTCTTAGATGCTACCGATTTCCCACAAATTTTTAGTGATTTTTGTTGTGTGTTCACATTATAAATGTGCTAGTAGTATCTCAGTCCATATGAAAATCACTGTACTCCTGCTGTAAATTCACATTTGTAACTAGCCTTATAATTCAATTTTACACTTATACCTAGTGCTTGTGTAGCATGACAATAACAATGTTAAGTTCTTTGACTTGCAGTCCCATGCTTCTTCAATCCACTTTCAGTCACATCCTTTTGGTATTTCATTTCCTCTAAAAAACCACTAACTTGAGTAACATAGTTCTTATGTAAACGTTATGCTAAACTTCAGAGTCAGATCCTCACCAGCTCTAACAGACTTGTCTAACAGTTAAACAAACAATGACAGTCCGACAGAAGACGGTCATAAATGTGCAATCCAACGGGTAAATAATAACATGGTAATGAATGAATCACTTACGTCTTGAGCTCTTAATAGTTATGCTTTTTTTAAACCAACCTTGAATGTTATATTAGTTAAAATAAGTAATTCTATTACATTAAAAAAAACATGACTCCATGTTGGTTAAATTTTCTGCCTTTGGTTGGTAATGGTAAGGTTGGTAATGACTCCATGTTGGTAATTTTCTGCCTATGTCATGACTCAGTCATTCCATAGCTGACAGAAATGCATACAGATGCTCACCAAGACATTTAATTTACAAGGATGTCCACAGTATTCTTTTTTTTTTTTTTTCTTTTTGAGACTGAGTCAGGCTCTGCCGACCAGGCTGGAGTGTAGAGGCACGATCTTGGCTCACTGTAACCTCCACCTCCTGCCTCAGCCTCCCCAGTAGCTGGGCTTACAGGCATCCGCCACCACGCCTGGCTAATTTTCATATTTTTAGTAAAGATGGGGTTTCACCATATTTGCCAGGCTGGTCTCGAACTCCTGACCAAGTGATCCACCCACCTTGGCCTCTGCAAGCGCTGGGATAACAGGCCTCAGCCACCATGCCGGGCCCACAGCATTCTTAATATCCAAAATACATCATATACAAAAATTGGGAACAAAAATGTCCATCAACTGAAGAGTAGTCACATATTATTCAATGGACTATTACACAATAATAATACAATACCATGAAATAGCATGAGTGTGTCTCACAAACAATATGCTGAGAATACTATGCAATCCATTAACATGAAGCTCAAAACACAGAAAACTAAAAGCTGATAAGAGAAGTTAGAATACAGATGGGAAAACAAGGATATAATTGACTTGGAAGAAGCACAGGGAAACAGGATGATGGAAATATTCTACGGTTATAATTTGATATATCTAGTGATTCCACAGGGTAATAAGTATGTAAAAATTCATTGAGCTGCACAATTAAGATTCGTGCTCTTGGATGAGTTTGTGTCCTTTGTAGGGACATGGATGCAGCTGGAAACCATCATTCTTAGCAAACTATCACAAGAACAGAAAACCAAACACCGCATGTTCTCACTCATAGGTGGGAACTGAACAATGAGATCACTTGGACTCGGGAAGGGGAACATCACACACCGGGGCCTATCATGAGGAGGGGGGAGGGGGGAGGGATTGCATTGGGAGTTATACCTGATGTAAATGACGAGTTGATGGGTACTGACGAGTTGATGGGTGCAGCACACCAACATGGCACAAGTATACATATGTAACCAACCTGCACGTTATGCACATGTACCCTATAACTTAAAGTATAAAAAAAAAAAAAAGATTCGTGCTCTTATTGATTTCATATGTATTGTATGCCTCAACAAAAACAAAGAGAAAAATGCAGCTTCTAAACTGGTTGGAACTGTGCTTAGTTAGGCCAAAATCCTCTGAGCCACAAATATTGGAAATTCAACATCTTTTTTCATTCTTTTAGTTACATGACAATTTTATGTTTAAAGTTGGTATAAGAATAATAGTACAAAATGAACGCTAACACTCAGTCCTAAAATACTTGGCTTCTTACTTCCAAGATCGAAAATACTATTTTAATACAACATTCAAAAAACATTAATTACCAGACATGAAGGCCCTGCTCCTGCGAGCCTTGAATGACGGTGAAACGTCACGACATCCCACATCTATCTCAAAAGCATGCTAGAAAACGCCTCCAAGTTTAACAAGCCAAGGGCTCACGAAGAAAAGCTTCAGATGCATAATCAAACTATCATACCGCCAATACCATCATCACAAACAGAAGTATCACTGTCGTGCTTCCTGCGTTGCTCAAGGGTAGGGTCATTTTTAAGGTGCATTCTCCGACAACACCAGAGGCTTCCCGTCTCCTCCGCCCCACTGAGCCCTCCACGACCAAGCATCTTTACCGGCGCTCGCTCTGCCATCTACAGATAAAGAGGGGCTGCGGGCAGAACTATTTTAACGCTGTGACAAGGTCACCGCTGACCAAAGTTTATCCACTGAGAGGAGCAGAGATGGTGATGAGTTGGTAAAAAAGAAAAAAAAAAAAAAAAAAAAAGACCAACACTGACACGCGAACCAACCGTCTCTGGCTGCGCTCTCCCCAAAACCGGAGCCTACTCCGGCAGGCTCATCCCTGAGGTACAGGGCCCCCCGCAGGACCCGTCCGCGAGGCGACCCCACCCGACCAGACAGGAGCCCGCAGCCCGGGCGCCCGCACCGCCCGGGCTCGAGCCGGCGGGAGTCGCGGGCGGGCGGGCAAGGCCGGGCCAGGTACTCACCGCGCTCGCCCGCTCTGCGCTGCACAGCCTCCTGCGCCGCTGGCACACCCGGGCGGCAGGCCGCCGCCGCCGCCGCCTCAGCCACCCACCCCCGGGCGCGCCGCCGCGCCTGAGCGGCCACTTCCGGCGCGCGCGAGGAAATGAGGCTGCCTCGCGCCCGCGGCCCCGCCCAGGAAGCTCCGCCACTGGCAGCTGGGTGCCGATTCATCACCGACGTGTTAAAGTATCTGTGTGTGTGCCTCCAAAAACCGTTTGTGGAGGCAGCAGAATGCCCGAGGCAGGAAACTGCTCCGGCCTGCAGGCGCCCCTGCCCGGACTCGTGGACCGCAGCGCTGTCCAGCCCGGGAGCCGATCCTGGGAGCCCGAGCGGGGCCGCGGGGCCTGCGTGGCAGCCGAGCCGAGGACTTCGGGCCCCAGGGCTGTGGAACGTCCTTTGGCGCTGGGCCGCCGGCAGCCGTGGGCGCATCATTGCATTTCCCTGGAGGAGTTCCCTCATCTGTTAAAGGAGGGAGTTGAAGCGGACACGCTGGGAAATGGCTTCGAGCTCACACACTGATTTTCGTGAGTGGGAAGAGAAGCCCTTTTCTAGGCGTCTTCCATGCCACTGTGTGTTCCAGGGTCCTCTCCGGGTACTCTGTCTCCCACGCCACCCCGAGCACGGCCTAAGCGGGCGAGCGAAGAAGTAGCGGCGCGGAGAGCCGGCTCTGGTGGGCACCGGGCGCGTCACCGCGGGCTGGCGGGGGAGGGGACGCTGGGAAACCCTCTAGAAAGAGGAGCCGCCACCGAGCAAATTCCCATCTGCCACGCACAGCTGAGCCTCGCCCTCCGCCGCCAGCAATTTTTTCTTTGTCCTCCTAGTCCTACAAACGCTGGGTTTCCTTTCTCATTCATGGACTTGTTTTCTCCCTGGATACGTCTTACTGCTCCTACCGTGTGGCCGCACGTCTGGCACACGGGCGGCGGGCGCTGCCTGAATCCCTGAATCCTCCCAAGCACCTGTGCAGCGGCCACGGCCCTCAGCTAGCGGCGAGGAGACTGAAGCCGCAGGGTCAGGGTTAGTTGCCACATGTTTTAAATTGCTCTTCGAATCTTCCATTAGAATTGTTTTTATTTATTTATTCATCTATTTTTTGATACAGGGTCCCGCTCCGTCGCCCAGGCTGGAGTGCAGTGGAGCCATCACTGCTCACTGCAGCCTCCCCACCTCCGACTCCAGAGATCCTCTCGCCTCAACTTCCCGAGTAGCTGGGACCACAGGTGCATGCCACCACGCCTGGCTAATTTTTAGGTTTTTTTTTTTTTTTTTTTTTTTTTTTTTTTTTTTTTGGTAGAGATGGGGCCTCCCTGTGTTGCCTAGGCTATCCTGGAACTCCTGGGCTCAAGCCGTCTTCCAGCTTCGGCCTCCCAAAGTGCCGGCATTACAGGCATGAGTCACCCCGCCTGGCAGTTGTTTTTAAACTAACTGAGGTTCTCCCATCAATGGATTTAAATTGTTACTTTTTAATGATTTTTTTAAGTAGCCAAATCCTAAATGTATGTAATTTGTGGAGAGAAGATAATGCATGATTCAAATTATGTGGCTGATCATGAGTGATACACTGGGATATAGTTGTAAAATAAGTAGTTCCCCTAGGTAAAATATTAAAGTACAACTGTGTTGGGTTTAATATCAGAAAATATGTAATTAAAAACATTTCCCCCCAACGACTTCCAATCTGATACTTAAAAAAAAAAAAAAAAAAAAAACTATAAAAAGTTTCCCATCCCTTTCGGGCCTTTTAAATTTCTACCAAAAGCAAGTGATGCTGGCTGGTTCCCCCGCTATAGCAAGTTGTGAATAAATAGCCTTTGCTGGTTGCACAGTTTTCCTGGTGATCCCGTGGTAAGTCTGTACTGCTTGTACCTGAGGTCCCCAGGCTTCCAACCGTTGTGCCACCCAGAGGCCCCTTGTGCCTCCATGTTCTCGGCCTATCAAGTGCACCGATGTGGTCAGCACTAGGGCTAACCTCACTCTGCGTGGAGGTCTCTGGCTTATTCTCAGTTTTGTACTCTGGTTGTTATAGATTCTCATTTGTCTGGCATCTCTAGTGGATTCAGGCCATTCTTTTTCATCCCTTTTCACTGTATTTTGTGTTAGTGTTTAGTGTTGTGCTGTCAAAAAGTGCTGCTTGTCATAAGGAAACCATAGGAAAGGACATAGGCATGGGGCTCATAAGCCTCTTATTTGAGCCAGCCCCGCAGCCCATGAGTTAGCAGTTCTCATCACACCGGCCTCTACTTGGACAAACTTTGCTGTGGGTTTCTGGTAAAACTGAATGAGGTTCTCCTTCCATCTCACTTTCATGTCCTGAGAGACACAAACATTCCATTTCTCGCCAGCCTCACCAGCCAGCATTCATGGTGTTGTCTAAGTTTAAATCTTCTCCTCCTCCAGGAAAAACTCCTGCTTCTTACATATACTCTCTTAATAATTCCAATTCTCATGCCCATCTCTGAAAAGCATTAACTTCACCAAGGTTGATTTGGTGAAGATCTTATTTGGAGAACATCTAATTGAACAAAATTGCTCATTTGAGAGATACCTTAGAAATGAAAGAGAGGCCGGGCGCCGTGGCTCTTGCCTGTAATCCCAGCACTTTGGGAGGCCGAGCCGGGCGGATCACAAGGTCAGGAGATCAAGACCATCCTGGCTAACCCGGTGAAACCCCGTCTCTACTAAAAAATACAAAAAACTAGCCGGGCGAGGTGGCGGGCGCCTGTAGTCCCAGCTACTCGGGAGGCTGAGGCAGGAGAATGGCGTGAACCTGGGAGGCAGACCTTGCAGTGAGCTGAGATCGCACCACTGCACTCCAACCTGCGTGACAGAGTGAGACTCCATCTCAAAAAAAAAAAAAAAAAAAAAAAAAGAAATGAAAGAGAATAAGATTTCTCAGGCCCAGTGAGCAGCCTTTTTTGATTGGTAGTCAGAGGTCTCCAAATGATATTCTGATTCAAAAGTGCTTCCCTGAAAGACTCTTTGGCTAAAGCTAATGAGCGATTTGGCAAATTTAAGCAGCAACAGCCTAGACTCATTTTCCTAGTAAATCCTTCTGCTTGTCATCCATTTGCTTCCCTAATACAGCTTTCCCTCTTCTCCCCCTTATCCTTCTGATCTCTTTCCTTCCACACATCTGTCCACACTTCCCTTCTCTTTCTCTTGTCCAGATCCCTGCCCTTTCACAACAACCCTCCTATGACCCCAGAATGCCGACTGCCTCTCTGAAGGCCTATCCCTCCATGAGCCCCATATACAGACAAATGTGGAATTTAAACCTTAGACCCAAGCTAAATTAATAACCAAAATTAAGGATTTCCCCAAACCCGGGCAAGATCAACAACTATTCATAAAATAATTAAAAATACTTTGGCCAGGCACTATGGCTCACACCTGTAATCCCATCATTTTGGAAGGTGAATCAGCAAGGACTGCCCGAGCCTACAAGTTCGAGACCAGCCTGAGCAACATAGTGAGATCTCCATCTCTATGGAAAACAGTGACAACAGCAACAAAAACCCAGGCATGGTGGTGTGTGCCTGTAGTCCTAGCTACTCGAGAGGCTCAGATGGTAGGATCACTTGAGCCCAGGAGGTCGAGGCTGCAGTGAGCCGTGATTGCACCACTGCACTCTAGCCTTGGTGGCAGAGCAAGACCCTATCTCAAAAAAAGTGGCGGGGGAAGCATGTGACCCAGTGTTACCTAACCCATATCAACTTGTACACACATTGACCAGAACCTTGCATGCTAAATCCTGAATGGCAAAAGTTGACTAGACTCCCCCAAAAGGAATCCTAGGATCACACCGCCCACAATGAAACTGAGAGTTAACAAAGAGGCTCAAAATAGGGCAAAGTCTTCTAAAAGCCATACCTCAAACATTCCCCGCCCCCCCACAAAAGAAAGATTAGACCATAATCCAGTGTCATGCAAAAAAAAAAAAAAAAAAAAAAAAGATGAACCTACAGTATGTTTTTTGGGATAGGCTAGAAAATACATTGTACCGTTTGGGAGTCTAGAAATTAACCCTTTCATTGCTTGTTTTCAAGGAGCTAAACCTGAAATTGGAGACCTAATCAAAAACAGAAATGAGAATGGGAAATAACCCCTTAACCTGAACTACAACACCTGGCAGACATTTTAAAAGTGCTTTAGAACAAAAATAAGACAGGACTCAAAATTAACTTGTGGCCCTGCCGATCAAACTGCTGGGTGGCCCCTACCCAACCAGTCAGCTACTGACAAGGGCAATTATAGATACTGTAAACAGAAGGGACACTGGGAAAAAAGATTGTTCAATCTTGCAAAACAAAAATCAAGACAAAAAAATCCCTCACTTCAGATCAATGAGGTGCACTGGGGAAAGGAAAAGCACCAATATCCTGCAATACATTTAAACACCTGCCACACATTAACCATACATACAAATGGTGCGTTGGTTTTCCTAGGGTTGCTGTAATGATTTACCACAAACTGGTTGGTGTAAAACTACAAAAACCGTAACATCACCCTTGGTTATTCAGCACTCTAACTGGGGAGTTACTGACTCATTGTTTATGCAAACAATCAGAGCAATGTTCTCATCTGTGGGAATCCTGTTGTCATAAACTTCTCATTAACCCTGGCAGAAGTCATTAGCAATGCCACTTCTTCACTAGATGGGGCACCTATCAGTCTCAACTCATGGGCATGAGTAGTGATGGACAGTCTCATTGCTGTAGATTTCTTGTTGGGTGGTAAAGGCCTCTGCCACTGCCAATACTGCACCTGGATCAGTGAAACAGAAAGGTAGAACAGGCCACAGATCACCTTGAGGCAAAAGCTATTTGGCTTTCTAAGGTTGATCCTCATGGCCTATATGGGATTTGCTCTTTGCCTGCATTGGTCAGCTGAGGTTTGCGTTCTAAGCGTGTCATAGGGACAGTTGCTCTTATTTCTGTCATAGTGGTCCTGATGTTGTTCCACTGCATCCCATTCTTGTCAAATGAGCACTATGATGCTACAACAACAGAAGGATCAAGATCTCACAGTACAGTTGACCGGAAAGACAACTGAATAATCTCTGAGCAGTGAAGAGCTGGATCTCTAGACTTCCTTGAGTCGGCCAACCTTTTACAAACAAGAAAATGACCAACAAGGGGGACTGAGAGACTGAACATGCAAACAGACAATGGCCAGACCACATATGGCCGGAGGATTTGGATCAGATTCTCTGCAGAACTAGCCAGGAAGCTAAACCATAGCCTCTGCAACAATTATCCCAGAATGATTACAACTTGGTCAGGAACTACAAGCTTCCCTATTTTTTGCCCTCTGAACTAAACAGAGAAAGCCACCTGTGTCCCCCAAACCAATCACATAAGAGGCCCTCCTGGTTAGCTGCCTCCAGCTTCCCCAGGCCAACAAGCCCCAATCACAGCATCCCCAAAGCCTTCTCACCCTCCCCACCTTTTATTTTTTACTATGAGGCTTTCCCACTCCTCTGCCTATCTTGAGTGTCTGCCTTAAGTGATGCTGGCTGACTCTCTTGCTATAGCAAGTTCAGAACCAATGGCTCCTGTGGGTTCTCATATGGGTAGCCTTTGCTTATTTCTACAAAATTAAAGATTATAGGTAATTGTGTGAATATCTCTTTAAAAATAGTGTCCAACCACACTTCCTCTACTTTTTCCAGTGACTATCTTGTGAGACACTAGAGCTCTTCCATCCTTGGTGTCATTCCTATTTTTAGAAATCATTTGCTATGATCTTACTTTCTTCCCAGACACTGAAATCCCTCAAACCCTCAGTATGCTCCTTTACCATGGGGTTCTGAGCAATCTAAGAGCTTCAGGCCCTGTGGCCAGAGTCTTCAGGAAAATTCTCAAGCTCTTGAAAACTCCCAGAAGAAAGGCACAAAATATGGAGCAAGGCACACGCCCTAGGGAGACTGGGTACTGCCTGGCTCCCTGCAGTCCTCTGACCAAAGTCTCTTGCCCCCAGAGACCCCTTCTTCCATGGGAGAGTACAGAAAAGGATTGATGTGCAGGTGAGAAAATCGAGCAGCCAAGAAACAGGGCTCTGATTCTGTTTACATTGACAAAAATACACAAAAACTTGAAAAACTTGAATGTTTTAAATGAATTTCATATTTTTATTCAAGAAATCGACAGTCTGCATGGTAAATATTGTCTGTGTATGAAATATCAAACTTGTTTCCTTCTCAAACAATGAAAAATATTTTTTTTTAGCTTTAGAATTCACTTACCTTGCTTGCCAGCCAGCACATTTTTAGCTTGAACTGCTCAGTATCATCTGAGAGGATGCAGGTTTATGATCTCTTTTAGTGTGGTAGTCACAGTGCCTGGGGTAGTCTTAGACCACAAGCTCCCTCCATGCTGAACTTCACATTTCTGCAGCCCCCACAGTGAGATGTGCCCCCATAAAGGATCCCCTGCCCGGGGTCCAGCTGAGAGATCTCACTTGGCCAGGTCCTGTGATTTAACACCTCAGAGACATCTGCAAAAATACCTGGTCACTTGACACAGCACTCAAATTCGTAGTTGCAAAGATAAAATGTGATTTCTCCAGGGTGTTCAGAGTGTTTGCCTCCTTAACTCCTGGGAGCAGCCAGCCCTATCAGCCCTCAGACGGCCACTACCTGGCCTCAGCAGCAGGACACAGTAGTGGCCCCACGCTGAAAAGTTCTCTACACACAGGTTCTTATGACCTCAGCTAACATGATCCTTCCTGAGTCCCAGCTCCCTGAAGAGGTGGGAGACTCTACAGTTTCGGTCAAGGCTGCTGCCGTGGAGAAGGGACAGGGCCACAGCAGGCAGCCCTGGCAGAGAGGGTGCTTTCCCTGCAGGCACGCAAGCCTAGGACACACACCTAGAGCAGCTTCATGTGGAAGACGCGAGGGGCCATACACACTGTGGCATGCACTCTGCAGACCCACCTTTCCACCTTTCTCAGGGCCACAGAGGTTAGGATTCCCTAGGACTTCCTAGAACCACTAAACACAGGCGAACCTCAGAGATACTGTTCCAGACCACCCCTGTAAAGCAAAGAAGATTGAAGATCCTAAATAAGTGAGCCACACAAGTTTCTTGGTTTCCCAGTGCATATAAAAGTTACACTTACACTGTACTGGAGTCTGTTAAGTATGTGACAGCACTATGTCTAAAAAACAATGTACATACCTTGGTTTGAAGATACTTTATTGCTCAACAGTACTGATAGAGAGACATGAAATGAGTGTGGGTTGTTGGAAGAATGACCCTGATAGACTTTCCCGATGATTCAGTGTTACCACAAAATTTCAATTTGTGAAAAACACAATAAAGCAAAGAGCAATAAAACAAGGTGTGCCAGACACTATGTGTAAACGCATCCGAGGCAGGGAGAGGCACTACTAACTGCTCCACCTGCCTGCGGGAGAGGCTTTCTTAAAGTTAGAAATTGTGCTTTCCCTTCAAAATTTCTTTTGTATATGAAGTATTTGTTCAAGCCCTGTTCTCAGGCACATTTCAACTAGATTTCTGACCATATAAGCTGGCCTTGTGGTGGGAAGAAATCCTTCATGAAGGTTGGCAGAAAATGTGTTTTTAGGGGAAAATAAAACAGTAAACATACACACTCAAATAGTCCTAATGTAGAGTCTACATTGGGGTGGCTTTTTGTATTAACTTTTCTTGGCATAGATTTCTACTTTCAGTGGTAAAGGCTATAGCAAACAGCTGGCTCTGGAGATTACATTCACTTCCAGCTCCTGTGGTCCAGGTTGAAGGAGGAAGCTGTGAGCAGACACAGGCACCCACGGCTGGGAGGCGGGGCCTCATGGGCCTGGGGCAGGCACTGGGCGAGGTGTGCAAAGGCCTGTGTGTACACCACCTGGCAAAGCATGCAAAGGCCCACGTGTACACACATGTATGCGTGTGACACAGGCCCTTGCCATCTGATACAATGCAATCACAGATAAGACTGATGTTGACAACTCCCATTTGCCCACTGACCCACCAGCTCCACGCCCAGCATGAGAAGCTCAGAGAATTCCTCGGGAAGACATAAACAGAAGCAGTGAATGTGTCAGGCTTCATGGTGGTCAGGACAGCATTTTCCCTCACACTTCTAATGGCCTTCCTCAGGACTCGGCATTTTATATTCTCTCTCACACACTCTAAGGCCAACTTCAAAAGATCAGCAACAAGCAAATTGCTAGAGAACTGTGAAGATCTAAACTCGATGCTGGCTGCTGCTTTGTTCTAGGGATGAACACCTTAAGGAAGGGATTCCTTGAACAGTGGAGTTAGCTGAGTTTTTCAGTTTCTATCAATGTGCCTATTCACATGCAAATGTACCAGATAAACCAGCGATATCACGGGACCCCCTAGTCCTCGACCACTACTGATGCCTCAGTGGTTATCATGATAGAATTCTTTGTGACATTTTAAATATTTAAAACAATAGATTTCTGATTTTGTAGTTTCCATACAATATTTAAAACGTCAGACTACAAAATCAGAAATCTGTTTTCAACTAGAATGTTAAAAAGAAAAAAAAGGTTACACATTTTACGATACATGATTTTATTTACACAACTGATTTTCTTAGTCACCTTGATTACAAAAAAAGGAACACGGTCTAGTTTAATGACCTTTCATAAATAGATTTTACAAATTTTAATAACTGACAGATTGCTACTTAATACTCAGTAATACTTAATACTTAGGAACTTCTGCATATATGTGTATGAAAATTCCAATAGAGCTAATAAGGATGGGGACTTGTATAACTCAGGAATAGACAACTAGGTTATTGGTCAAGGATAAATTCCCCATCACTGGGTCAGCTGTTTAGACCTGGAGTTCTTACCCTCCTGAGAACAAACCTGTTGCAGCAATTCACACTTACTGTGTAGGCATTTTTAATAATTTGAGAGTTTATTTAATAATTTGAGAGTTCATTCTTATTTCCGCATTTAGTAAGACTATCATTAAGCATATCTGAAAACCAAAAGTTTACCATGTCTATAGATATTTGTAAAAGAACTTATCACAGTGTATCTGAAAAACAGCCCAAATTAGAGCCAGGTTAGGTGTCCAACAAGCATTTTTCAAACTCTCCCTCTGGGTGTGTGCACACACACCATAACGCTCTATTACACACACATCCAAGCCTTGGCCTCACAAAATGCCATAATTTTGCTGTTTTTGTGAAATGCATATATAAAATACAGTATTTGAATGAGACTATTTTAAGTCCTATCAGTGCTTTAAGTCTGAAGAGCAGGCAGTGTTTTGGTAATCCGACTCTTTTCTGCGAAGTTACAGTGCTGACAACACAGCCAGGAGAGCTGCTGGGACTTCCCAAAAGCTGCCCCCACAAGACTGGAGGAGTGTTGTGCGTCTATGACCACAAACAAGCGATGAAGAATGACAAGAAGCTTATGAGTCATGGTCAGAATCTAAGAAACAGAAACGTCTTGTAGCAGCATTAAATTACAAACACAGGAAGAACTGATCCATGGGCCTTTCACACAGGCTCTATAAGAGCCAAACACCATCTTTTTCACATCAGAATTGTAATCAGAGGTGTAGCAGTCCTTTGTCATTGTCATTGCTACTTCTAACACAGCTAGTTAGCCTGTCCCTTTATGAGTAAGTTGATAAGATTCAAATTAAAGTGAGTACAAGCCCTATCTGCTCCTAACAGGTCAGAGGAGCCACTGCTTTCGCCTCTACTTGGCTGTGGGGTGTGCTGCAGGCTGGTGGCAGGTGGGATTCACAGCAGCAAAGCCTTTGCTGTCAGCAGTCCTGGGACTCCAACAGCCCCCTTTCTTCATACTGTTCTCATCAGGGGTAGTGGTTGCTCGGTGCCGAACATATGAGGATGATGTGGTGGGCCCGGGGGACAAATGTGTCTTGTGAGCCCTCTTCCCTGATACCACCATCCACACAGTAAAGATGGCATCAAATCTCTCCATTGTGCTAAATCTAGGAATCATCTTAATCATGATGAAAACCAAATGTCTTCCTAAGAAAAGGTTGTATGATTAAAAAAAATCATTCTCAAGATCTCGAATGCTGAGCCCAGGCCCATCCTCGGGTCCCCTCTGCCCCTCCAGCCCTGGAGGGGCATTGACACTACCCCCAGGCCCTCCCAGGCTCTCATTCTGAACAAGGACAAGTCATCTGGGCCAGCATTTTTCCTACTGCCTTTTGTGTGTGTGTGCTTCATGTTAAACTTTTTTGCCTTGTTTGGCGGCAACCAGAAAAATCCAACAGTTCAGGTCCAATTTCATACACCAGGTAGTAAGCAGTGGACCCACACATGTGAACACAGAACGTTGGCGGTCACTGATGGACACAGACCAATACCGGGCGCTGCTGGGCACTGAAGAGAAAGGAATGCTTAACCACTAAGACTCAGAGCTCTTATCCGGTGTGGCATGTCTGCTAGGAGGGAAAATCACTGGCTATCAGAAGTAAAACCACCTTGGAAGTTAAAACAAACTACCAAAAACGAGTCTGCCGCCTGGGAACTGAACATGGCTTGGCCAATGTGACGTTCACAAAGAAAGGGCCGGTAGACTTTCCATTCTCAGCATGTTTCTTCCCCTTGTGAGTTCATTACCTTTCACAAAGAAATGTTAACTATCAAACGTGTCCATTAATTTTGCCGCTGAGGGTGAAAGCATCCAGTTAGCATATACACTATCATTTGCATATCTTGGAAACCCAGTGTTAGTGCCATCAGCTCTCGTGAGTGGTACAGGACTCTCTCCAGGCCAGTTCGGGTCTGACATGCCTAAAAATGAAAACAGATCATTTGTTCTGCACTGAAGAACCAAAACTTCAAGTGCAGACAGTAAGGCCTTGGCAAAACTCCCTTTGATGTTCAAACCAAACTCATGGTTTCTGTGCCAATTATATTAATGGTTTTGTGCTTCAGGTTTCCAAAAACACTGTTATCGTTAAGGGAATATCATGTGCTCTCTTGGTAAATGTAACTTAACAGACACTACCAATTTGACTTTTATGAGCTTGAGACTCTCAAATCTGATGTATATTTGTCAAACTGCTTAACTTTTTCTAAGGCAGTGTAGGGCAACAGCACACTGCTACACTCATTGGCTTACTGCAGTGGGAACGTTCTATAAAACGTTCTCTAACATAAAGGAGGCACTCGTCTGTTGTCTGGAGCCTACAACGGAGAAGAGGACCTTCCAAATCGAGGGCGCACGCGGGCCAGCCTCATAGCATCGTCAGCACAAATGGAGTGTGGCACTAGACACAAAGCCAGTGAGGAGTCAGTGAGTCAGAAAGCATGCAAAAGGAACCGTCTCAGCTTGAAAAAATGCTTGAAACTCCAAGATTTCAAACAACCAATGATGAAGTTAGGAAACAGAAAAAAATTTCAAGTATTTAATCGAAGACAAAAGAAGGAGTTTTGGCAAGAACCATATTTACTGTCCATTGCAAGACCACAGCACCACAGACTATGTTCTTTCAAAAAGCAACTGCTCCGGCTTTAGCACTGACTTCGTAAGTGACAACTGTCCTGAAGGTGGGTAAGGCAAAGGATGTGAAAACAGCAGTGGGGGTGTGTCCTCCCAGGGCCGGCCAGCTCCTGCAATCTCACTGCCCCGGATGGAGGACATGCAACTGGGACTGGGGCTGAGGCTTGGCCAGTGGCCGCTTGCCAGTCCCAGGTGGCCTCTGAGAGGCACCCGTCTGCCCAGGAGGGGTCTGGGGGAACCTGGCTGTGTTCCCAGTGCAGGGTGGGTGGTGCTGGCAGCTCCTTTCTCAACTGAATACCTCCCCAGATTTGTAAATTTATCCACGTAGTTAAAGTAGAAGTGCTATGACTTGATTCCCACCATAGAAATGCCTTATTCAGCCTGTTCTTGGTCTCCCCTGAGAGTTCCACCCTGATCTGTTTTTTCCTCTACCATCCTAAGTTGCTGGGCGATGTGGTAATTACACTTATTTTCACATCCTTTTAGAAAAACATAGTTGCAAAAATGCCTAAATGTAAACTGGATGCAAAGTCAGACATTTACAAATAAAAAGGTTCAGAGCAAGACTTTGGTTTTGTTCAGACCAGAAACATTTTTAAAAAGCATCACAGAGAGGAAGGATAGTGCAGAGGGGACAGCAGTGCTAGAATCTAGTAAATGCATGGGAAATTCTACCATAGAGTTTGTTTTCAATCCATGTGGAAGGGAGGGCTCGAGGGAGGGGGGCATTATTACAGTCCACCAGGGGTGTCTCCTCCTCTGAGAGGCCGTCGTCATAAAGCAGGGAGTCGGACGGAGTGGACGCCGCAAGGTCCAAGTAGTCCTAGAAGAGAGAGATGGCCGGTCACTCCACGCCATGCGCCACGACTAGACACAACTCAGGTCCCCTGCCGCCCTCAGGGCAGAGGCTCTGGCTGAGTCTCCACCTTGCAACAATCTCCCGGCCTCTCCGGGAGACCAGGGCCAGGCTGCACTGAGCTCCCAGGACTCCTGGCTAGCCTGGTCCTGCTCTGAGGTCCCCATGGCTCCCCCTGGTTGTTGTCTATTCTGTCTCTTCCCCTAGAAAGTCACCTCCCTGGGGACAGAAATGTGCTCCCTCAGGGTCCTATCTCCAGGGCTTGGAGGGCAGCCCCAGGGGATGCCTCATCCAGCTGCCCCTGGCCCAACTCGGAGACGGGTGGCAGGGAACTGGCCCGCTGACAAACCCTTGGGCTCTGGGGGAGCCCACTGCAGCGACATGCCAGGATGCAGCCCCAGCCTGCAGGATGTTTTCCAGCTTTCCCCAAGGATCCCTGTCATCTAGAACATCACGTCAGGGCTGAGACTTCTGAAATCTGACAGTGCTGTCAGGGTGCACATGACCCTGCTACAGGCACAGGCTCCCCAGCATGAGGGGCCACTTGCATCTGCTCCTTTCAATGCCCAGCTTGAATGTGCACAGAGGGGCCCAGTGTTTTCCTGGCTGTTTCTCAGCACTGTTCTAGGAAGGCCAGAACCAGTGATCACTTCTGTTTAGAACAACCCTGCATTCTCAGGACTTGGGAGTTTTCATCCAAGCGAGACAGTGATGTGAAGTGTTCCTACGGGGTCCTAGGTCCTGCATCCTGCTATCCAAGTCTGAAGAAGTGACAATTCAGTAAATGTGCCAATGTTAAGACAAGGTCTGTGTGTAAACCCCGTGAGGACAGGGCTGTGCTGGTCTTGTTTATTTGGATTCCCAGCCTCTGATACACAGTACGGGTCCTAGCAGCTGCCTGATGAAACTGGTTGAAAATGTGTAGAACTCACAAACTGTACTTCCAGGCACGCGGGCTGACTCTGGTCACCCCCCGATAAGCTTTGTTTTGCCTACATTCGGCTCTGGGAAATTTAAATGAATTGTTAACAATAAAAACTGGGAGACAACATAAACCTCGTAAAATTCAGAAGACCCGGTCCATTCCTGGCTCCTTTCTCTGCAGGCCACAGGTACCCCAGCAAGGAACCTTTTGGAGGGGCCTGGCTGTTTGTCACAGTCTCCACTGCTCCTTACTCACTGCCCTCCCCCAGCTGGGCTCCCCTCTGGGCATCTGAATTTTGGGCACTTGCTTCAACTCGACTTTCTCATTTTCCATTATGGAAAACAATTTTTTTGGCTTTGGAATATTTTCCTCCCATGCCTGTCTGTAGAGAGCTCTTCCTAAATGTCAAGAATCTTGGTTTCTTCATGACTTGAAAAGAAGCCCAAGCAGCCTGGCCTGAGAAGGGTTCAGTCTGCTGTCTGCACGCAGGGGAGAGCATGACTGTCTCTCTCTGCACAATCCCACTGTGGCCTCCCACTGGGAACTCTGAGGGCTAAAACCACTGCCTGGGGTGAGGCTGGAGTCTCCCATGCCACTTTCAGCTGGTGGGAATTGGCCCCAGGCACTCACTCTGCTCTTAACCATCATCTTCTCCAGGTCTTTGCTGATGTCCGCAAACACTGGCCTTTTGTCTGGCTCCTGCTTCCAGCACTGCAGCATCAGGCGGTACCTGGTGGGAAGAGCAGACAGGCCAATGTGACCCAAGCAAGGCCAGGTCTCGGAAGGACAGCCCACCACAGTCACCTCACCCTGCCCTGCACCCTGGGCCCAGTGTGCTCTGTTTCCAACCCCAAAGCTATTTCTGCATCGCTGACATCTCTGAGCCTTGCTGGGACTGGGGCATGGCCTGTCTGCAGGATCCCAGCCCATGGGCCACTGTGCTCAGGTCTCCCAGAGCTGTGGTCCAGAATCCTATAGGCTTCCCTTCCCTCCAAGGGAGATTCATTTTTACTTCCCTTGCAAAGACACTGGTAAACAGCTCACTGGATACTATGCCTGCTCTGGCAGCTAAGTGATAAGTGCCCGTCCTTAAAACTCTCAAGAAGGATGAATTGACTGAGGGCTCTTAGGTGTGGAGACAGACAAGCAAGAACCTTTGGCAATCACATGTCTGTCCTGCACTGTCCTTGCTTGCTGGGTGCCCAGGCAGACCACAGTGCTCCAACTGGCCACCAGCTGGGGGCCCAGGGAGGTGGTGCCTGGCTTCTTGGCCCAGGATGCCCCCTCCACGCCCCACTCTATGGAATGCATGGACCAAGCATCTCTGCCTCTGGACAGCCCTTTCTCATCTGTTCTCGGCCTGGTTTCTAAGACCATCTCTCCCAAGAGTGTAAAGGCTTCAACCTCTCAGGTTGCAGCCCAGGCTGCCCCTGCTTGGCTCTGTACCTCTGCTCAGGCACCCCTTAACACGTGCCCCCTGGGCCATTTGGAATTACCAGCTCCTCCCCAAGTGTCATGCTGGGACAGCTCTCAGCCTTCGAGCTTGTATTGCACCAGTCCCTGCTCTCGCTCATTTTTATAAGAGCCCCTAGCAAGCCCACCAGCCCTCAGCAGGGTAGGACCCCCAGCATCTACGGCAACACCCAAGGATGGCTCTCTAACCTCTGCCCTGCCCACTCCCCAGCCCCCACTTCTCCTGGTTTCTCCTGGGGCTGCTCTGGATGGGGAGGGAATGCACACAGGTGTCCCCTCCCTTCCCAAGTGAGGCTGGGCCAAAGCCGGTTCCCGCTCACATCTCCTCGCTGCAGTTGTCTGGCCTCTCCATCCGGTGGCCGGTCTTCAGAAGGTTGAAGAGCCGCTCAGGAGGAATCCCAGGATAGGGGTTGCCCCCTAGGGTCACAATCTCCCACAGCAGGACACCGAAAGACCATCTGCAGAGAGCGAGAAGACCAGTGAGTGGTTCCACCTGGCCCTCACAGTGCCCTCCGGGGGGCCCAGATGTCAATCCCCACCACCAAGCACCTGCTGACCCTGTCGGCCCCAAGCACAGATGCTCACAGATGTCAGCCTGGGTCTGGTTGCTCAGATGGATGTAGTATGAAGGTGCGGAAGGGCTGCCTGCCTGCCTGGCCCCTACTCCATGAAGCTGAAGTCCCTGCCCAAGCCACTCCCATTGGAGCAGCCACACCCACAAGGGGCACATGAGGTTTGGCACTTAAAGGGGTGAGAATGCAGACCACCAGACTCAGAGTGCCTTATATAGTTCTTTCACCATTTCTATGTGCTTGGAAAATTTCGTAAAATCTTAGAAGGAAAAAAGCTATAGAAAAACATTTTAACTGTGAAGGAAAACTTGCTGTGCAATGGGAACAATATCATATCACAAAACAGCATCGCATGAGCCCATTTAGGGCAATAAAAAGCATACAAGTGCACACCACAGAGCACACCAGAGGGCAGCCAGAAGTCACTGTGCGGTGTGGTCCAGTGACATTCAGTCTCTTCTTTATGCTTTTCTCTCTGCCTTTTCCAACTAGCCTACACTCAGCTTATGTAATTGCGAAGCTGTTGTCCAAATGGTTGCTCACAGCCCACAGTATTTAAGATGCACGTGTTGGCCAGGTGTGGTGGCTCACGCCTGTAATCCCAGCACTTTGGGAGGCTGAGGTGGGCGGATCATTTGAGGTCAGGATTCGAGACCAGCATGACCAACATGGTGAAACCCTGTCCCTACTAAAAAATACAAAAAAATGAGCCAGGAGAGGTGGCGCGTGCCTGTAATCCCAGCTACTCAGGAGGCTGAGGCACAGGAATCGCTTGAACTCGGGAGGTGGAGGTTGCAGTGAGCCAGTATTGTGCCACTGCACTCCAACCTGGGTGACAGAGTGAGACCCTATCCTCCCATCAAAAAAAAAAAAAAAAAAAAAAAAAAAAAAAAGAGATGCACATCATACCTCTGCTGACTATAGAACACTTTAGAGGCAAGAATCCTGTGTTTTGAAAGCGATCAGCTCTTGTCACTGGACCTGAATAATGAATTTTTGGCTTTCACCTTTGAGCAGTTTGGGGCACACCAATCTATAAACTCACACAAGGCCATCTTCAGGTGGAGTCCCCAAGCTCCACTTGTGGGTGGGGGCAAGTCACTGGGCACTCTGCCTGAGCCCAAAGCCCTATTCAGGACCACAGGAGGGTAACTGCTGGGCTGGGCCTGTGAGTCACCAAGGGGCCCAGAGGGAGGCGTGGGGCTGGCAAGGGTGGGGGAGGCTGGGTTACTGGCCACCTGCTCTGCTCTCATGCTCCACTGGAGCTTTCAGAACTGCAGGCTGGCCTGGCCCAGCCATTCGCCTCATGAATACATCGTGAAGTCCCCTCAGTGAGGGGGTCATTGTGGAGGGCTGACACTGCAGACAGGTGCTCAGGGCCAGCGCAATTCCCTGGCCAAACTGCATGGATGGGGTGTCGTGGCCTGACTACACATATAAGGGTGTTTCTGTAACCCCCACCCCAAGACAGCAACACCCACACTTACACATCACTTTGGGTGGTGTAGATATGATCAAAAAGAGATTCAATTGCCATCCATTTAACTGGAATCCGACCCTAAAGAGGGGATGGAAGAAAGACATTTAAGTTACTCTGACGCTCTTAGGAAGGAGGGGTGACGGAGAAGGCCAGGCCCTATCCCTGAGCTTTCAGCAGCCAGAGTGCTGTAGACACTCCTGGGCACAGAGCTGGCCACACACAGCTTTGAAGGGGCTGGAGCTTCAGCCTGAACCTCCTGGGGATTGCTGAGATGCTGGCGGGAGTCAGCTGCCTGCCCACAGCCACACAGGGCCAGTTTGTCACACGACACAGGCCTGCTGGTGGTGTAGAGCAGTGCTTCCCTATGCATGGGCCTGGAACTCCTCCAGCAAGATCTCTGCTAGGGTTCTGAGGGCCAATGTGTTTGGGAAACCAACATCTAGCATTTCCATGTTGGGCACTTTGCCAGCAGCTACCACACTGAAAGAGCCTTGAGGGAAGGGATTTGTCTATGTGCCTTGGGGGAGGCTGTTTTTTCTCTCTTATTGTGTTGCAGGGTGCTTTTAGTATCTCTGAATGAGTGTCCCCGGCCTCCTACATCCCTCATCAGTGCTGGGGTCTGACCTAACAAATCCTTTCCAGGGTAACTTGAGAAACAGCTTCTCCACAGACAAGCCTGAAGGTGCAAGTCCATTTTAAAAATGTGTGCCTTAGGTTGTAACACAACATTACTGTCACTTCTTTTACTTAAACACATTAGGGATTTATGTCCTTAGGGCACTGTGGCTGTCTTGGTAGCAGTGTGTGACAGTGCAGCCTGCACACCTTGTGTAGGAATGCCTTCAGCTTCTCTCCCTGGAGGACCAGTACATCAACAGGAAGGCTGTGTCCACACCCTCCACAGAGCCCGGGCCAGCCCCTACCCCTTCCCCTGCAGCAGTTCTGAGATCTGCTGTCACAAGGGAAACCCCAGAAGAAACTGAACAGCTCACAACCCCTGGCAACACAAATGACTTTTCCAGACCCCTCAGAGTAAAGCTGAATCATAGGAAGTTGCCTTTTGTGTGTGTGTGTGTGTTTTGTTTTGTTTTTTTTCTTCTTCTTTTTTGAGCAGGGTCTGCTCTGAACGTCTGGGTAGCATGGCCTTTGAGCAGCCCCCTGAACTTGACCTGCCTGGGCTGCCACTGGGAGGCTGCAGGAGAGGGGCTGACGTGGGCAGAAAACCTAAGGGCCAAGGCAGTTGTCCTGGGACTAGGACCACGGTAGGGAACCAGGTGTCCTCAAGGGTGCCCACTGCCTGTTTCATAGCCTTGGACAAAGCTGGGCTGCGTTTCTGGATCCTGTCCAGGGGGTTCCTATGCCTCTAAACTCACCCAGCCCAGCATCCAAGGCCCTTGTGCAGGAGAAGCCTCACTTGTAAAGCAGTACATTCCTTTCTGCAAAGAATGGCGATCCTGCTAATTTCATCCCACCTTTCTTTGAGAAAAGAGCGAAGGTCACATCAGAACGGTGACCTTTATTCTGCAGAAGAGGACTGTTAGTCCCGCAGCATGAGGTGGCCTCTGAAAAGTGTGGCAAGGACCTCAGTCAGTGCTGCAGGGGAGGGGTGCCCTCGAGGCCGTGGAGGAGAAGGACATGCCAGAGGCTGAGCGGAGTTCTAACTGGGTCCTTGGGGACCCAGGGTCAGAAAGATTTGGGGTGAGGGCTATAAAAAACTTAGAGTTCCACAAATCTTCGGTATCTTTCCTAGGTGTCTCAAGGGCACTGCCCGCCCTGTGGTGCAGCTGGGATCTCCGGGAGCCCTGCCTCACCCCCAGGACTGGGCACCTTGCTCCTCTTCACGTAGGAATCCTCTTCATAAACATCTCGGGACAGGCCGAAATCCGAAATCTTCATCTTCCGCCCCTCAGCTACCAGGATGTTTCTGGCTGCCAAGTCCCGATGAACGAGCTGCGAGGAAAAACAGCACAAGTCCTCAGGCCATGGCCCAGCGGCAGCGGTCACTGGCTCAGCCTGGTTTGACCAGCAGAGGGGTAGGGTGTGGCCCGGGTAGCGGCCTGGTGAGACCTGGGCCGGGGGTGTGGCATGGCAGGGGCGTGGCGGGTTAGAGCGGGGCATGGTGGGGGCGTGGCAGGCCAGGATGTGGGTGGCAGGGACATGGTGGGTCAGGGTGTGGCCTGACCGGGGCTGGCTGGGTGCACAGCCATATGCACGCACCTTCATCTCGGCCAGGTACTGCATCCCCCGTGAGATCTGCCAGGCAAATGAGATGAGGTCGCCCATGGTGAGGGCCCGCTCGTCTGGGTGGTCCAGGGAGCTGGAGTTGCGGCTGCCTCCACTGCCCAGGTAGCCGGGCCCCACCTTGCGGCTCTCACGGAGGAAGCCCCGCAGGGAACCATACTTGGCGTACTCCACAATGAGGAGGAGCGGGCCTGGGGGTGGAGAAAGGGGGCCCTGGGCGTGCAGGTCAGGCAGCTCCGGTCTTTCGGGAGCCGGGGTGGGAGGCTGCAGGACCCCCAGGCCCAGCCACCCAATGAGTAAGGGGGCAGACACAGCCCTGCCTCGGGCAGTACAGTTGCAGCTCCGTGGAGATCGAAGACCTTGAAGTCTCAGTTCTCTCTTGAACCACTTGCTCTCTGCCTCCTGCTGCTCGTGTGGGCGCCTCCTTCTAGAGTTGCCTGAGGCAGGTGACACTGCCCTGGGAGGCACCCCCCCCCGATGCTAGGACCCCATGCCTTTTTGCCTCCTGGGTCCTGCCCCAGTGCAGGCTGGGGGTGCTGATGGAGGCAGAGACCTGCGCAGATGCAAGGGTTCCCGCCTGGCGCTGGGCTCTGGACGCAGCCTGCTCCCTGTTCCCGCCTGTCCTGCCCCAGGTCCAGCCTCCAACTCTACTGGTGCTGAGCAGAATGCCTACTGCGTGCTCCCAGTGTTTCCCTATCCCTCTCACACACACCCGCACATGCATGCTGGGAAGCCCCTGAGCAGCACGGTGGTTTGAAAAACCAACAAACCAGGCTGGTCTCCTGGATCTTTATCTGAGAAATGGTGGCAAAGTTCCTGTCATGCAGGGTGGGGTTGGGGTCACCTGAGGTCACAGCACACCTAGTGCCCTGTGGTACCCAGGGTACCCTAGTAACCAGGATGCACTGGCCATTCCTAGAGCTCCCTGCACTGCAGGCTCAGCCCGAAACTGGGTGAGGACACATGGCAATGTCACACCAGAGACCTCTGAGTAGCCCTCTGGGCCCACGGAGTGCCGCTAGCACGCGGCCCCTCTGATGGGAAGTGCCCACTAAGCCCGTGGACTCAGCTAGACACAAGCTCCAGGCTGGGGCCTGAGCCAGGCTTCCAGAAAGAGGGAGAATAGGAAACAGGGCAGGAGCAGTCAGGAAAGGGAGAAAGAGGGAGAACAGGGCTGTATGGAGCCCCCAGCCTGGGTGCTGTGGCTGCCCACCTCACCCTGCAGCTCGCCTTACCATCCTGGCTGCAGGCACCATACAATTTGATGACATGTGGGTGGTTGACCTGCTTCAGGAGGTTGAACTCTGACAGCAGGTCTCGCAGCTCACTCGGGGAGGCGTTCTCTGAAATGCAGCACAGAGCAGGTTGCAAACGATCCCTCCTGGAAGCCCCTTCCATGACCATACCGGTCAGGATGGACCGGCATTGCCTTGCCCAAGTTCAGACAGAGAGGCCTGCAAGGACGATGCTGCTTGAGGCTTCTCCCAGCCTTTGGGGTCAGTGGACAGGGGCTTCATCCGCCCTGAGGAAGAAGCACCCTGAGGAGCCAGCATCCACACATGCCAGATCTTTCCCCAGTGTCCCAGGGCTGGGCCACCTGTGTATGTGGCATTATGTTCCTGTAGTCGTCTTTAGAAGACAGTGGTCCACAGAAATCCCCCTCCTTAATCCTTCTGGAAAGGTGAGGGGACTCCCCCAGGTACCCACGCTGACTTGTGGGAAGAGGCCCTGGAGAAGGTGGAGAGCCATGAAGGAGGTCCACACACCACGATCAGGCTCCCCGTTTCCCACTCCCATCTGAGATGGCCAGCCTGGAGCCCAGGCATCTCCCATGCTGCTGATGTATCCATCACACACGCATGTCAGCAGCTCAAACTCCGTTAGTTACTAAGAAGACCCACATTAGCACCTGAGATAAAACAGTGTTACCAGTGCACTGAACACCTGACATTCTGGCTTATTCTTAATGAACAGCATGATTCCCCAGAGAGTCTAACTGTAGAGGCATGATGGAAAGAGGACGAGGCACCACAGGGGTGGCCTGCCCAGCACACGCGTCCCGAGGGTGGCCAGTGCTGTCCTGGAATGCCCAGCAGGTGCCTGGGCCTGAAGGTATTCCAAGAGTCAGAATACATGGCTAAGCCATCCCTCCCAGGTCAGCTGTCCCACTGCCCCACTGTGCCGTGCCACCTCCTCTGTCCTGAAGGATTGTCTGGAAGGGAGAGGACATTTCCAACATAGGAGGACTTGGGGAGTCAGGGCCCCAGGACCCCTTGGATCAGGTGTGGGCGGCCTGGGGCTGTGCATGGCTGAAGGAAATCCAAGGGTCTCCCCGTACCCCTGGAAAGTCCAGGGTTTTACTGGCTTGGAGGTGAACCCAGTCTGAGGGGCTGGGTAGGCATCTGGAAGCACCCTGTGCTGTGCAGCCCCTGACTACTGCAAATAATTCTTGTGTACACCAACTACTCTCCCTCACTGCCATTCAGCCTGGCTGTCCACAGGGCTGGGGCCTGGCCACAGAAGAGGGGGCCACTCAGTGCAGTCACCAGCCTCAGACATGCAGGCCTGTGCGGGTAGGTGCATGTGCCTATCAAGAGCCAAACTTGTGGCATGACTGGGCATGCAGGCGAGATAGGCCCATGGGGGTCTCTTGAGATTGAGGGCCAGTCCTTACTGGTGGTCTCTTCACCAGGACCCCAGGAGACACTGGGCTGAGAGGAATGAATGGGGTAGACTGGAGTGAAGACGGCTATCAGCTCAAAACCAAAGGGCTTTTTAAATGTTTAAAGCTTAGATCTTCAGTGGCACTGGCACAGCAGCACCTCTAGAGCCTTCCAGGGAGAACAAAGTCCTCGCTCTGCTTCTCTAGGCCCAAGTGGTCCATGGGAGGGGTCCCCCAACTGCAGCCGCTCTAAAACAGCAATGGGGGCTCTTCGGGGTCCCATGCTGGGCAGGAGGGGCCTCACCCTGCCCCCTCGCCCCAGAGACTCCCCCAGGTGCACTGTGCCTGTGCCTGGCAGGTACCTTTCAGCATCTTCACGGCCACTGTGGTGTACCCTGCTCTGCCTTTCAGACGGAAGGCCGTTGCCTTGACCACTTTTCCAAATTCACCTTCTCCTAGAGTTTTTCCAAGAACCAAGTTCTTCCGAGGGAATTCCCACTTTGGATCCTCCTATGTTGGAAATGAGGGAAGTGGGAGAAGAGGGGAGAAAAGTGTAAGGATGACAGGGGAGGAAGAAGGCAAGACCCTTAAAGGAGCCCCCATGGACAAGTTCCAATGTGCAGAGAACCAGCTGTCATCTGAGCCAGAGGCAATGCTGCCTGTCTCTGTCCAGGGCAGGACCCCACAGCCAGGCCCCTGAGAGCTGCTACATGACAGGTGTGGTCACAGCATGGCTTGGACTCAGTACTCTGACCGTCTCTGGCTCTTGGTCTACTGTCTCCCCTGACCCCTGCCCCAGGACTAAATGAGCACTGGTCCAGCCCAGGACCTCCGGCTACAATGGAAGTGTCCAGGGCAACTTCTCTACATAGCCACCCCTGCAAAGAAAGGCACCACCATGTTCTGCCTCCAAGTGTGGAACCACTGCTCCTCCAGGGCTGCCACCTGCCTTCACGTACCCGTTTACTCTGCCTGCTGGCACCACCACCCTGCCCTCCCATCAAAGTTCTATCCACACATCGGGACCACTTGGGACTGCTTCGGATGTCTTCCCAGACCCCCACCCCCAGTGCTTGAACTCTGACCAGGGAGGCCAAAGCCTGCCAGGATCCAGGAACCCTCCCCTGATGTGCCAGCTATGGGCATCTGTCACCCCAGATCTCCTGCTCCTGGGCTATCCTGGTCTGGCCCCATGTTCCCTGGGAAGCCACAGTCAAGGTCAGTGTCGACATCGCCATGGATTCCCTGCGGCTGTCACCTCCACAGCTGGCACTGGAAACCCGTTTACCACACTCCAGAGACTGCAGTAAGCACATGAGGGCGACATCAACATGATCCTCTCAAAAACTGAGGTTGAGTCACAGGTCCAAGACCTGCTGCTGATGAGTGTGACTCTGGAGCTGATTGGGGTTAGGGTGATGGTCTCTGCCAGCAGCAGCCCAGACCAGTGTGGCCTTCCTGGGCAGCCTTGCACAAACCCGCTGGGTTTATGAAGGACTCTGGAGGCTCCTCCTAGAGCCCTGTCACGAGAGTAAGCTGCGGCCAGGCCAGGACGGGGACCACCAACTAGGAAAGCTGGTGGGGAAGTGGCAGTGGCCACATCTGGGAAGGCCTCCTTGGCCCACACCCTTACCGAGGGCTGGGTGTTGCCTGAACGGAGGCTCCAGGGCCGAGGCCTCAGGCTGAGCTGTGCTGTGGGATGTGGCCCCTCCCAGGAATCCCAGGTTACCTCCCAGCCTGAGATGGCAACTGCCAGGGCCCTGTGGCCACTGGGTGCTCAGTTTCCTCCCTGGAGGCTCCTGCCGAGGAGGTATTCACGCCACCATAAGCTGCATGGCTCACCGTTCACTCACACCCTTGGCTCTGAGCCTCTTTTCCTCCCAGAACGAGGCTTGGCTTCCAGCGCCCTGGACAGTGCTAGTGGGGACACTGAAGGGGCAGGCCACCACCAGAAGAGGGCAGAAGCACCACACAGCAGGCCTGGCCGGGACAGGGAGGCTCCAGGGTGCTCAGCACAGCCTGGAGGCTCTGAGCAACACACGCAGACCTGCAGGCCAGGCTCTCCAGAGAGGCACCCCCCTCTGATTTCAGTGTCCCTCCGTCCACACTGCTGCTCCCCTGCCTGATGCTGCGACCCTGACCACTGCCTCTCACCTGGATGGGAACAGCACCTCATCATAGTTCCACCCCACAGACTGTCCCCACACAGCACCCTACGGAAATAGGGGCAGAGCACGGGCCTCGTCTGCCCAGTGTTGGCAGTCCCTCACGGGATAGCCTCCTCTCCCCAGCTGGCCTCCCTCCCTGGAAGGCATCTGGGGAGGGCAGGTGGTCTTCCCTGCCCCATAGGGACCCTCACCGGGATCTTGAAGGCATCCACGGAGACCTGGTTCTCCATGGAGTCGAGCGAGGGCCGGCGGGCGCCGGAAGAGGAGTAGCTGACTGGGAAGGCCTGGGCGGGCCTCCGAAAGGTCATCTCAGCTGAGGGGATGGGTGGCTTGTGGGCAAACTTGTGGTAGCGGTGGATGCAGAAGGCAGACAGCAGCACCGAAACGATGAAGGAGAAGAGGACGGCGGCTGCAATCACCGTGCGGCACAGCTCGTCGCACAGTGGATCTGTGGGTGGGGGCGGTGTGAGGCTCTAGGCCCAGAGGCTCGGCACCACTGGGTACAGGCTGCACATGCTCCACCGCATGGCTCTCCAGCCAACCGTGTCCGCACCAGCGGGGAAGTGGCCATGAAGGTGTGGGAAGGCCTGAGAACACCCCATTGGGCATGGGTACTGCCATTTACTGCCCCCTCCTAGACTACTATTGCCCTCTTACAGATGGTGACAGAGGCTCAGAGAGGCTGAGCAGCCTGCCAAGGTCACACAGCAGAGGCTATGCTCACTACACCAGCTGGCACTGGAGGGCTGGCAGGGGAGGTTAAAATTTTCCTCTGTTCCAAATGTCTTTGGCATTTTCTTTATGAAAATGTTAAGTGGCTCATGATGTAGGGCTATATAATACCGGAAAACTCAATACCAGAAATGTGTCCCTGTGCTCAGGCAGAACCGCATCCCTGAGTGTAGTCAGTGTGGCTGTGCCACCCACCATACCTGTTGACCTTGAAATGTGTTCCTGGGTGGGTCCCAGATGCATGGTCACAGGGATAGTGACCTGTCACCCTGACAAGTTGTTTGGTGGAAGAACTGCTTTTCTGGCCTGTTCATCATAGAACTTAGGGCCAGAGGACACTTTATAGGGGCTCTGGCCCCTCTCCTGGGTTGCACCAATGGAGTAACAGAGGCCCAGAGGGAGGGAGGGAAGTCTCATGGGGCCCACTCGCCTCCCAGCAATTTCCTCCCTTGTTGGGACCTCAGATGTGCTGTTGAGACCTCCATGGGCCCAGGAGGTGATGGTGGTCGTGGCTGCCACCCACTCACCCTGGATGTCTTCGGGCTCGCAGAAGCACTTCTCCTCCTCAGGGAAGCAGTTGCAGGTACCATAGCCAGCTTTAATCCCCCGGGGCTCCCCGGGCTCATGCCCGCCGACAATGCTGCCCCCTGAGGGCAGACATAGCCCACTCAGCCCCCTGGGGTGCCTGACCACCCCAGGCCCCCATATTTGGAGGGCACTGTCCCAAGGAGCCCCCCTCCCCAACTGGTGTTGCAAGCATAGGCCCAGGGAGGCCAGGCGCCCAGCAGCTTGGCTCAGCCGGGCAGGGTTCGGTCACAGTGCCTTTCTGAAGCCATGGGTGAAGCCAGGCCCCCTCCTAACATTTCATCTGAACAAAGGACTCTGACTCCAAAACTGGAGCCTGGTGGCCTGACCAGCACATTGCAGGGTCCCTCGTCTAGCTCAGGGCCACACTTTCCCTGTCAGTGTCCCTATTGACCATTCTCTGCTTCTGAAATCTGTGTGTGCCAATTTCTGGGGCCTCAGCAGGGACCTGGACAGTCTGTGTGTCCCTGCCTCCCCCCGTCCCTGACCCTCCCTGCTCCCTCCCCATGGCCAGGGTGACGCTGAAATGCACAAGAGGCTCAGCTTGATGCATAAAACTGACAGCCCTGGCAACTCTGGCTGAAGTGCATGTGGGATCCAGGTTTCCCCTACTATCTCCTACCTGTTCCCATGCCCTCATTAAACCCTGCTTACGGAGGCAGTCCTGGGGGCAAATGTTGATGTCTTGGGTCTCCACGACATCGCAGTGGCCATCGGGGCAAGTCTTGGTGCTGGGAGAGCAGGTGGAGAAGTTCCTGGTGATCCCTGCACAGGACACACAGCAGGCTGTCACCCACGTGGGAGCCCCGCCACATGCCCCCACCACCTCCTAGGCCGATCCTGCCCCTCTAGGGAGGAGCAAATGGAGCCCTGAGCAGGGAAACACCACACACAGAGCCTTGCCAGCGGAAGCATCCTGGGGAGCCACAGCTTATGGGAGAGGAGGTATGGGGGGTTCCTCACACAGGTGGCCCTTACAGCAAAGAGGCCAGGACCCTCTCAGGGCTGCACAGTGAGGGCCCCTCATGGTGGTGGGCACACCCAGGCTGGCCTCTGGCTGATGCAGACAATGAGTCCCCTGCCCACACCACATCCCCTGGACGAGGACTTCCCAGAAAAGGCCATTCTGTCCCCAGCACATCCCAACTTTGGTTCAGACCTTCCCAAGTCCAGAGTGACTCCAGCCTGGGGACCATTTGCTGTATTCACAAGCCCTCTCCCCAGCCCTGCACTGCTGCCCACTATGCTGGCATCGTGAGCCACGTGGGGGATGAGGTGCCAGAAGCAGACCTGGAGCAGGGAGAGCCACCCCAGGCTGGCAGGGCCCCAGGACCCCGTTTCTACCGGTGCCGTTGCCCCTGCAGGCATCCCTCGGGCGTTTCCAGGACCTACCTTTGCCATCTCCTTGCCTCCACTCACATCTGCCCGTTGGGGAGCCCAGGCCGCCACACTCCTCACACTCTGGCCGTCTCTTGCTGACTGCACAGGACAGGGGGCAGCCTGCCTCCTCGGCCACATCTGCAGGTGGCAGACAAGCAGGGTCACAGGGGGCTGGCCTGGGTCCAGTGCCCAGCCAGTGCCCAAGGACAGGGAACAGTACCAGCCGAGCTGTCTCACAGATGGAGCCCAAGGGGACTGGAGTGGCAGACCCAGGGCAGCAAAGCCAGTGCCAGGAGCACAGAGCACAGGGCAGGGTACAGGACATCATGGTCACAAAGCGGGGGTCACCTGGGCTGGGGTAAGTACAGGAGGAAGGATGTGAGGGCAGCCAGATTCGGCCAACGATGCTGAGGACGCCCTGTGGGACCTGCATTTCAGATACACAATGAATGGCAGGAATGGCAGCTGCTCAGCATGTTCCTAAGAGGGCATGGATGGGCCTAGAGGTGTGTCTTTCGAGAAGCTGCAAAGGTTGCACAGAACACACCTATACCAAAAAACTGCCTGTTGTTTACCTAAAATTCAAATTTAACCAAGGTCCTGTATGTTATCTGGAAGGGACAACCATTTATTGCTGGGTCACTCATGGTAAAGCTGGTCCATGCCTTCCCCACTCCCCAGCTAAGCCTTGCAGCTGTACTGTGTTTTTTCAAAGGGCAGCAGGCCCAGGCTCCGGAAGCCCCCAGGTCCCCAACCCATTCCTTCCTGGAGCAGGCACTCACACAACCCCTCCACCGTGACAAGCAGCTGGGCCTGGGCCTGCCTGGAGGTCTGATGGTTGGTGGCCACCACCATGTAGTGAAGCTCAGCACACTTGGGCCGTCGCAGGGCCTTGGTGTCGTTCACAAACAGGATCCCCGAGGTGTCCTCGGCCGAGGTGACCACCCCTAGTGTGCTGCAGTTGGCGCCGGAGGAATGCAGCTCGTACTGGACATTGATGCCACTGAACGCCTGGCAGTTTTCCACACAGACTTTCCCGATCTAGGGGGGCACAGGGGAACACCTTAACCAGGCCGCTGGACCGGCCTGCAGTGGCCTGAGGGTAGAGGTTCCCACACAGCCTGAGTTCTGGAACAGCCCCCAACTGAACCTGGAGACAGCAGCCCCGCTGAGCGCCCTGTCCTCCATCCCCTCAGAGCCTGCAGACCCACCCACCTGCCCCGGCCCTGCCCTGCCCAGCTCCACTCAGGCCACATGTCACCAGCTGCCTCTGTTCCTGGGAGCCGGAGGTCAAAGCAACCCAGGGCCTCGAGGTTCAGTTTGGTGGCAGGAAAAGCCCCAGGCAGGCCCTGACTTAACCCTTTACTCCCCTTTTCTCCCTCACTCAGACACCAAGGCCACCAGAATGTCTCCCACGCTCCTCCCCAGCTGCCCCAGCAGTGCTCTGGGGACCCCTTACTCCTCCCTCAGTGCACAGGGTTTAGAGGTCCACCCTGCCCTGGTGTCCCCTGGTCAGAGCACTGAACCCCAGCCACAACACTCGGGAGCATGGTTGCCCCAGCCCATGCAGGACCAAGGGGCCTCCCTGGGACTTTGACTAGAGTCCCTGGGAAAGAGGGGCCTCTTCTCCTGGGGATGCCAGGCCCTGGAGCCAGGACCAAGGGGCCTCCCTGGGACTTTGACTAGAGCCCCTGAGAAAGAGGGGCCTCTCCTGGGGATGCCAGGCCCTGGAGCCAGGACCAAGGGGCCTCCCTGGGACTTTGACCAGAGCCCCTGGGAAAGAGGGGCCTCTCCTGGGGATGCCAGGTCCTGGAGCCAGGCAGCTGAATTCTTTCAGCCTCATGGCAACTCTTGCAGTTGCTTGAAACCAAAAGTTCCACAGATGGTGAGACAGGGGCCAGCCAGAGTAGGGCCGGGCTCTCCCAGGCCCATGTGACCACAGCAAAAACCAGCTTCCTGGGCCTCCTCACTTCCCCCTACAAAGCCCACTTCCAAATTCTCTTGTGACTCTCCAAATTGTCCAGGGTTCCTGTCCCTAATTCACAGCTTTACAAACTGGGGAGAGGGGTGAGACCACAGTGAGGCTGAGGCTGGACTGGGATTCAGGCCCTCGTTCTTGAGCCTGACAGAGGGCAGGTGACTCACCTCCAGCAATGCCTGCTCCTGCCCCGCCCCCTGTGAGACCCCCAGGTCCCTCTGCCTTGTCGCCCCTCCGTCTCTGATCCCTCTCCCATTAAAGGCCATGTGGGTGGTCGGGGAGCTTGGATATGTCCAAGGGTGGGCTCCCTTGTGGGCTGGACACAGGTGGCTGACAGGAGCTGATGTGGGCACAGAACCACCTGAAAGAACTGGCCAATGGCCCTCTGAAGAGGAGGCGCTGCGGGCTGCTCTGCAAGGGAGAGCGGCATGTGAGACCATGCGTGCTGCAGTTTCAAGTCAACTTAATAAGTGCTTACGAGAAACATCCCAGAAAGAACGCCATGACGTGCAACACTGGCACCTGCAGGCAGAAGGGATCACACCTCATGCCTCATCTTCTTTAATGAGTATTTATTACTTTTATGTTTTCTCTTTCTAATCATTATTTTCCAAAGACAAATATAAATGTACGCTTTTTAGCAAACCTAGTTACAAAAGGTAAAAAGTGGAAGCGTTTTCTGCCTCCCCCTGAGGGCATGACTGTGGACAGCACTGTGATCTCTGCACACTTGCAGATCCCCGTCAGGAAAGATCTGCTTTTGCACAAAGGGAGTCACGTGGGGACCAACATCTCTGCAAGCCACTCTCACTTACCAATTTACCAGGAAGATTTTTCCAAGTCACCATATATGTAGATTTACCCAGCATTGCTCTTGCATTTTTGAAAAAACATTTTAAAGATACCAAGAATGGAAAGGGGGAAAAAAGAGAGGCCCAAGGAGCCCCTAGCCCCGCCCACTGTGAGCTCTCCCAGGCCTCTTCTGTGCACCCAGCTGTACCTCCTGGCCCTGGGTTCAGGACTCCACCCAGTCTACTCTGTGTCACCTGCCTCCCTGTGCCCCCATGTCCCTTGGCCCTTCAATCTTCCCCAGACGGGCAGTGGGTGTGGGCTCACCTGGGCAAATCGACGAGCCCTCCTGCTCACAGAGAGGGAGTAGCTACTGGGCAGGTGCAGGCTGACCGGCAGCACCGACACGTTGAAGTGGAGCAAGAGGACGCCCGCTCCTGGACCCTGGAAGTCCGAGTCATTGACCAGCACAGCCAGCTGCATGGTGCGGTTCTCCGAGATGGAGAGGTTCCGATTGAGAACCAGCCCTGCAGGTGGGGGCACAACAATGACCACCGAGCTGCTCTGGATGCTTCCTCATATGTAGCACGCCTCTTCCCAGACACAGCCCTGCACACACACTGGTGCAAACATGCACTTTCAAACGTACAGTGCCATGCGACCGGCCTGGGGGCTGGTCCTAAGTTAGCACCAATGTTCAAATGTTGGGATTTGCTGAACTGAAAGTCCAGGGAACCCTTCTCAGTTTGAGGCAGCCTGTGTGTGTGTGCATGTGCACGCACTCTATGAGGTGTCTGTGTGTATGATATGCTTGTGTGGTATGCGTGTATGTGGTATGTGTAAATGTGTAGTATGCATGTGTGTGGTGTCTGTACATAGGGTATTTGTGCCTGTATGTATGGGGTGTTTGTGTATCGAGTTGTAAACTAAAATTAAAATCTTAAGTCTCCAGACCAACTGAATAGATCCCCTCTTGGCCAAGAGGACACCAGAAAAACCTTAAAAACAGAATTCTGGGCCACGACAGGAAGGCAGGGTGGACTTGCCTTATTAGGCCCTCTTCCTGCTGGAGTTTGGACACAACTGACCGTCATTAACATTAAAACAGAGATCATAAGACTGACAGAACAGACTCTTCTTGCAGTAAGATACCAAATTATAAATAGGACCTAAGGCCATGCCAGGCAAGGGTTAAGTAACACCCTACAAACCATAACATTGGTTTTCTTTTTTGAGACAGAGTCTTGCTCTGTTGCATCTCATTGCAGCCTCAACCGCCCAGGCTCCAGCCATCCTCCCACCTCAGCCTCCCAGGTTCCTGGAATCTAGGCGTGTGCTACCACGCCTAGTTAATTTTTCGTATTTTTTTGTAGAGACAGGGTTTCACCATGTTGCCCAGGCTGGTCTTGAACTCCTGGACTCAAACAATCCATCCGCTTCGGTCTCCCTGAAGTGCTGGGATTATAGGTGTGAGCCACTATGCCTGGCCCATAAAATCTTGTTAAAAACCTTTTTTTTTTTTATTACCCAGGTATAACGCGGTTTACTTTCCATCCTGACCCTGTATAGCATCACGCGACACATAGCAGGCCTCCTTAACATTCCTTTGTACTGACCTGAAGTCTTTAGGCAAAGCTTAACTCTTTCAACCAACTGTAAATTAAAGAATCTCTGCATGTACCTCTAACCTGTAAGCCCCTGCTTTAAGATACCCTGTATTTTGGGGCCAAACCAATGCATACCTTCCAAGTGTTGATTTATGCCCTTGGTTATAACTCCTGCTCCCTAAAATGTATAAAAGCAAACTGTAACCCCACCACCTTGGACCTGGGGACCACTTACTCAAGGTTTCTTGGGTTTGTGTTTTCTCCAGGCTGTGGTCACTCATCCTGGCTCAGAATAAACCTCTTTAAAATGTTTTACAGAGTTTCGTTTTTTGGGGGTAACAGGGTGTGTGTGTGTGTGTGTGTGTGTGTGTGTGTGTGTGTGTGACATGGGGGCTTAAAGGTCTGCATTACCAAGGCCCTGGGAAGAACATGCTAGAGCCCTCCAAACAGCTCCCCCAGAGCATGGCAGAACTCCCCTCCACTGCAGGAGCCTCCAGCAGACCCAATGACCCTGCAGGCCAAGCCTTGGAAGTCATGCCGTCCGTGTACCTGCCGCGTGCTGCCGCTCTAGTTCTCATGCGGTGGAAACTGATGGGAGGGGCACTCTGGCAGACAGGGTGTTCAGTGCCAGGGCAAGGAGGCTGTCTCCCTTCTGACAGGTGGGGCCTCCATAGGCTTGGTGAGGTGGGGAGGACTGAGGAATGAACAGGACCAGGCCAGGCAGAAAGGGGCGAAGGACCCATGGCCCGGGGTTCCCCCAGACACAGACCCCAAATGCAGGTGGTTTATTTGGAAGGCGATCCCAGGAGAAATCAGCAGGAGGTGGGGGAGGGAGGCAGGAAGCAAGGCCTCAGCTGAAAGGTGCCCTGCAAGCAGGTGAGCATGGTGGCACATGTCAGGAGTCAGGCAGGACAATGGGCTCAGAAGCCCTGACCTGGCTTGGGGCTGCTTCTGTACACCAGACTGTTTAGCAGAGAGCTGATAAGGCTGGAGCAATAATCCCTAAGCATTTGAGATACCTTAGGGGCAATGATGGAGTGCCAGGGGCGGGAGGAAAGCCTCAGGTGACATGTATGTTTGCAATCAGTGGTGAGCCCTGGCGAGGTTAGCATGGGGGTGTGGTAGGGCCCTGCCAGGGTTGGCCATGGTGCAGCTCAGGGAGAGAGGACCCATGGTGAAAGCCCTGATGGTGGCTGGAGGGCAGGCCTGGCAGAGACACAGGAAGTGCTTCGAAGAGGGTGGAGGGGAAGTGGCTTGGGCCACAGAGGGCCATGCCAGGTGTGCATGTGTGTGGGGTGCTGCTTGCCCATGAAGAACGAGCACTTCATTTCCTGGGGGCCCAGCCAGGCCATGCCACCAGCCCCTCTTACTATAGTCATGTACGGTCGCCCGCACGAAGCTGCCGTTGGCCTGGACTGAGGTCTCGTTGGGCCAGTGCTCCACCCGGAAGGTCTGCTGGGTCCAGGTGTCCCCGGGGAGCAGCGTGCTTGTGTACCGCCTCACCAGCTCCCCTGACGCAGGTACCACGTCTGCATCGAAGACACGCAGAGTGGCCACTACAGTGTCCTGCAGGATGCAGAGGGCGTTGGTCAGTGCAGGTGAGAGTGGCCCCTCAGACCCCCCAAAACCAGAGACCTCAGGATGCTGCACGTCCCACGCAGCCCACAGGTGGACCAGGTGTGCGTTGTCAGAGCCAGGTATGGGGACTGTCTGACCTAGATTCAAGTTCCCACAGGGTCACTGGCCAGCCTGGCCCAGTCACCTTCCTTGAGCCACTGACCCTCTGTGTAACAGGTGCAATGTAGACCTCTTATAGGGAGAATTACAGCTGATGCCCAGGCACCCTGCTGGCAGGTCCCATCAAGGTCCCTAGAGAGCAGAATGAGCACCTCCACTCTCCCCTGAGGAAGCTGGGCCCTACAGGGTGAAGGTCAGGTCAAGGTCACACAGGAACAGATGGCAGAGCCGAGATCCGAGGCCAGGTGTACATCAAAGCACTCTGCTCGAAGCATCCTCCTCCCCCAGGCTGGAGGGGGTTGTGAGGAAAGCCGCGGGGCACCTGGGATGGCTCTGCGCACCAGGCCTCTGCTGTCACCCCTAGGCGGCCCAGGGAGGCCCACACAGCCTTTACTCACAAGGTGTACTTTCGGTCAGACCTCCTTTCCCTGCCAAACCTGCACGTGGTGTGCCCAGAGAAGCGGCACAAGGTAACGCACTACCTCAGTCCCCACGCCCACTCTCCCACGGCCCCGGCGGAGTGGGCCGGTTGCAGGAAGGCCTGAGGCTCAGCAGGTGGCGGTGGCGCTCCATCAGCGCGAACCGGAGAGGGGCGGGGCGGGGCCGGGCCGGCGGCGATCCGCCTTCCTGTCCCTTTCCAATCCCCGGCACCGCTCCTGGTCACTCAATGGCCCTCCCATTGGGGGCTGACTGCTGGTGGGAGTGCCCTCCCGGCAGATGCTCCCCGCCCGGGCAGCGCGCCGCGCCCGCCTGCAGCGGCACAAGTGTGCCCCAGACGCGAGCCCTCGGGCCTCATCCTGGTCAGTCCCAGACTGGGCACCCAGGGTTCCCAGCCTCCCAAGGCAAGGCCCCGCTGGGTGCTGACAGGACTCCCCCTTCTCCTCCCCCTAGGACAGAGGGGGCCGACGGAGACGAAGGACAAATGAACGCGTGAATGGTCGGCCACATGATTGGGTGGCTACACGGACACTAAACTGACAGAGAAACGAACTGCGGCGGGAGACAGACACTGGGTAGACCACAGCACGCGCGAACAAGCACCTCCTTCCGCTTGAACTCCACCACGGCGCTGGCGGTGTCGACGCCCGCGGGGAATGTGGGCGCCGAGTCGTCCTCGTCGTACACGGTCACCGGGAAGGGCACCATTACCACCTCCTCGCGCGCGCCAGCGTGCACGGTGCACACTGCCACCAGCTCGTACTTCTCCCGCTGCTCGCGGTCCAGGGCCCAGCGCGTGCTCACCTCCAGGCTGTCCGGGGCGCAGCGGAAGGGCAGACCCTCACCTGCGCACCAAGCAGACAGGGGCCCCGCGTGATCGCCAGCCGGGACCGGGCCAGCCGCCTTTCTCGGGAAGGGGGCTCTGCGGTCAGAGCGGGGCGCACACCGCACGCCAGTCGAGGACCCAGGCCTCCCCTCCTCCGCTCCACAGGTGAGCGCAGCACTCCGAACACGAGTTTGCGCTTACGTCCTGCTGCAGCTGCGTCCTCACTCATGCTGGTGGGGAAGAGCGGGGACCAGCACCCTGAGCAACCGGTAGGGACTGGGACACCCCTCCGTCCACCCGGCCTCGATCGGAAGTGACCTTGTGTGGGGAAGGGTGGCTCCGGGTCAGATCAAGCTGCACTGCGGCCCTAGAGAGCCAGCTACTGGCCTTGGCTGCTTTTTTTTTTTTTCTGACGGAGTCTCGTTCTGTTGCCCAGGCGGGAGTGCAGTGGCGCCATCTCGGCTCACTGCAATCTCTGCCTCCCGGGTTCAGGCGATTCTCCTGCCTCAGCCTCCCGAGTAGCTGGGACTACAGGCGCCCGCCACCACGCCCAGCTAATTTTTGTATTTTTAGTAGAGACGGGGTTTCACCATATTGGTGACCTTGGCTGCTTTTTAAAAAATGTTAGTTTTTTTTTTTCAATTATGTATATGTTCATTTTAGAGAACGTGAGAAATAAAGCCACGATTCTACCACTTGAAAACAAACACGGTGGACATCTGAGGTATGATGTGACATTAATGCATAATGATTTCTGACCGCCTAGTGTGCATCGCCACTCTACAACTCCTGTCCAGTGCGTCGCCAGGCTGATCATCCTCTGAAGGCCGGATATTGAGGCAAAAGCGCATGCTCCGTGCCCTGCACGGCAGCTCGCGCTCAACATCGCCCCTGAAGCAGGGCCAGGAACCACAACACACTCTTCAGTGAGCCTGCCCTCGATCTGTCCTCCAGAAATAATCCAGAAAAGGGGGCATGCTGAAGGCGGAAGGTCACCGCTGAAGACTCCACAGCCAACCCCAAGGAGGAGGGGGCAACTCCACAAGCCTCCCAGGCAGAACCATGCCTTGCACATGAATTACACATGTGGGAAATGCTTATCATATAATGCTTTCCTCTGTCAAGTGTGATTACAAAAAGAACACTACTAAACTAAATTTAATGACATAATTTTTAGTGGAAAAGGGCGGCATGCAAAAAACCAAGAGTGATGGCTTTTCTTCCTTTACTGAGATTTTTACTATTCTTGCCATGTTTGTGTGATATAGTGTGAATGGAGGACACACTTACCAGGGGTGCAGCCTGTGACCTGGTTGAGCCCCACTTCCTGACTTTCAGATGGTCAAATGGGGCCTCCCTGCACTGGGTCAGCTGCCTTCTCCCCTCTCCGCTGGGATCCAGCTCATCCCACCCCCTGACTGGCGGCAGCTGCCTGCTTCTTGCCATGCCTCAGCTTACACCCGCATCCCGGCATCACAGCCCACATCCTCCTGTTCAGAGGTTTCTCCTGTAGCCTTCTGATTGTCACCCAGCTTCACCCCTGAATCTTCCCACCCCAAACCATTCCTAACACAGCAGTCTGGCTAATCCTTTTAAAACTAAGACAGGTCCTGCCAGCACTCCGTCCCTCCAAAGTCTTCCATAGCTCCCCATGTTCCTCTGGAGAAAGCCCTGAAAGCGCTCCCAGACCTGCCCCCTGCCCCAGAACTATTCTGCCCTATCGGCCTCAGCTCTTCCCTGTAGCTCAGTGCACTCCAGGCACACGAGGGTCACACTGTAGTGCCCTCCAAGGGGCTAGGCCTGCCTACCCGGCACCCTCCCACCTTTGCTCTGCTAGCCCCCACCCCAACCACCCAATTTACGATGGAGGAATGGAGGTCTCCTCCTCTGTTCCCCTCCTCCTCAGCGTTTCCCTCTTCCCAGTTTCCTAGTTTCTGGAAGCTAGCTCCTTCCAGAAGCCACCCGATTTCCTTGGCATGCTCAGACGCTCTGTCTGCCCCACAAGAATGAAAGCTGCAGGCAGGCAAGATTCCAACCTGTTGTGTTCATTGTTATATCGTTAGCTCCTAGAACAGTACCTGGCCCCTGGCAGGCATGCAAGAGGTACTTCTGGAATGTTGAATGAACTGATGGCATGGAGGTGAAGAATAAACCAGATGGCCTGTGTCAAGGGCTCGCAGAGCAAGCCCAGCAGTAGCAGGCACTGTGGGGTGGCCCCACAAGGTCGGCACTCACCCTCCAGGAGCCTGTAGGCCACGCTGATGTTGGGGCACAAGAACTGCACAGGCAGCAGGCGGAACTGGTGGAAGGTGCCTGGGGGTCGGTTCTCCCGAATGCGGAAGGAGGGCCTTGTCTCTGGGAAGCAGAGCTCCCGGGGCTTGAGGGAGGTGCAAGCTGGAAAGGAGGTGTTGAAGAAGGAGAAGTACACGCGGGCGCAGCCTGGCCACTGGCACTCGCCCTCACGAAGGGATGTGGGTGACAGGAAGACCTTGAGGTAGATGGTGAGCAGGGGGAAGCCGCGGTCTGCAGAGAGAAGTCAGGTCTGTGAGGGCGTTGGCCACACCTGCCAGGCAGTTGGGAATGGGGAGGAGGCAGGAGCTCCAGGGCTGGTGTAAACCCTGGTCCCCACCAAGGTCCACAAAGCTCAGCCTGGTGTTCCAGCTCTGCCTGCCACCTCGTTACCTCTGCTGCACGGCCCTGCAGCCCAGAGTACCAGTGCCCCACAGGCCTAGCTCTCATCATTCAGTTTTCAGCTTAGAGGCCCCTTCCTCAGGGAGGTGCGCTGAGCACTGGGTCTAAGGCTCCCCAGCTCTGACGCTGGCAACTTCTCCAGTAAGGAGTGACCAGTGCCCCCCCTCCACATCCTCCCCAGGAGGTTTGGAGTGGCCACAGACATACTTCCCCAATGCCTAGAGGGGGGCATTTCCGGCAAGTTCCATCACCCATGTGTCACAGCCATTTCAGCTGGGCTGCGAGGGCTTTCCCAGCCTCCATCTCAGCCCTAGGTGGGCGGCTGCTCCTCAGAGCTGCTCTTCCCATATACTCTGGCATTCTCTTTACTTTTTGCTAGCCTGTAGCCTGTGCCTCATTGCTCCAATCCCCTGTTGTAGTTAATTCTTTACACAAACTTTCCCTGTTAAATTACCCTGTGGTTTCTTCCTTAACATGAACTGGCTGTGCATGAAGCCTCTCCCCACCTTGGAGGGCTTAGGCCTCCTAGGAAATGCAGGCCCAGGGCAAATTCCATGCTGGCCCCCTCCCAGGGACTCCCGTTCCTCAAGCTCCACCCTGGGGGAGCAGGATGAAGAGGGCAGCAACTAAGTGCATGGAACCACGACCTATCTCAGATGCCGCCTCCTCCAGGAACTGCCTGGGCTGCGCTGGAGGGAGCTGCTCACCCAAGCCCCCTCCCTCCCCTGCACCCTGGTTGTCCCTGGAAGACAGATCAGTCACTCTGCCTGGGTAGGGCAGGGATGCCTGCTCTGCATTCACAGCCCGAGGCTTGCCTCTCCCCAGCAGACAGGGCTCAGGGTAGTTGTGAGGGCTGTGAGAGTCGTGGCCCTGGAGGGGTGCTGGGGATGGGAACTACCAGGTGACTGTTCCCTGTCACAGGGGCTCTGCTTCCCCCCCACACCCCTCCCATTACCAATGTCACATGTGGCCATGACTCCGGCTCTGACTGCTCCTCTTTCCTCCCTGGACACCTGGGACAGGCCCAAGTCCCTGCCAGGTACAAGGGCAGCCAGCTGCCGATAAGAAGTCAGGCTTTCCTTGGGAACTGCCGCTTCTCCAGAGAGTTGCAGGTCATTTGCTAAATCAAAACCTTGGGATTTTTCCAGTCCCACTCACTCTCTCTCTCGAAACCTCCTAATCCTTTTTAGCCCCACTGGAAGAGGGATTCCGGTCTGGCAGAAGAGTGTACCCAGATGATTCCCGTGTGTCTCCAAACTCCTACAGCCTCAGGCAGCCCTGAAGCTTGTCCTGGCTTCTCTCCAGGCTGGACACAGAGGCAGGCCAGCCTCACCTAACCCCTGACGCTTTCCACAGCAGGGGTGGTGGGGAAGCCACCCCGAGCCTCAGTGCCAGTGGCTGTGATGAGGGCGGCTTGAGGAAGGGGTGGGGTGGGGCACAGGGGTGGGTGTTGGGGCGGCTCCCTTACTGCGGCCACTGAGCTTCTCCCAGGAGCTGCGGTCCAGGCTCCGATTAAGGTAGAGGAGGCCGGTGTCCTCCTGGATGCAGATCCAGTTGTTCTCATGCAGCCGTGTGCGGTACGTGCCGTAGAGGTGCTGGCCCAGGCGGAAGCTGGGCACCTCCTCAGGGGCGTCCCGCAGGGCGTGAACGTACAGCAAGGGCGTGCCAGCCGGCTGGTCCACATACAGCTTCTCCCAGTAAGCATCCCTTGAGAAGTAGAGGCCCAATGCCACTGTGGGAAGTAGGGAAGTGAGTGAGGGATGGTGAGGATAAGGCTTCTTCAAGGACACACACACACACACAAAATCATTAACTTAAAATTCTGATCTTAGCAGGAGTTTTTCATCTCTGTTCCTGATAACATGAACACTCAATTATTTGTATAGTTACACACGGGCTAGAAAAAAACTGCTTTAAAATAGAAAAAGAGAAGGAAACAGGGGAGGCAGTATCCTCAATGACAAGCCTATTCTCAATCGTCCAAGCCGGAAGGGCGCCCGAACCATACAGACTTCTCAACAGATCACCCAGAGCCAGAGTGTTCAAGGGCAGGTGACACTGCCAGCCACGCAGGGCGGGCAACAGTTGCCAACAAATGAAGAAAGCACTTTATAGGAAAGTCGTAAGTCTTTATCTAAACATACGCCTACCATATGACCCTGCAATTCCACTCCATTCATCCAAGAAAAATGAAAACATGTCTATCAAATGCCATAGTTGGAACTGGAAGGATGATTCATAGAAGCCAAGAGCCTAGAGGCCCTTCAGCAGGTGGATGGACAGGCAGACCATGGTCCAGCCACGCCACAGAATCCTGCCCAGCAATGAAAAAGGATGAACTATGGATACACACGAACACCTGGATGGGTCACACACACACACACTATGCCAAGGTGAGGAAGCCAGGCAGAGGAGAGCACACATGGCACGATTCTGGATGGTATTAGGCAATGGATCAGACTGGCTGCCTGTGGCGGGCAGGGGTGTGGGGGAGGTGGACAGATTGGGAAGGGCCACAGGGCACTTTCTGGAGAAGGTCCTATATCCGAGAGGGGTGCAGATCACACGGGTATATTCATTAGTCTGCATTGTACAGCTAAGGTCCTTGCATCTTATCTATGTAGTATTTATTTATTTCTTTTTGATATGGAGTTTTGCTCTTATTGCCCAGGCTGGCACCTTATCTACGTAATTTTTAATATTTATTTATTTATTTTTGATATGGAATTTTGCTCTTGTTGCCCAGGCTAGAATGCAATGGCGCGATCTCGGCTCATCACAACCTCCACCTCCCAGGTTCAAGCGATTCTCTTGCCTCAGCCTCCCGAGTAGCTGGGATTACAGGCATGCACCACCATGTCTGGCTAATTTTGTATTTTCTTAGTAGAGATGGGGTTTCTTCATGTTGGTCAGGCTGGTCTCGAACTCTCGACCTCAGGTGATCCACCCACTTTGGCCTCCCAAAGTGCTGGGATTACAAGTGTGAGCCACCGCGCCTGGCCTATCTATATAATTTTTACCTAAATAACTGAAAAACGAATGAATCACTGAGGGCGCTGTGGACAGAGGTGTAGCTTCCTCGGAGAAGGCAGGATGCTGGCCTCGGCTGTGGCCGGGTGAGCCCAAGCAGGAGTGCAGTGCATTACACTGCTGACTGTGTGTGGCCAACATTCCCCACAGTAGAAAGCTTTTAAAATAGTATTTGGAACTCATGTACATTGTTGGTGAGAATGGAAAATAATATACAGTTATGTCATTAAAAGCAAGAAGGTAGTTCCCAAAAACTTAAAAAATTGAATTACCATATGATCCAGAAATCCCACTTCTGGGTACATATGCAAAAAAATTGAAAGCCAGGTCTCAAAGAGATATTTACACACCCATGTTCACAACAGCACTATTCAAGATAGACAAAAGGTGGAAGCAACCCCAGTGGCCATCGATGGATGAATGGATGAACAAAACATGGTCTACACATACAATGGAATATTCAGTCTTAGAAAGTAGGCAAATCTGGCTGGTGCGCTCACGCCTGTAGTCCTAATACTTTGGGAGGCTGAGGTGGGTGGATCAGTTGAGGTCAGGAGTTCAAGACCAGCCTGGTCAACATGGTGAAACCCCCGTCTCTACTAAAAATACAAAGATTAGCTTGGCGCGATGGCGGGCATCTATAATCTCAGCTACTTGAGAGGCTAAGCCAGGAGAATGGCTTGAACCTGCAAGGCAGAGGTTGCAGTGAGCCGAGATTGTGCCACTACACTCCAGCCTGGACAACAGAGCAAGACCTGTCTCAGAGAAAAAAAAAAAAAAAGGAGGGAAATCCTGACACAGGCTATTAACATTGATAACCCTTGAGCACATTATGCTAAGTGAAATAAGCCCATTGCAAAAGGATGAACACTGCATGATTCTACTTATGTAAGATCCCTAGAGTAGTCAAATTCACAGACACAGAACATAGGATGGTGAATGCTAGGGCTTGGGGGAGACAGGATGGGGACTTAGTGTTTGATAGGGGCAGAGATTAAGTTTGGGATGATGAAAAGTTCAGGGACGGTGGTGATGTCCCTGAAATGTATACTTAAAAATAGCTACATTGTAAATCTTATTTTTGTGTATATTTTTCCACAATAAAAAGTAGTATGAATTTTTTAAAAGATGGATAAATCGGCAAAAAATGCTTAAAATCCATTAAGAACCTGCAAATAGACTCTAGAATGCCCAAACAATACCAACATCCAAAGCAGACATTAGGAATACTGCACTTGTATGTAATCGATCTCTCTTTTCTATCAGTTTGCTCCCACCCAGACAGTTGCTGCTTGAGGTCACTGAGGGGTCTGGAGGGCGGGGTCTGCAGCAGCAGTTGAGAATACCCCCGGGGGCCACCGGGCTCCTCCGGGACACATCTGGGTTTGGGAAACAATCAAATGCCAAGTGGACCCTGGAAGAGAACAGGTGAGACGTCTGGAGTCCCACAGTGGGACAACAACAGGAGAAGGGTTCTCTTGAAGTGCTCACTGCACATCAGGAACATTGCTCCCATGACAGTGCCCTCGGGGTGGGAGGGGTGCTGCATTTCTGGTGACAAAGAGGGTGAGAGATAGTAACTCACAGTGGCCTCACAGGGTGAGGAGGGTCCAAATGCCCTGGCCCCTGATGAGCCCCCTCCCAATTCCATGTGGTGTCGTATGTCTGGGCTATCCACGCAGGCGGCGGGGTCCGTGTTCTTTCCCCAGAGGGGATGCTAGGGACCTGACTGAGCTCAGGTGGTCTAGTTTTCTCTGGGACACACACCTCTGGTCCTGGTCTTCCCAATAAGAACCATTTGCCCTTGGGCGGCCGTGCGGTGGCTCTGGTGATGCCCAGGCTGCAGAAGAGTGGGCGGGGCCCTGACACCCCATCTGCGGCAGGAGCAGTTCCAGTCTGGGAATCCTGCAGGTGCTCCTCTGGGGCCTCCATGATGTGCAAGTACCTTCAGTGGTCCAGGGACTAGACATAAGACAGGTCTGGGCTTCCCAAAGCCCCCACCACAAGACCACATGTGCAGGGGAGAACGGGCCTTTCTGCTCCCATCTGGCAGCGCCCACCCCTACAGGATCGTGGGGGGCCCCATCCCAATTGGTCTCCCTGCTGCTAAAAGGGATTTGTGGGTCAGGCAATGATTGCGAGCAGAAACAGACTTAAATGCACTTAAAATGCCTCGCCTCCCAGGTGGTCTCTGCAGCTGGGCACAGCTGTCTTAATGTTCCTGCTTGTCACAGACACTTCTAGATGGAAAAACACATGATCCAAGGTGGGAGAATGAAGGAGGTGAGTGCAGGGCCGGCCTCAGCGGGGTGCAGGGCCGGCCTCAGCGGAGTGCAGCCTGGGCAGTCCCAGTGGGCTGTGCTCAGAGGTCTCATGCTTGGTTTAACGCTCTTTGCTACAGTCTTGAAATTCTTCGTAATTCTAGAACAAGGGGCCCACAAACGATGCAGCCAATCGTGGTGGGTCAGCCACGGGGGAGAGCCGGGGAAGAGCTGCTGGCATCAGGCACCACCGGGCTGTGTAGACTCTGCAGAGCACTGGCCTCCTCTGGGCCTCAGTTTCCCCAGCTTCGAAGTGGGGAAGGCATGCTAAGGAGAGGAGGAACAGCCAGTGCAGGTGCAGGCAGGTGTGCACCTCTGCCCAGGGTTGTATCATCATGAGCCTCTCATTGCAGACTCAGCCACTGGGTACAGATCCCTTCACTGCCCATTTCACAGATAAGAACAGTGAGGCTGGGTGGCGAGAAGCCTGACCAAGTTAAACAGCTGGACACGCTGTGAGGCTTTGTGTCTTGGGGGTTAGAATAACAGCTGAGAAAGGGATGGTGGAAGTCAGGCTCCAGCAGGTGCTGAGCCTGCCAGGAGGCCCAGGGCCCTGCTGGCTGGCTTCCCATCCTGCTGCTGCCTTTCTGCCTAGAAGGGCTGACTGGCCTGTGGGTTGAGACCCACCTCTGGTGAGAGCCACTCCTGGCACCATGGGAAGGTCACCAGCAGGACTTGCAAAGCTTTTCCCACCCCATGCCTTCAGGGCCCAAATGCCACGTGGTAACAGAATCCTCCCCCACACCTAGCACACAGGTGTCTGCCTGGACAGCTTTGGTTGCCAGGGCTGGGCCCACCCTGTACTTCTGCAGCACAGCAGTGGCCTGGCACACACCACACCCACCGACGGTGCAAATGGCAGTGTTGCTTGTCTGAGAAACCAACAGGATTCCCACATCAACCCTCAATGACTACCCCACCGTGGTTCTGGTTCCTCAGGCTGGCTGTACCCTGGCACCATGCAGGATGGGGTGAGCGAAGGTCCTGCTTGCTCACAGCACACCTGCCAAAGACCTAAGTTGCTGCTCACATTCAGAGAGACCTCAGGAACCTTCAAGGCCTGTGTAGTGTGTGTCATGAGTGTGTGTATATGTGTGCATGCACAGGGCATGCAGGAGACAGGAAAAGAGATGGAGGCACGCCCACCCAAGACCCCATCTGCTCCAACCCTGCCCACCTCAGCTGGAAAGACTCGGCCCTAGTGTTTGACAGAGTAAAGTGCTAGACTGTTTCCAATGATCCACACTTGGCTGGGCTGTTTAATTTATTCATCTTTGGATGCAGAGGGGACCAGTCCCAAGCCCCCTCGTCCCACAGGTGTGCATGCACACACCTTGTCAGTCCATACACTGTCCAGGTGTGCATGTTCTCCAGGAGGGCCTGGAGCAGGCTACTTTGCAGGCAGCACAAGGCAAAGCTTTATTGGTGGAGGGCTTTGGAGGGATGCTGAGGACAGGCCAGGGCTTGCTCCTGTCTCCGGTTGTTATACCTGCCTTTTCTGAGTCCTGCTGCCCAGCAGCCCATGAGACAGGGTGTGCTCCACCCCAGTGCATGCAATCCCTCGGCACTGATGCAGCCCACACCTGAGCCTAGCCATCAGCTTCCTGCAGCCCTCAGCCTCAGTTCCCATGCTCTGAGGATAGTTCCTGCCAGACCTGAGCCTGCACAGCAGCCCCAGTCGGGGATCCAGCTCCTCCCTCAGGCTCTGACCCCAGCTGGGAAGGGGGTTCCTTCCCTGGTGCTCACCTGCAGTCGAGGGTGCCCCACAGAGCTCTCCCCATCCCTACTCGTCCCTCTTTCATCACAGTTTAGTGCCTCTCAAGTTACTGCTCCTGTCTCAGGGGCCACGTGGGGCTGTCTCCTGGTCAGACTCGGGCGGACACACTGCACACATGCATTCCTTCTCTCACACACACTCATTCTTTCGGATGCATACCATTACACACCACGGGGGCACACAGTTACACACTTGTTCTTCCATATGCTCACACATTCTCGCACTGCCAATCTGGCTCTAACAAGCACATGCATTCGCTCATACTGGTGCCCACCCACTTTCACACACAAGCACACACATTTTCCTGCACCCTAGGTGCACACATACTAAGCATGGCCTGGCCCTGTCTGTGGAGGCGGGGGCTCACCAGCTCTCCACAGGCTCCTGGCTGTGGCCCTTGGTCTCCCACTCCCCCACTGGTGACCAGCAGCTCTGATGGGGCACTGTAAGGTCACCCTCACCATGGCATGGTGACCCTGCCACAGAAACACAAATGGAGCTCCAGATGATGAAAAACTTCCCTAGGATGGCAGCACAAGGGCTGAAATTTGGGACTTCCGAAAAAGAAAACAATAACAACAACGATAGGATCCAAAAACTGCATGAATTAGAAGCAGCACAGGGCGTGTGTGTACAGCAGGCCCTTCCTGCAGAACCCCTCATGCGACACCAGCCCCACGCCTGCCCTTGATGGGTGGCAGACGATGCAGATGACAGCTTTATTATGGCCCAGCAGAATCTCCTTAAGAGACGATTTCCTAATGCAATCATCTTCCTGGGAATGGGAAACAGGCCCCAGGGCTCCTCCCTGGGGGCTGGGGGTGGAAAGAGGCGGTCCCTGCCTCCCCAGGCCAGCTGTCCCTATGGGGGTTCCTCCAGCCCCATGCTGAGCACTGTTATCCTCTCAGGATGTGACCTGTTACCTACCCCCACCTCCCCCACCGCTTCTCTCCCACTTCCCACTCATGTTTTCTCTTACTGTAGTCAAATATTTGACATGTACAACGAATACATTTCACAGAACATTTATGCTGAACAAACAGGAGCCCGTGGCCCTGCTGAACTGGATGCCTGGCCACATGCTGCCCTCCCGCCTCCCCATCTGCCACTGAGTCCACCCCCACCAGCAGGAGCCCACGCCTGTCCTTTCTCTTGCCTCATTTTTTGACGTCATTCATGGAAGGCCCATTTTTGCTGGGTGGAGAATTCCATGTGGACAGCTATTTTCCTCCGCTCTACATAAGGTCTGGCTCCCGTCTTTCAGCCTCACTGCTGCTGCTGAGGGCCCATGCTCAAGCCGGCCCCTCCTGGGTAACCCACTTTCTCCCAGCTGCTCCCAGGACCTCCTCTGTCTTTGGTGTTGTCCAGCATTGCTGGGATGCTAACGAGGCTGGTTTCCGCCTCTGCACCCTGTCCTCCAGATGGTGGCAGCGGCTCACTCACCAGCCATATCCAGGCCCTGGGCTGTTAATCCCGTCTCTATGCTGGTGTGCGGTGTGCTGATCAGCAGCCTGGGCATCTTCATGCCTTGCTCCCTCCACTGCTTTGCCTCAGTTTGGCCCCTCCTCACCCCAAATTGTCCCCAACTCTTCCCCATCTCATCAAGGCATGGCCCCACCTCACTGCTCAGGTCACACACCTTAGTCCCTAGAGTCCTTTCTCTTTTACCCCTCACCCCACCTCCCGAGTCCCTTCTGCCACCCCCATCCAACTCTGGACCACACATTGGGCATCACAGGCAACTTCGCACAGAGCAGCCAGGGTCCATTGAATCATGGCACCCTCTGTGGAGCCCTGTGTTAACTGTCCGCTGCTTGCAGAATAAAACATAGCTCCTCATCAGGGCTCCCAGGGCCCCCTCTACCCTCCAGCTCACTTCCTCCTCACTCTTACAGGGTGCCCACCTTCCTGCCACATCTGCCAACTCACTTTCTGTGAGCTGAATGAATAAACTGATGAACCAATGAATGAATCAATGAATCAACGAGCCAGTACAATGGTTTCATAAACAGGAGTGTGAAAGGACTGGGCACATTTGGGAAATGGTCAGAATTCGGGGACGGGAAGAGGGTAAGGGGACGGGGAGATACTGTGACATGGTCTCACGGGCACTGGAGCCACGGGCAGGCTGTCAGTGGCAGGACAGGGCTGTGTGGATGCACCCTGTGCACATGTGCAGTGCCCACTAGTGCACCAGCAGCCCTGTGGGGCCAGTCACTGTGCTGAGCAAACAAAGCCTGAGGCTGAGAACAAAACCACTCCTTTTCAGCTCAGGAAATGATCTATAGGTGCCTGAGGAGCCCTGGGCACCGGAGCGGCTCTCCAGACTCGCTCGGGTAGGACCACCTGCAGCACGCTGCACAGACCTGGGTGATGGGCTCTGTCCCAGCTGGAGGCTGCTTTTGCCTGAGGCTATAATCTAACTTTGCTTTTAAGAAAAAAAACACAGATCAAGGGAGGCTGTACCATAAATAACAAATTTGGAGGTGTATATAAAGAGAGATTCTAGTTTTAAAAAGTTATTTTAAATTGTGGTAAAATATACATGAACTTTATCATCTTACAATTTTTAAGTGTACAATTCAATGGCATTAAGTGTGTTCACACTACTGTGCAAACCATCCTTCCACAGCACTCTTTTTATCCTGTGAAACTGAAATTCTGTACCCATGAGACAATTACTCCCCCTCCTCTCTGCTCCCAGTTCCTGGAACCCTCCATTCTACTGTCTACGAATTTGACAACTGTAGGGACCTTATGTAAGTGGAATCATACAGTGCTTGTCTTTTTGTGACATAATGCCCTCGAGGTTCATCCACGCTGTAGGATGTGGCAAGATTTTTCTCCTTTTTAGAGCTAAGTAATATTCCATTGTATGTCTGTATTATATTTTGCTTATCCATTCATTGGTCAATGGACACTTGGGTAACTTCCACTTTGTGGTTACTATGAATAATGCTGCTAAAAACGGGGACATATAAATGTATCCTGACTGCTTCCTGCTTCCTTTCCTGTATGTATCCAGAGTGGAGGTGCTGGAGCCGAAGTCGGCTCTAGGTTTAACCTTTGAGGAGCCTTCCTGCTGTCCTCCACAGCAGCTGCACTATTTACCTTCTGGCAGTGCGCAAGAGTTCAATTTCTCCACGTCCTCACAAACACTGGTTCTTTTCTTTTTTTGATAGTAGACATCCAAATGGGTGTGAGGTGGTATCACACTGCGATTTTGGTTTGTATTTCTCTAATGAGTGGCAATGCTGAGAATCTTTTCATGTGCTTCTTTGTCATCTGTAAATCTTATTCGAAGAAATGTCCATCTAAGCCCTGTGCTCATTTTTGTTATTGTTGTTGTTGTTGTTGTTTTGGATGGAGTCTCACTCTGTTACCCAGGCTGGAGTGCAGTGGCACGATCTCGGCTAACTGCAATCTCCGTCTCCTGAGTTCAAGCGATTCTCCTGCCTCAGCCTCCCAAGTAGCTGGGATTACAGCCACCCGCCACCACGCCTGGCTACTTTTTTTTTTTTTTTTGTAATTTTAGTAGATACAAGGTTTCACCATGTTTGCCAGGCTGCTTTTGAACTCCTGACCTCAAGTGATCTACCTGCCTCAGCCTCCCAAAGTTCCAGGATTACAGGAGTGAGCCACCACGCCTGGCCCCCTGTGCTCATTTTGGAATCAGGTTTTTTTGTTGCTATTGTTGAGTGTGAGGAGTTCTCTACAGATTCTGGATTAACACTGACCAGATCTATGAATTACAAGTTTTTCTCCCGTTCCATAGGCTGCATTTTCACTCTTTTGATCGTGGCCTTGGTTCACAGAAGTTCTACATTTGATGTAGCCCAATTCATCCATCCTTTTTTTGGCTGCCTGTGCATTTGGTTTTTATAGTTTTAAAGATGTGTACCCAGCTAAATCTTCAGCTAGAACCAAGGTCAAACAGAAGCATGAAGTTTTTGGCCCCATCTGGCATCACCCTGCTGCCCTGGCCACCTGCCTGGGGCAGATACACACCTGGGCACGGCCAGTTTCTGCTGCAGTTCCCACTTCAGCTGCTGTCCACTCAGAAGAGCACGGCATCCAGGCACGGGAGCGCCCTGACTGGCTAGGGAGTGCCCCATCTCTAGGCAGGTGTGAGGGCTCACAAGGGCTGGGCCACTAGCGCCAGCCCTCGGTGCCAGGGTCCCAGGGGGCCAGGAGCCTGCAGAGGAGGAACCTCTGCTCCTGACCAGCACCGCTGCTACATGCGCCTGGGTGCGCAAAAAATGTTTTTGTTTTAATTAATTTTAAAATCAAAAGGATGAAATAAATATAACAATAAGGAATAAATAATAATAAAGTGGCCTGGTTTATGTTTGTCTTATACCAACACAGCTGCAGAACACAATTTTGCCTTTGAATGTGGGAGGGGTCCATGGTGCACGCATGTGGCCCTGGCTTGAGAGTCACCTGGTGGTGCCTGAGCCCCCAGGAGGACAAGGCTTAGCATGGAGCACGCAGCCCTGGGCAAGGCAGGGACCCATCCAAGGCCTCAGCAGAGGAGGCAGCATCCAGAGGCGGCCCAATCTCAGCTGCTTTCTGTTGCAGAGCCCTTCCCTTTGCCACGCCTCCTCCTCCCACAAGCCCAGGTGCCAACTCAAGAGCCTCCCAGGCAGCCACTACCAGACATTGGTTTCCAAGTGACGACTAAGTGCACCCTGTCTGGCGTCCTGCTCTCTTCCTCAATTCCCTGTGTCTTCCCTGCATCTGGGGGTGGCTCTCATCACCTCTAACTCAGGAGGTTCAGTGGCCTCTAAGCCTCACCCTGCCCAGGGCAGCCACCACACACAGCTGTTCACAGGTGTCTCTCTGAGCCATTTGCCAGGCCTGGGCCTGCTCACACATGTCCAGTTTCCCCTTCATACACAGACCCTGGGATGTGCAGCTGCCTGCATGCCCCCGCCACCAGCCCCTCACTCTGGGCCCTGGTGCTCGCTCGCTCGCTCAGCCTGGCCCAGGGCTCCCAGGTGCATGACTGTCCCTGTCTTCTCCACCTGTGGGAGTCCTGCCCACTGTCCTGAACAAGCTCCTGTCCCAGCCCCAATCTCTGCCCCAAGTCCCGACCCTGCTGGCCTTTGCCTCCCTTAACTCTCAGGGTTCTTGTCTGATGATAACAAGAGTATGAGGCTGACAGACGGTGCCCATACACTCAACCTGCTCTTGGCTGGGATGGCTTCCTCCAGATGCCCTGCCTATGAGCCAGAGGAGGGCCCCACTGGCTGGCCTATGGTGGTGCCAAGCAGGTGGGACAGGCCACACATGCTCCATGCCTCTCAGTGTGTGGTGCGTCCTTGCACGTGGGGGCGGGCTCCCTGACACAATGCTGTTGGCCCTGGTACACAGCAGGAGCACCCGGTTATGCCTCTTGACGATAAACCCTGGGGTCCTGAGGTGTGTCCTACAGAAAGAACAGACATGCACTCCCCACACTGCCTGCATGCCTTGGGAGAGGTGACAGCAACTGGGTCCTGAGTACTTCCTTGAGCAGCAAAAGGAAAGGAGCGGCTATCCTGGCAGCCCACAAACCAGGCAGGACAGATGGACACGCACATGCTAATGGCTTGCTGGTCACACACAGTCCTGGGCTCATGGGGAGGATGCTTGCTGGCCAAGAAAATAGGCAGCTTTTCAGCCCTTTCCCTGGCAAGGAATCCTTACTTTTGGAGAGATGAATGTGTTAGACCCTAAGGCTGGAGACCCTGGGACACCTGACTGGGGCACCCATGTGCACCCTCCCTGAGGTGAGCGGGCTGGCGAAGTCATCACACCCTTCTGCTGAGCTGACACTGCCCAACCTGTCTAAAGGGCCCAGCCCTGGGTGGAGAAGAGTGCCCAGCCCAGCTGAGGGGCCAAGGGGGCTACCCCACGCTGCCTGTTCTGAAAAAATGCCGACCAAGAGACAGCCACAGACAGGCAAGTGGAGGCTAAAGGGAAGGGACTGCCTGGGGCTGCAGCCACAAGCAGGAGCCAGTGCCCAGCAGGACGGGAGGGCTGGGGGCAGAGCCAGAGTGAGAGGAGGGGAAAAGCAGTAGGAGGTGGAGGCAGTTCAGATGAGCAGCAACAGCACAGAGCTGGAGGCGAATGCTGGTTGGAGACAGAAGGCCAGCTCCCTGGACCATGAGGGCATGAACTTAGGAAGAAGAGGAGGGTTGGGCAAGCTTGTGGATTCCAGGCAAGGCTGTGGACTCCATCTGGGTGATGGAGAGAAAGTGTGTGTTGCAGTGGTAACAAGCCTGGAGCAAAGGACATATATTTGTGTCTCAGTTTCCCCTCCGTACCCACCGAGACTCAGAGCTCCCACCACACAGGGGTGTTGGGAGCTAGAAGGAATTAATGCACGTGAAGTTCATAGAACAGTGGCTGGCACCAAGCAAATGCTCACAGAAGATGGCTGCATCACAACCATCAACATCACCATTACCTCTACCACCACCATTACCTCCACCTTCCCCACTACTGTCTCTACCACTACCACCAGCACCATCACCTCCACTACTACCATTGCCTCCACCACCACATCCCCACCTTCACCATCATGACCTCCAACACCACCTTCACCATCACCTTCACTAATACCATCGCCTCTACCACCACCATCACCACCACCATTGCCTCCACCACCACCATTCCTGCCTTCACCATCATGACCTCCACCACCACCATCACCATTGCCTCCACCAGCACCATTGCCACCAATCGCCTCCACCACCATCACCACCTTCACCATCATGACCTCCACCATCAATATCCCCATCATGTCCACCACCACCGTCTTCACCATCACTACCACCACCACCACCACCACTCACCATCATGACTTCCACCATCAACATTATCATCACCTCCACCACAACCGCTATCACCGCTACCTCCACCATCACCATCACCAATACCAATACCACCATTACCAATACCAACACCAACATCATGACCATCACTATCACCAGCACCACCCCCATCTCACCTCTATCCCCACCACTCTCATCACTTTGCTGGCATCCTGAGACTTCCAAATGAAAGCAGTTTTGCCAGGTTTAACCTACACTAACCGTGGAAGGAAATCTGGGCTGTGAAGACCCACAGGGCCACCACTGGCTCATCCTGCCCACTATTGTATTTATAACCCTGCTTGATCCCCGGCACAGAGCAGGTATGAAGGAAAAGCCTGGGGCAGGCTCTGGTAACTGGAGTCCACAGAAGCCCCTCTTCAGGAGCACACTGCATCAGCCCCTGGTTCCTTGGCCCAATTGTACCCACGAACAAGCCAATACCTCCTTCAAGAAAAATCTGACAGCCTGTCCCATTCTTCGTACGCTAGGTTTAAGCATCTCTCTGTAAAACCATCAAGAAAAAACTGGCCTCTGCAGCTCAGTGCACATACTGGGCACTCAATAAACACCAAGGGCAGCTACTTTCCTGGTGTCCTGGTGACACCAGTTATCATCATGGCAGGGCAGCCTCAGTACCAGACTTAAAAATTTATTCTTCCAAAATGCTGGGCAGGAGACCCAGTGCGGAGTGCAGGATCTCCTCAGATACCTCTCCTCTTGGACCTCTAGCCAGGCAGGGTGGCCGGTAGCTGGAAGAGCAGCTGAGGAGGAGGAGAGATGGGGCCTGGCCCTGGCCTGGGAGGCACCACGATCCCTGCACGCACGAGCATGGCCCTCCTTCACTGCGGCTCTTCTCACACACCCGGTCTGAGCCCCTGCTGTAGAACAGAGATACCACTCACCTCATCCCATGCTAGAAAACAGAGGCCCAGAATTCCTGCCGCACACCCATGGTAGAACTGCAACCAGGGCATGAGCCTCCTGATACCCCTAAAAGCCATGCAGCCTTCTGCTGTGAGTGGGGAAGGGGTCCAGGCATGGCTGAGGTTTGGGAGAAGGAGGTCCCCAACTGGGCACTGCGGTATCTGGCACCCCAGGGCTACCTTCTGCACACAGACCCAGCCTTCTGCTCTGAGGGGCCCAGGCCCTAAGTTGCACAATGGCCACCACCCACACTTCCACACCCAGACCAGCTGCAGCGGCCTGGCCAAGATGATGGGCGCTCCTGCCCAAATGCGATTTCCCAGCTGCTGCGGAGTTAATCACCAGCCTCACTGGCAGTTGCTTCCGGCTTCTATGCAAAGGAAACTGCCAATTAGGTTATAATTAATTTCTTTCCTAGGGCAAGGCCTGGCTGTAACAAGACTGGCCACCCAAGTGGCCTATGGATGACCGTGTAAGGGTCACTGGCCCCCTTGGCTGCAAGGCTCTAGAGTCTGCCCCAGCTGATTACATTGTTCACTGGCCCTGGCCTGGGGCAACAGGGCCAGGGCATCACCACTGGCTTTGACCCTGGTGCCTCTGGCCTGGGCAACTGTCCCCATGCACTCAGCAAGGCAGTGACTCAAAGCATGTCCATGTGCTAATTTAAGTCAATCTGTCAGCTCATGTTCCTCAAGCTGAGACGGTCTTGCCCATTTTCGCCCTACCCCAGCCCCTTCTCATCCCTGCTCAACATTAACAAGTGGGAATCCACGGTGTGCTCCTTGTAAGCAAGTCTGCTTCAGGCGCTTCACCTGCGTCACTCATGGCATCAAAACAACTGTCAGAGGTAGGAACCATAAGGATTTCCACCTCACACAGGAGGAAAATGAGGCAGAGCTAGCTTAGGTACCCTGCTGGAGGCCACACAGAGGTTAGGAATTAAGCTGCAGTCTGGCCTGGGCTTGTCTGTTCAGTGACAGGCATGCAGAGAAGCCGGGGCACTGTGAGCTACCTCCCCTTCTGCATTGGGCTGCAGAGCAGAAGCTGGGCTCTCCCTGGGGAGAGGACACAAAAAAGGCTTGAGGGTCTGCTCTGGTGGAGAGTCAGGGGAGAGAGTCGCGAGCCTCTGAGACAGTAGGTTTCAGCCCAGCACAGACCTGGGGCCAAACAAGCTGCTAATCCTGATGCCCCAGGTCACGGCCAGGCAGCCCAATGAGGGGGCACCACCTGCATCTGGATGCTGTTATCCAGGTCCTGGGAGCAAAGACCTCAACATCAAGGGTGAAGAGGAATCCAAACCCAAGGCTGGGGGTGCCATGCAGGGAAGGGGATGCCCAGGGGAGTGGTGCCAAGTCTTCACCTGACACTGCCCCCATGTGTGACAACTCACACCCCCTCGGGGCCTCGGTTTCTCCATGTGTAAAATGAGAGGTTTGCACTGATGTGTAAGCTCCTCTCAGCCGAGGTCCTTATGCCCTTTGAGTCCACGTGATATCTGTGCAGGAGTATTCACAGAATGAGCTCCTGACCAGGGGCTGAGGGGCGGACGGTGGCTGAGATGGAAATCGGGACAGGCTCTGGCCGAGGTAGCCCCTGAGGGGTGAGGGACATGGGGCCAAAACAGGATTAAGACTGCAAGTGTCCTCCCAGGCCACTGACGATGAGGCAAGAAGACAAAGGCCTAGTCCAAAGAAGAGAGTTCAGCAGCAGGAGGGAGCAGAAAGGCAGGGCAGAGTGGCCCAGTCCATCCCCCTGTGCCTCCCCGCTGTGTGCCAGGGCTGGGCGCTTGACCTCCCTAGCTCTGTCCCTAGCTTCGAATGGGGACAGGAACTCCTCCTTGGGAGCACAGAGTGCCTGTCTATGGATGCCAGTGTTTCACCCCCACCAAGCAGATTCGCAGGAGCCCAAAGAGGCTGCTTGCCACCCTTGGGCCAGGGACCCCAGCTCCGTGCTAACCTCCCGAGCTACCTAGGTGCATCCACCACTGTCCCGAGAAGACTGCCCCAGGCCCTGGCAGCATGACATAACACCACAGCAATGACGATAATCAACTTACAGCGGATCCGATTATCAGCCTGGTTATTTTTAGAGTCAGGGTTCAGGGTGAGCGAGAGAGGGCGGCCCTGGGTTCCCATGTTGCTGAGTCTTGTCTTGTCAGTGGGGTGGGGGTCCGCTGGCTTCTTGCACCTTCCCCCTCCTCCATCCTTCACAGGGTGGTTCCTGGGAGGCCCCTTCTTATGCACAAATAGTGACATCATGGATTCCAGATGTTTGTGCTCAATGTGGCCTCAGAGTCCGGGTCTTCCGAGAACGTTCTCAAGGTCCCCAAGGGCAGTGGTGATTCAATGCCCATGTGAGGAATCAGACGAATCCACATCCTCCTCACAAGGGACCCGGGGCTCAATCACTGACGGTGACAGCCCTGCATGAAGCTGCTTCTCTGCAGCTCTTGATGCAGATGCGACAGCAAAGTCAGCTGTACGGCAAGACGGCCACCCAGTTAGACAACAGGCAGAGGGCTCGAAGAGATGCTTCTCCAAAGAGACATGCAACTGGCCAGCATGCACAGGAAAAGATGCCCAGCACGCCATCACCGGGGAAAGGCAAACCAAAGCCACAATGAGCTAGCACTGTGCACTGGCTGCACGGCCAGAGTGAGACATGAACCAGAAAACAACAGAGAATTATACGTGGTGGTGAGGATGTGGATAGATTGTAACCCTTGGGAATGTAACACAATTCAACCACTGCGGAAAACAGTTTGGCGGCTCCTCAAAAAATTAAAACAGAATTACCTAGCGATTTCATGTCCAGGTATGTCCCCAAAAGAACTGAAAGCAGGAACTCAGATATTTGTAACAGGAATGCCCCTGGCAGCATTTTTCGTAACTGCCAAAAGATGGAAAGCACCCATGTGTCCATCCCCAGATGAATGGGTGACAGCACACTACTTACCCCTGACAGGAAGGGGCTGACGCATGCCACAGCCTAGAGGAACCCTGAAGACCTTATGCTGAGTGAAGCCAGACAACAGTCCATGTACATGAAATATTTCTGGACAGGCCAAGTCACAGAGACAGGACACAGGCTGGGGGTTGCCCGGGGACAGGAAGCAGCTGTTTAATGGGTATGGGGTTTCCTTTTGGGGTGATGCAAATGTTTTGGAACTAAGGCAATGCCTGTGCAATGCTGTGAATGTGCTAAATGCCACCAAATGGTTCACTTATAAATGGTTAAATTTATGCTATATAAATTTCACAATTAAAAAAGTGTAACCCATAATTATTTGCTACCCTGTTTTCCCCTCCCTCCCCCTCAGCTGCTGGGCCTGCCATCAGCCCCTGCTATGTGGACCAGGACAAGGGCTGGAGAGCCGAGAGGCAGACGTGTGTGCAGGCACACCCCTGCATGCCCGCATCCCTGTGTCCTCTGAACTTGAAGCCTCCTGGGGTGTTCAGAAGGGCCATGTGACAGGCTCCCAGGGAAGACAGGGAAACTGACAGTGGCCCCCTCCCAGGCCTCAAAGCTCCTCAAGCCTCAGGCTCCTCGAAACTCTGTGCCTGCCTATGCACACAGCCGGGCACACGGGCTGGGAGGTGTGGCCACCCAGCAGGTAAGAGCCATGCCAGGTTGTGCCACAAACAGGACACAGTAGATGGTGTTAAGCTCCTGAGACTGGGGGCGTTCCTGTCACCAAGTACAGTTTCACCTGCCCCTGCAGATACAGGTGGTGGGGAGGCTAGGGAAGTAAAGACAATTTGAGACTTTCCTGGGTCATGAGTTTTCAAGGTGCTGTGGGGCGTCCTGTATGTGACCTGCCAGAGGAGTCTCCTGCAGAGACAACCTGCAGGCTGCCCACCAGTGCTGGGTCCCACAGCCAGGCTGGCCCCTCACGATGGCAGAGCAATGTGCCCATGTCACCAAGCGCCTATGAGCCCCGTTGTTTTCCTGGGTGAGGAGGGCCAGGCCTGGAGCCCCACTTGGGCTAAGTGTTAGGCTTCCCGGGGGTGGCAGATGCCCTACAGGCAATGGTGGTGGAGCAGGAATGGGAGCAGAGCAGGAGGAAGCCCCTGGCCCCTAGCCCAGCAACAGCTGCCGGGTCTGTGCCAGTTGCACTGGCAAGTAGTATGAGGAAGAAACCCAGTGAGCCCTCTCCCTCCCTCCGGAGCTGCACCGGCTCATGCTGCACCCCCAGCTCACCCACCCTCGTCCCGGCACCCAGAGCACACATCTACCCCAGCATCTCCCCGCTCATTACTTAAATTCTAGGAAATAACATGTCTCCTTTTTCCCTCTCAGGAACACAAGGGCAAGAATCCTCTGGAGTCACAGGCACACAAGGGAACTGGAAACAGCTTGGTGGCCACTGTCCTCCTGCCCTGGGGCCACACTGCCCCTCAGGTGCTTCCCTGGAACCCTAGCTCCTGCAGGGCACAGACTGCAGCAGCACAGAGGAGCAAGAGCCAGAAGTGGAAGCACAGTTGCAGCACCCGAATCTGGGAGGGGGTCCAGGACCTGGGGCTGTAGGGCCACAGGCTCTCCCTTGAGCATAGAGCCCCAGCACCAGGCCCTCCAGGTATCCCTGGTATCAGGGAAGAAAGCCTATGCCCGCTGGTCCACCAGGTGGGTGCACACCTGTCCGGGTGCAGCGGTGACCTTTGTGTGGTGGTGCCTGGGCTGCTATACTTTGTGGAGCCACCCTTGAGGCAAAAGCAAACAGAGGTGTTTGCTCGGAGCTGGCCACCTGCTCCCTCCAGGGCCAGGTGCTACCTGAACTGCTGTCCTTAAGGTCCTGCTGGCACCATCTCCCTGCCCCAGGCTTTCCAGAGGCCAGGAGTCCAGCCAGGAGGAGCTGCGGGAACAAGAACACCTCGCTGCCTGCTCTTGCCCAGCTCTGTTCTGTCTGGGGTCTCAGGGTGGACAGTTCAGGGACCCATGGGCTTCATGGCCTCTAGGCTTGGGGAATGGAGGGGAGCAGGGTCCCTGAGGCCCCCATGATCACCCAGCTGCGGGACCAGAGCTCCATGGAGGTCCAGGCCTCATTGTCTCAACACCTTCAACCATGCCCAGGCCTGGCCCCAGAGCTCAGGGAAGGCGGGACGAAGCAGAGAGGTAAGGCAGGACCTCAGCGGCTGCTAAGTGTCCCAGAGCCTTGGTCAGGAGAGGGCCTGTCCTCCAAAGTTCTCCTATGAGAGGTAGAGACTGCCTCAGGGAGCAAAGAATCAATTCCCAAGGCTCCGCCTCAATCCCTGAGCCAGCCCCGGCTGCTGTTCTAGTGGGGGAACCAGGTGGGTTCTGGTGGGCCTGGGGCCTTCTCCCCTCCCAGCCCCAGGGGTGCAGTGCCTGGATTATGGACCCCAAGGGACCTCCCAGCTTGACCTCATAGTCCCACTGACTGGCAGCCTCCCAGGGGCCATGGGGTGCTCCCCTACCCCATGGAGCATGGAAGAAGGCTCTGGCAGGCAGATGGGCAGGGAGAGACGGCCTCGGTGCCATCAGCTTCTCTGTGACCATGACCGAGGTGCGCTCCCTGCCTGGTGGTCACTGCCCAGTCCCCGCTCCTCGCCACACACACATGTGGAAGTCACTACACAGGGTCTCCTTGACTATGGTCTCTTCCTGCCACGAGACAGCTCCGGAGAGTCCCCAGCCCTAGAGCAGCAAGGCAGGAGCCAAGGCTCCCTCAGGAGTGCTCCCAGCTGCTGTTGTTACTATATTGCTACTGTTATTGGTACTATTATTGTTACTATTAAGTCACACTGCTGAAAAATAATTGCAGAGGAGAGGGGAGATAGAGGGCACAGCAGAGAACGGGGAGGGAGCATAACTCAGCACCAGGGAGCAGCCTCTGAGGCAGGGAGAGGGGACGGTGGGGCCCACTTCTGGGGGAGGGGCTCCTGAAGTAGAAAGGAAGTGCCTCTGCAGGCGGGGAGGAGGGGAGCAGGGAGCCTGGGGGCTGCGCCCCGCTTTGCCCCTATTCCCTGGCTTTCTTCTCCCAGGCTGTCCTGGAGGATGGGGAAGACGAGGGGGAAGGCCCTGTCCCGCATGAGGAAACACAGCTGTACCCCTGACCTTGATGCCCAACCCCCATCCCTACACCCTTGTCCTCAGCACAGTAGCTTCCATCCGACGCCAGTGCCTCAGGCATATGTTGGTTGCAAGGGCCACAGCCTGGTGTCCCAGCTGAACATCTGCATCGCCATTGGCAGCAAGATGCTTTCCTGCCATCCACAGAGCACATGCGGCCGGCCCTTCTGCTGGCACAGCCATGCCTGGTGCTCGTCCCCAGACCCATAGGACTCCCAGACATCAACTAAAGCTGATGAGACCCAGAGAGTGTCTCAGTGTCTGTGCATGGTGCCACATGTCACCCTGGGATCTGGGTTGGGATGTCCCGAGGGCACCTGGAGCCCAAGGCGGGGGGACTCACCAGTGGGTAGGCAGGCTTAGGGCAACCTCCCTGGAAGCCCTCCTTAGCCCCACCCTGGACCCAAACCACTGGCCCAGAGAACGGGCTGGAGCAAGCCAGAGGGCCAGGGTTGGGGAGCTCCTGCATCCTCTCCACCAGTTCGAGTCCATAGGCTATGAGAACCTCAGTTTCCTCACCTGTGAAATGGGCCAAGGCCATGGCCCTTGCAGACTTGTTGGAAAAGATGAGGTGAGTGGGCACAGCACAGGGGCAGTGCACTGTGAACCCCCATGGGGTGCTACTGTTGGTATTAGCCTTATCCAGTTAGGATGAGGGGACCTAGAGGGTCCTCGGCCAGGCTGCAGAGGGGGAAGGTCTCAGGGGAGATGGCAACTTTGGGGCCTTCCCTTCCCCTTGGCACCCCAGGTTCCATTTTAACAGATATCATAATTTTTAATTGATTTTCTCCTCCCCTGGCTAAAAGGCTATTAGCTCCCCACTAGGTGAATGCATCCCATTTTCTTCACACCACCAAGGAAACAGCGATTTCCTCAACCTGTCCCTAAAGTGATTCTGCAGAATAAAGGCAGTTTAGTGAATCAGCTCAATGCACTTCCCCATTTGCTCTCTGCTTGCAGGCCCCCAGCAGGCCCAGCCCACCAGTGTGGGCTGCAGGCAGCTCCTGGACACCAGACAGGGTCAGTGAGCTGGGGTGGAGGAGAAAGCAGGCCAGGCCCAGGTGAACCTGATGAAGCCTCTGGCCAGAGAAAGGAGAGGAGGAAAAGGATGAAGCAGGGGGAGCTGTACCCCTGGCTTGAGCTGCCCACGCTGGCACCTGGTGGTTCAGGCAGAGGTGGGCCGCCTAGGCCCTCTGCAAAGGGTGGTCTGGCAGCTTGGATTGGGGCCCTGCCAAGTCACATTGCCCAGCTCTTCTATGCTGGGAGCAGAAGGCCCTGGGGCCCGGGGGCAGAGAGGGAAGGTCCTTCCTTGCTGCAAAACAGGACCCAAGAAGCCAGGCCAGGAAGACAAGAGACAAGAGGCTTGCTGAGGAGCTGTGGGAGGTTGAGGTGCAGGGTCAGCCTGGGATCTGGGGGGAACCCCAGAAGCTGAGACTCAGTTTCCTCATCCAAGCAACGGGGACAGCCATATCTATGTTGAGCAGTGAAATGTCAGAAACCTTTAAGAGCAACTTTTAAATGAATGTAACTTTTAGATGGAGGTTCTCTCACTCTGGTTCCAGCATACCTGGGGCTGACAGGCTATGCCCTGCAGGTATGAGGAGTGTGTGTCCCTGCATACACACGTGGGGTCCCTGTGTGTGCGAGTGATGAGAGGGGCTGGGGTCCCTGTGTGGACCTGGGTGAGGCAGGGTGTGAAGGAACCACGCTGTGCGTGTCCACAGCCTTGGGAGCAAGTGCCATGAGAAGGGGCAGGAGTGTGTCTTGATGGTGATCCAGTGTGAGTGTGTGTGTGTGAGCTGGGGAAGGACTCTCATCCTCTAGAGACCCTGTCTGTGCCTGTCATCAGGCCCAGCTACTAAAGGGCAGCGTCCGCAAGAGGGCGCTTGAGGCCGAGCTGTCCCCCGGGGTGGTTGGGGAGCACGGCAGGGCTTACTGGGGCGGTCCTTGGCAGCTCCAAGAGTGCGGCTTGAACCTCCCGAGCTGTGTCTCTTGGGAAAGAGCCCCACAGGCCTCTCCAAAGGCCCCAGCTGTCTACAACAGGGAGTGGGGCTGCCTCTCCACTTCCAGTGCTACCAACTGTGGTGTCTGGGTTATCCCAGGGACTAGGGGTTCACGATCTCTGGATTGCGGAAGCTGTCTGTGGGCCAGGGTTCTGGGGATGGAAAGCTACCTGAATGCCTGCTGAGTGCCACAAGCCAACCCCCAGAGCCTGGCCCCCACAGCCTCACTGGCCACCCCGACTGAACGCAACGCTGTGGAAGGGTGTGGGGAAGTCCCCTGCCCAGCACATCAGCAGCTGCTGACACCTGACCTCCTACCCACAACCTCAAAGCCAAAGCCACAGCCCAGAATCCCAAGACAGCCTCAGGGCGCCTTGTTTGCTTCTGCCCCGTGTCTTCCCCCTGCAGCACTGGGACCCCAAAGTCCTAACACTCAGAACAGATAGGAGGGCAAGGGCTTCTCCCCTGTCCCTCGCTAGGTGGACTGGGGACCCACTCTGGCCTCAGCATATGCTGAGCTGAGGCACAGGTCACACACATGAAGTCTCAGGCAGGCCTGGAAACTCAGTCTGTGCAGGGCCTGGGGCCAGAGACAGGTTGACTGCCCACGGCTTCTTCTGTTCCCAAAGGCTGTGGGGGAGAGAAAGCCCTTCCTAAGGAGTGAGGGAGGATGGCCAGGGCTCCTACCCTCTTAGAGGGAAACTTGGTTCATACACAAGCACTTGGAGGGAATTAAGTCAGGGCCAGTTTGAGGGACACTAAAACGTGCACCAAGGGGTCAAAGATTGCACAGCCTTGAGGCTCATTCTGCCAGAGTTTGGGTGGGGTCGATGACCATCTTTGCAAGGCCACACCTAATGCTGGGATCCTAAGGCATCTGCGGTTTCACCAGGCCCAGCACCCACGCTGGCTGGCGGCGCAAACCCCTACCCCACCCCAAGCCCTGGGCCTCCTATGGCCGCATCTTCAGCATCTCTGCCAAGCAGCGCCACACCACTCCAGGGCTGCCGGGTGGGACTCCGATCACGGCGGCCCCTCGGGGGGAGCCACCCCAGAAACCACGGTTTTTAGGTGTTTAAAGACCAGGGCGGCAAAAGCGCACGAGGGAAAAGCAATCTTTTCAAAAGAGCCTCCGAAACCCTCGGCTGGCCAGGACGGCAGAGCTGGCGGAGTAACGCACGGACGCTGAGCGGGAAAAGGAAACCAGGACGGAGCCGTCTCCTGCCGAAACAGAACTCCCCGCACGAATCGCGGGCTTTTGGGAGTCCCTGACCCATCCGCCACGCCGGCTCCGAAACTGCTGTCCAGTTTGCTCCAGGACGCGGCTTTGGCGTAGGGCGCGGCCAGATTTGAGACCTGCGGCTATGGCTAGGGCTCTGAGCACCGGCCCCTGTTGCCCGGCCTGCGCTCCGCTCCCGCCCGAGACCCGCCCAGCCCCAGCCCGAGGCGCCCTGCCCGCCGCCCGCCGCAGCCACTGCGCTCCCAGCCGCGGCCAGGCGGCCGGCGACCGCACAGCCCGCTGCCCACAGCAAACAGAAAGGCGCTTCTGAATGCGTCCTCTCCGCTGCTCGGCGCCAACTTCGCCCTGGCCGCTGCGGGCGCCGGCAGCCGGCAGCCGGCAGGACTCACCTTTGCCTAGCAGCGGCAGCAGCAGCAGCAGCAGCAACAGCAACCGCAGCCCCGCGGCACCGGACGTCGCCTTCGCCATCGCCCGTGCGCACTGGGGCCGCGGCTGGAGGGCCGGCGGCTGGGGCCGGCGGGTCTGGGTGGCGGGTGCGGCGCTCAGTCCGGTCGCCCCATCCCCGCCCGGGGCGCGGCGGACACGACGGACACTGGGCGCGCGGCAGGGGCTCCGGGGCACTCAGCGCTGCTGTGCGCCCTGCTTCGGTCGCGGGACTGAAGCGAGGCAAACGCCGGCTGCGCCGGAGAAGCGGGTAGGGGCGGGACTGGGCGGTGCGGGGGCGGTCCAGGGGTGGGCCAGGCGAGGCCGGAGGCTGGCGGGGTGCGGGCAGGGGCGGGGCTCCGGTGCCTGCTCTGGCTGCGCGGGGTGCGGCCGGGGCGCGACGCGCGTAGAAGCTCAGTGCGGGACGTGCGGCGCGGGCCGGGTGGGGCTTGGGGAGGAGCGGGGTGCGGCCGAAAAGGGCGCGGCAGGAGTCGTGTGCGGGCCATGAGGGGCGCGGTGCGGATGGAACCCTGGAGCCCGGGTCCGATGGAACCCTGGAGCCCGGGTCCACGCACCTCTGCACGCAGAACCGCTTTTCCTACCCGGTGCGCGCCCACTTGCAGTCCCTGCGTTTTGCCCTTTCCGCTGCACAGAAAGGGCAGGGATGCTACGAGGGATGCAGGTCTGGCCGACTGGCTCGGGGTGCGACCCCGCGGACTCAGAGAAGGGCGCCCCGCCTCCAGGCTCTCCGCGGAGCGCATGCTGCGCCATTTCTCAGAGGCGGGAGGCGCAGTGGGAGCGCGGCCTCTGCTGGGGCTGGAGGCGGGAGGCGGGGAAGAGCTGAGAGGCGGGGAAGAGTGGCAGAATAGCCTTTTCAACATCCTGGGGTAGTAGAGAGGGTAGGGTCGAGGAAGGGCAGTTTGTGATTCCCCCCACCAGTACTGTTCCAGCCCTTGGAAACCGGAAACTGGCTCCGGCCGCCTTTCAGAGACCTGGTGCTGGTGGCCCTTGCATCCCTTACAACACAGCAGAACTCTTTTAAGAGGTGGGGCTGACAGTCGGCGAGTGAGTAGCAGGGAGGAACTGGAGCCCCAAAGAATCCAATTTTCCCCCAAAGAAATGATGGAAATGATGCGCAAAACACATTTACCCCTAGTAGCGAGCAGCAACTAGACCTGAGAAGGGGTTCTGGGTGAGGCTGGATATGGGCTCAGTGGGGAAGTTCTCTGTTCTCGCCCCATCCCTCGCTGCCTTTTGAGGTCTGGCCTGCACCTAGGCGCAGAGGGATGGAGGAAGGGAAGCCCATGGGCCCTTGAGGATGAAGAGCCTGGGAACCTGGGCACAGGGCGCCCCTGAGCCAGCCGCTCCTTTGCCTGCTGTGTGCAGAACCCCGCCCTCTTGCCTGGCTGAGCTCAGGGCTGAGTAAGTGATCTGCACATCACTGCAGATATGAAGTCAAAGTGAAGTCACCCTCACAGGCAGGAGGGAGAACTGCCAAGACAGAGGCTGGCTTGCACTCAGCCAACCATGATGTCCAGACCTGGCTTGCTGAGAGGTAGGTGGCCGGGGCACAGGCCTGGCAGCCGAGGAGAGCCACTCTGGGCCACTGGACTCCGGCTGCCTGCCACACCCTTCCAGTTTATGGAGCTGGAGTTGGCCACAAGGGGCTCCCTTGGGTGCAGACAGGTTCCATCTCTGGTGCCAGTGGCTACCCAGGCTGCAAACTCAGGCCTGTGCCCAGGGAAGGGACCTGATAGGTAGGGAGGGGCTGGGGGCATCTTTTGGCTACAAACAAGCTCCTGTGATCGGCTTCTAGGTGAATGAAGAGGGAAGTGGGTAGGCTTAAATAGCCCCACCCCCACACCTCCCAGGGACCACCCTGGCCAGCCCTTGGCTGACATTGATGTCTGGCTGGGCTCTGTGTGGCCATCTTAAGGAGCCATCTGGGCTTGTGCTCCTGCCTACCCTACCTTAGACCTTTCCACCCTCTCGCTCCACCCTCACCCTTAGGGGTCCTGAGTGAACACCTGACACCGTGAAAGGGTGTCATTTACCCCTTAGAAAAAGGTCTGGGGGGCCCTCGCAGGATACACCTGTGTTCCCATACATGGACACACACGCACACAGATGCATGCCTCCCTGACACGTGCACGCCCAGGGATCTGACCAAAGGGTTGCTCAGCAGAGGACAGAGGTGAGGCCCAGAGCCGGCTGGTCTCAGGGACTGCGGGGGGAGGAGATTCAGCCCTGCCTGGGTGTAGGCTCAGTATCCAGAACATCAGGCAGCAGGAAAGAGCTCCTCGCCCAGCAGAGGGAAAGTGAGGCCACCCCCTGAGGTCTCACAAGGGGAGGCGGAGGCCGGGTGAAGTGCAAGGCAGATGTGCCAGTCTTTGGGTGCCCAGGAGGCCTGGCCCTGACTTCTTTCAGTCCATGGGGTGGGGAGGGCCTGCAGGGGGCTCTGCCCCTTAGTCATCTCTCTGAGCCTCAGTTTCCCCAGCTATAAACATCTCCCTCTCAGAAGAAGGGGTGAAGATAGAAAGAGGAGTGCATGTGAGGGTAGAGCCCAGTGCCCAACAAACAGGAAGCCGTTAGTAAGTTGCAGCCATTGGGCCTCCCTGGGCCTGGGCTCGGGCACCCTGGCCACACCGTCCTGCTGAGGGTCACGGGCTCTCTGGGAGCTGGAAGAGGGCACATCAAAATGTGGTCGGTGCTCCCTGTCCCTGCCCGCAGGTCCCCTTGGAGAATCTTTAGGACAGCTTTTATGAAGACACACATCCTGGGTCCCCCGCTCCCTAAAAATCCATGTTAAAAGAAAAGTTCAGGGGCCAGGCTAAGGGCTCACACCTGTGATCCCAGTACTTTGGGAGGCCAAGGCAGGAAGATCACTTGAGGCCAGGAGTTCGAGACCAGCCTGGGCAGCAGAGTGAGACTCTATCTCTAAAAAAAAAAAAAAAAAAAAAAAAAAACCCCAGGAGGTTCTGCTGCAGGCATCTGCTTGGAGTGATTAGACCTGATTTTGAATTTTGCCATTCATAGTTGTGTGACATTGCATACTTTACTCCTCAGCCTCAGTTTTGCCATCTCTCAAATGGGGACTGAAATAGTGTCCCTCCCTGGTGACTGTGAGGAGATGGTATTTTCAAGACTCTGCCCCAGTGCAGGGTAAGATGCTTAGTGGGTGGGCAGCTCACACCATCTCCCTGCAGCATGTGAGAACTTGGAGTTCATTCATTGCTTCTGAGCAGATGAAGATTACCTGGAGCTCCTCAGGTCTGACTCCAAAGCACCAAAACGCAGCAAAGGGAAGGGAGGGAGGAGGGCAAGCCCATCATGGGCCATGCCTGTGCAGGTTTGCCTGGCAGGAGGCGGGCGGGATGCTCTGTGTCCTCTGACCCAGGTGACGTGGGGTTCTCTGCCTGCACTGAGAAGCATGGTCGGAGTGAGGCTGAGTGCAGTGACAGGAAACTGGCTCTGGGGGTGTCTAATGACTTGCAGGTAGGGGAAAACACATTCAAGAATGCAGCTCGGTCCTGGTGACACTGGAAGGCTGGGTGGCATTCCTAGAACTGCTGACCGAGGCCTCTCAGAGTGGACGTGGGCAGGGGTCCAGGTCCCTCCCATGGGCAGTGTGACATGGTGGTTGGAAGCACAGACTCTGAGGCTGGCTATGTGCACTGTTAGCAAAGTGGTCGGTGCCTCAATTTCCCCATCTGCCTGCCACTGCCCTCTGCTTCCCCCATCGGGCTGTTGAGGTGAGGGGCAGGTCTACTGCTCCCCACGGTTTGCCTCCCTGGCCTTGCTGTTGGTGCCCTCCAGGGCAGCTGCGAGGAGGAAGCCAGTGACCACCAGCTGGCTCTCAGGGCACCCAGAAGGGCTGCTCAGCCAGCCCACCGCATGCCAGATATGCTGTTTCCGTGAGCATGCTCACAGAACACCTGGCCTGGGCTCGCAGGGTGTGGCTGCGCAGGACAGGCTTTACCTAACCGTGCAAGTCCTGCCTGCCTGTGGACCTCAGGTGCCCTCAGGGGTGTTTGTAGAAGAGCCCTCAGCCTGGCCTGGGAGAAGACCCCTTTTGCATCCTCCCTGGGGCCTGATTAGGAGCCGAGTGCCTGAACAGAAGCAACAGGGGCCTACATATCCATCAGAAACCCTGGGGGGTTCAGGGAAAGCCCACCTCCTCCCACCAGCCTGCCCACCTACTCCCGCTGACCTATCATTATCACTTTGCTGACCTCACTTTTCCATGCCCCCACACTTCGTTCTCTTCTGAATTTCTTTCCCTCGTCCTCCTTTCTTCTTCCCCCTCTACCCCTCTTCTCCTCCCCTTCCCTTGGAGGAATCTCCATCCTTTTTGCCCAGCACCAGAGCCAGGCTAGCCACACCACTCAGCAGCTTCTGTGGTGCTCTCTGGGCCTCGGTGTCATCCTCTGTGACATGAGAGCAATAACATGGGCACTGACTTGAGGGTAAAGCCCAATGATGCATCAGTGGGCTCAGTAGACAGTGGCGGTGTTTCCTGCCCCTCTGCCAGGGTTTCTCTCCTACAGGAGGCTGTCTAGGTGTGGCCTGGGGCAGTAGCATGGTGGGAAGGCTGCAGGGGGCTCTGAGTGTGTCTTTGCTCTGTCTCTTGTCCCCGTGTCCTTGGCGGGTTACCGAGAGTCTCCGTGCCTCAGTAGGAAGGCAGAGCTCCTTCTCCCTTAAGTTCCCTGGGGATGGAGCCAGTCAGTCTGCACAGAGCCCTCAGCCCAGGGACCCTTGCCATCAACATGAGCTGCCACTGCATCAGCCTCTATCCTGTCAGCTGTAGGAGCTGAGGCCATGAGGCCCAAGCAGCCACTGGACGGTGCTAGGGTGGCACAGAAAGCCAGGGGACCCTGGACCCAAACAGTCCAGACTTTCCACCTGCACAGGTGCACTTGCATGCTGTGTGGGGCTGGTGGTCAACAAGACTAGCTTGCCAGAGCACACACCTGTCTTTTGCATCCTGGCTTGGCCACAGGCTTTGAGCCCTCCCCATGTAACCCAAAGCCTTCTCAGTGCTGGAGGGACCCAAGACCCCAGAGCCGTATTTGCCGCAGAGGACCACTTATCTGACCTTGAATTACACATTCAGGAGTGGTGGGTTGATTAATGTCTGCACCCACCCAGCCTCCTGGGCGATTGGCTTACACCCAGCCCGAGGGGCTCAGAGGCCGGCCGGTTCATGGACAGGACCTCAGGCCTGTTGGTGCCTTGCTTGGTGCATCCTCTGGAGAAGGCATCCTGGCTCCAAGCAACGTGGAGAGTGGGGAGCTCGAGTCAGCCGTCCAGCAGATACGGGCTGAATGCTTTTTAGACAAAACATCTCCCAAGGCAGTTTCATAATCTGCCTTGTAATGCAGATTTAGGCAACTTTTTACGAATGCACTTTTTAAAATAGGCCTTAATGGATCTTTGCAGTAGTTACAGTCCATTGTGTAAATGCAAGCAGAAGGGCTTTTTGAAAACATGTATTATTGATCAGAAAGGCAGCAGCAATTAGAAGCCAGTGTGTCGTATTGTTCAATACACACTTCCTATACAGCCCTGCCGTGCCCACTCATAACTTTCTGACAAATTATCTTGTCACTAGGAAGCCCTTTCTTTTCCTTTTTGCTTCTGTGAGTGAAAGAGCGCCTCCTGATTCGTTATTAGCTGGAGGTAAGCTCAATGAAAAATTAAGCTCACTTTTGCCATTGCAAAACCTATTTACAACTTCTCCTTGGGCTTCTAAACTACAACGAGATCTGAGCTGGAGGGGCCACAGAGGGGCCGCAAAGGAGCCACTTCGAAGGAGGAACTCTGGCATCCAAGGCCACCGTGAGCTGCCATTCAGCGGGGTTCCAGGGAGGAAGTGTGCCCCCGCCAGCTCCCAGCGTCCTCAGCAGCATTGCTCCTCTTCAGTCGCCAAACCCAAAATGACCACTGAGGATGAAGTCGGGATTTGTTTTTTGCTCCAACACTGGTAGGAGAATCTGTCTTTCCCTCAGTCTGCACAATTGCCCTTCGTTCTTCTTGAAAAGCCCACTTATTTATTTGACAGACATCTCCTGGGCCCTTGCTGTATTCCCGGCACCATTTTTGGAAACAGAGACGTTAACAGTGAAGAAAACCAAGTCCCTCAATTCCCCGTGCATCTAGGGAACAATCCCCCAAACTCAAGACATGTGTGCAGGGGTCCAAGGCAGAAGAGACGTAGGTGGTGGTTGTCAGGCCTGGGCGGCCCTGGGAGCTGACCTTGGGCAAAGAGGATGGTGCTGGGGTGCAGTGCTGCCCTGGAGACACCGGGAGGTGGTGGGAGGCCAGCCAGCCTTGGCTTCCCCACAGTGCCCCAGCAGAGGCAGGCAGGCGTTCACCCTCCCAGGAGAGTATCCTCGCAGCAGCCTCTGGCTGGCTTCCCTGGAAGTTGCAGCGTGTCCTCCGTCCTCTGAGAGGGGTCCTGCCCGCAGGACCTGCAGAGGCTCACTTTGGCCCAGGAGGTCTTTTGGAGCCAAAAAACCCTGTGGTACTTTGGGATGCTGACAAACAGGAAGCCAGTGACTGAATGCCCCAGTGGTCTGCAGGCTGCCATGGGCTCATGATGGAGGTGGCTGCGGCTCTGGCGAGGTGTGTATCTGCCAGGGCCCTCCAGGCCTGTGGGTGCCCAGGGGAGCCTGCCTTGCTCCACATTCAGGAGCTGCTGTGAGCTGCAGGGACAGGAGGGAACTGTAAGCTGCCTGCAGGCCACCCTCCTTTCCTGTATCCTGCTTGCCCTTGGGTGTGGGGTGCAGAGTGCAGGTTGTGCGTGATTTCCAGCCCCTGTGTCTGCAGAGGGTGCAGGCACTTGATACTTGTACAGGTACTGCAGAGGGCCCAGGTGCTTGGTACCCCTTCCGGCTCTCCTGCAGGCCTTTGTTGCTTTGCAAGCCCTGGGGCTGGCTGCAGGCAGAGCCCCCAGGACTTCCCCTCCAGCCCCTGCAACACCCTGTGCTGCTACCTGAGCTGAGGCCTGCCCAGGGCTTCCCGCCATGCCGGACCCCTCATACAGACCAGAGAGGCCCCTCCCTGCTGGCTCTGTCTGTCCAGGGGAAGGTTCTGTGACGATGACCATGTTGAACTTTGTGCTGCCCGAGCACTTAAAATGTGGCTAGTGTGACTGAGGAACTGAATATTTAATTTTATTGAATTTAAAATAATGTAAAATTAAATTGCCACATGTGGCTAGGATACTTATTGAGCAATGCAGCTCTAAAAAACATCTCCATAGCCTCTCCTTGGGGCACCTGGGGAAGATGGACTCCTGCCACCCACCTCCCTACTGGAAGGAGAGCAGAGAAGCAGCTGGCTGGGTAGTGCCTGGATTATCCCGGGAACCACTGCTCTTGCAGCGTTCCCTCTGTGCCCTGGCTTCCAGGCAGCTTGAAAATGCACAGCCCTGAGGAGATGGGGAGCACTGCAGGGGTACACCCTGGGCACCCCCTGTCTGGAGAGTCTGCTGCTTTCCTCCAGGCCCAGTCCCAGGACTTCCTTCCTACAGCAGGCAGGGCTAGGAGCACAGACACAGCTCAGCCTTGGCAGAGCCCTGCCCTCAGGGGCCTCTTTGGAAAGGGGCTGATGAGCTACTGCATATTAAGAGGCTGATGAAGAGCTGTCAGGGGACTCTCTATGCAGCCTGAGGCCCAGGCATGATCACCGAATGCTGGGACCTCAGCATCCAGCCCTCTCTCCTCTGCCCCAGACTCCCCATCCCTCAGACTCAGGTGTTCCCTGCCCTGGACCCCCACCGGCCTGGGAGGCTCTTCCTGGCTCCTCCCAGCCCCTCTGTTGTCCAACTCCTACTTATCACTCAGAAGTCACCTCTTCCCACCCTACTTAGATGCTCAGCACTGGCACTGCGTGGAGCCTAGCATGCCCTCTGCCCTAGCTGTGCTGCATTTCCCTGTCGCCTGAGGGAGGCCTTGCAATGTCTGTGGCCCCAGGCTCCCTACATCACTCTTCACTGTTTTCTGTTCCTTGGTCTGTCTCGTGTGTCCAGTCTGCCTGAGTGGGTTCAGGTGTGTTAACTGCTGAATTCCCAGCATCTAGGGCAGCTGGGGACCTGGTGAGGATTCCTAGCTGCTGTTCAAATGTCTACCAGGAGAATGCCCTCTGGGTGGGGAGGACAGCCTGGGTCCAGCCAGGAGTGTGTTCAGCCAGCAGATGGGGAGTGCAGGGGTCTGCTGGGAGCATCTGTCCGCTGCCCCACTCTCTGCAGCCCCTCGATGCATGCTCACCTGCTCCTCCAAGCCCCTTCTTCCGGGCCGGCCTGGCTCTGCGCCGATCGAAGCCATCTATAAACATCAGGGGAAGGAGCTATGCGACCAGGGGCTTGAGCTGAAAACAACTCGCAGGGAGAGAACAAAGCGCCCAAATAAATCACCCGGGGCCCGACATTTGGAGCGTTTGCGTTGGAGACCAAACACAGATGCCCTTTAGATAAATACATTTTTGAGAAGCGTTCCGCAGGAGAACTTTATGACTTTAATAGGTTTTTGGTGTCAGACAAGCATCAGGAAGTGTTTTGTGGAGAGAGTTTCTCTAAAAAGCACAGAAACATTCTTCTCCCTCTGGCCCTTTAAACATAAGGATATGATGATCCCAGCAAGGGGAGGGGCTTCCTTTTCCAGGTTCCCTTGGGATTTGCCCAGGGCTGGGATTGCTCAACTGAGAATGTTCTGGAAGGTTTGGAAGACCTCAGTGCTCCAGGCCAGCAGGGGGTGGGGGATCAGGGATGGGAGGGTCTCTCCGGAACCTGATTTAGAAGCTTAGAAGCATCCTGCTTACCCAGAGCAACTCCCCTCCCCTCCCAGCTGTGCCCCGCCCAGATCCCCAGAGGAGCCTGGGCCTGCTGTCCTAGGGGATAAGAAGGGCTCTGCGTGGAGGACGCTGGTCCTGCTGAGGCTTCCAGAGGTTGGCAATTTTCTGTAGTTTGGATACTCTACAAAGTTCCCCAGGATGAAGCCCAGGAGTGGGAGCTGAGCTCACCGTGGGCTCTGAGCCAGAGAGAGGAGACACTAGGAGAAGGTCAGATGCAATCTTGTCTGGAAGCTTCTCCTTCCGGCTTAGAGATGGGCCCCCACCCTGCTGCCCACCCATCCATCCTGGGCCCTGCCCAGGGTCCTGTAACCCCCCTCTGCCCAGCTCAGGCTTGGATACCAAGCAGCCGCTGGGGGGGCTGACTCCATCCTACCTGAGCTGCTCTACTCTCAGCCTCCCAGCCCCAGGATGGGGCTGAGCTGTGAAGGTGTGGGTGCCCTCCTGGAATTGCAGTCCCAATTGCAACTCATCTTCTAGTGAGGCTGACGTCTAAGCACTATACACCAGATCATCTGTGCTGTGGCTTGGGACCACTTTGGGTGGGAGGTCCTAGGGCCAGGCTGGGCTGACTGCAGGCTTGTTTTCCAGGCCCGGTGGGTATGGGCGGGGTCGCAGGGAGCCCAGGCAGAAGGGTTGCGTCATGGTCCCAGGACCTGGCTCACAGAAAACACACAGGCAGAAACAAGAATTGAGAGGCAGCCCAGGTGGATTCCCTGGTGCTGGGGGCTCCGAGGGCACAGGCAGGCCTCCTCCTGGCAGGGCTGTGGATGGGGAGTGGGAGAGAAGGGACGGGTGTCTGCGCTGTTTTCCAGGACCCCCCCCGAAGGCTGCAGAAAGGTTCCAGGCCTCCATGTTGATGGCAGAAGTGGCGAGGCAGCTCACCCTCCGCCCTGCTGATTTCTGTGCACATTTGGGACGACGTTTTCAACAGCTCCAGCGCTGGAGCCAAGAGACAGTTGGCCTCAGGTTTCCACCTCAGTGGGTATCCTGCCTCCCTGGGCCTGGCCCTCAGGGCGTGTCTCAGACCCTCACCCACCCAGCCCTGCACTCACGGGGACCTAGGCATCCTCCTGGGTGGGAGGTGGTGCATATGGGGTCGGGACGGGGTCAGGACGGGGTTGTTGTGAACAGCCTCCCTGGCTGATTCGTCCTAGGCTGTAAATGAGGGGTAGGTGTGGAGAGGCCCACATTAGGAAGGGAAATGTTGTCCCCCTCCTTCTTCTCCTAGGGGCCCAAACTCACCTCCTCAGCCCGAGACTCGCCCAGAACCTCATCAGGAGACCACCTAACGGAAGGATGAGAATAGTTGGAGGATTTTCTGAAGTCTTTCTCTTGCCTCATAGTTTATTTCCTTGCAGAATCCAGCCCTTCAGATGCAGCTGATGTCTTAGCCACCACACACAGCAGCCTTTTCTGTCTTCACAGTTGTGTCTCTGAAGCAACTTCCAACTAAATAAAAGCAGCTCCGTAAAGGACGCGTCATTGAGGCTCTCGTGACCTGTGCCAGGTGGGAGGAAGCGACCTCTGCTCTATTTCCCAGCCCTGATACCCAGCCTGGCATGGAGGGTAGCTGTTGCCTGGTTACCCATTTGCATTTGTAATTTATCAGCTTTCTCCAAACCATAAAGGTTTGGGTTTTAGTCATGCATATCTGGCCCCTGGAAGAAAGGCTGAATGAGATCCCTCAGGGAGGTAAAGCTTTGGTCCCTGAATCATCTTTTCTAGACAAAGAGGCAGCCCTCTTTTTTGGGGGGGTGAGAACAGCTGGTGGAGATCCTCCCTACCATGTAGGCAAGTGGGCAGCCCAGGACTGGCCCCTCCAATTCACTCAGGATCACAACACCCCCAGGTGGCAGCTACGTCCCTGTCTTATAGGTGAGCTAACTGAGGCTCCAACTCAGGTGTTTCTTCTCTGGGGCCCTCAAGCCACCCTGCACATGGTTCCCAAGTGCCAGTGGAGGCTGGTCACCAGGCGGATGTGGGGTGTGGGCCGGGGTGTACACTTGCCAGGAGCTCCCAGTGGCTGGAATGCTGCTGGCTCCACATTTGGGCCGACACTTGGGATCCACTGCTCTCAGTCCTGTAGGATGGGAGAGGGACAGGTGAGGGTCTCAGAGCAGAGGCACTCCCCCACCTACTGGCAGCATGTCCAGCTTGGCCAGGCATCCTCAGCGCTGCCAAGCCCCTCCTTCCATCTTCCTTCCCGTGTTCCTATCTGTTCCCAGCCTCAGTGCCCTGGACTTATGCCCCTGGCCCTGGCCTCACTGGTCAGCGGGGAAGGATGCTTCTAGAACACACCACACCACACTCTGCAGAGACTTGGGTTTGCAGACAGCTCTTAGCCTTCTGACACCCATTTTTTCAGCTGGACTCCTCATGCAAGGCCCAGAGCCCCTGGAAGCCACCCATCCAGTGCCTCTGCCACCCCAGCAAAAAGGTTGGTCATTTCTGTGATCTAGGCCTGGATCCCACCCAAGATATCCATGACCCTGTACAGTACTGAGTGTCAGAGAATCTACAGCAAATGCATTTCTTTCACCTGCAAAATGGCTGCAGCGACAGTCCCACCTCACTCCTAGTCGGGGCACGGATTCTGTGAGATGTGGGAGGGGAGGCCCCAGCACAGAGCAAGGGCTGATGAGCTGGGCGTGGTCACTTGCTGAAGGCTCACTCAGAGCCTGTGTGAGGCCAAAGCTGGGCCTGGGAGGCTGGGAGGAGAGGGAGGATGAGGGACGACTAGGGGGCCCTGCCTCTTTAGTTGAGGCTCCCAGGCAGCTGCAGACCCCACTCCCAAGTGACGGCGGCACTGGCAGTGACTCCAGCCGGCCTGTGCGTTGTTATTTCCAGACTGAGTCTTTGGAGCAAAGGAATTTTCCTCCTTTAATGAAAACCTTGCAGCCAGGGAAGCCCCCGACTAAATGACTGATACTCAACAGATACGCACTTCTCAGAAATGTCTCCTAGTCAATGAAGAAGAGATAATAGTCAGTGGAATAAAAATTAATCTGGCCACTATAGGAATTAATATAAAAACATCAGATGCAGGACTTATAAGCGATGCCACCTCCACCTAACCCTTCCGGGGTTAAATACCCCAGGGATGCTGATTTACATTCTGTGCTGCAGGTCTCTGCCACCATAATCAATAGGAATGAGAAATGGGGCCAGCTGGGCCTGCCCGTCCATGCGGGCTGGAGGGGAGTGTTCAGGGGGCGGGGAGGCTGCTGGGAGCAGGGGCCCATCTGGGCTGTCCCATCCCCTCCCTCTTCCACCCTGGTGAGCTCCAGGCCTGCAGCAGAAGGATTTCCAGAGGCCTGGCCCAGGGCACCTGTCATCAAGCTTCTCCAGGGAAGGAGAGGGCAGGTAAGGGTGGGGCAGGGTAGGGCTGGCTGGTCAGGTGCTGCCTGAGGCCCATGCAGTGGGGACCTCTCCCGGGGCCTGGGCTTGGAGATGCTCATGGCATTGATAGTCTGGGATCAAGGCCTCCGAGGGCCGCCCACCCACTGAAGGTGTGGGCGGGAAGCAAGAGTGTGTTCCAGCCTCTCCTTGCTTGTAGACAGCTATCCCCTCCCCGTGTCTCTCCTCATGGTCTCCCCTCTGTGTGACCCACCGCCATTGTGGTTCTGTGAGAATGCCTTCAAGGAGTTATAAGTCCAAGCCCTTGCTGGCCATGCCTGAGTTGCCTCTCTGCTTTCCCCTGCTGGGAGCGTCAAGTCTCCTAGCAGCGGCAGGGCTGCAAGAGCAGCAAGTTTCCTGCCCTCCTCTTTAGGAGCTGTGCTTACTCAGCTCTGCCCCATCCTGTGCACATACCACATGGGGCAGAAGGGGGATGGGGGGGCCATGTGGTAGTTGAGCTGTGCCACCCGTCCCTCCACCTGGAGGCCCTGTGGGAGACCGGTGAGGGGAGGACAGTGTGTTTATCCCCTACCCCCTCCTAGCAAGGCCCCAGTGCCCCCCACCCCCACACCCAAATCCCTCTTTCTCAGCCAGGTTTGGAGGTCCAGCACCATTCCCTGAGCTCCTGATGGGTCAGTCTCTTTCCAGGCCTGTGGGTTCCCCATGCTGCCCACACCTCTGCCCCTACAGGAAACCCCAGTCCCTGTCCCCTCCATGTGCCCTCTGCTTCTGCTGGACCCTGGTCATACAGATCCCAGCAAAATCCCCGCAGGGCTAGCTGGTGTGGGGGGGCTCAGTCCTTTGTCCCTGATGATGGCAGAACCAGCCCTTCCCAGTGCTTCTCTGCTGCTGCCTCCTTTGTGTGCCCTGCTCTGAGCAGCCTGGGTGACTCCCGTACCCACCGCCCACTCTGGACTGACCCAGGAAAGGCCCCACTTCCCATGCTGGAGTGCTAAGCCCCAGGACCTTAAAATGTGACTGTATTGGAGCTAAGTTTATTAAAGAGGTAATCGAGGTCAGATGAGGTCATTAGGGTGGGCCCTGATCCAGTGTGACTGGTGTCCTTATAAAAGGGAAATTTGGCCACCAATAGACACACAGAGGGGAGACCATGAAGAGAGACATGGGAAGATGCAACTGTCTACAAGTAAGGAGAGGCTGGAATAGACCCTTCCCTAGCACCCACAGGGGGCCGGTGGCCCTTGGAGGCCTTGATTCCAGACTTCCAGCCCTGGAACTGGGGGGCAGTAAACTTAGCCACCTGGTCTGTGGTCCTTCCTTACAGCAGCCCCAGCAACTCGTGTACATTGCAAAGGAATTCACTCTAGGGAATGCAAAGCACTGTTTGTTTTTGTTTGTTTGTTTTCTCAGGGAAGTTGGTGTCTTAGGTGTTTTTGTTGTTTAGTTTGTTTGTTATGGCTTCATGAATCAGAATTTATTTACTAACGAACAGAGGTTGAGAGGAAGCTGCTGACTGGTGGGAAGGTGGCCTGGTGCTGTCTTGGCAGTGGCCTTGGTAGAGGCTGGTCCAGAGGTTGCTGGGATAGAGGACCGTGGGCTGTGACCTGGGAGGGGAGCTGCAGCCCTCATCTCCAACCGAGGACCCCAAGGACCATGGCATGGTGGGAACTGCACTCTGTCCTCCCCCTGTTGCTGTCCTGGCGATGTTTTCTGTGCCCATGGATGGCAGGGTGGTTGATCAGGAAGCCCGTGGGGGCCCAGGGCGCAACAACCTCCAGCCAGAGACTGGGGCACGGGCTTGTCCTCCCACATGGTCACAGGTCAATACTGCCTTAATAAAAAGGGCATATGTATTTTAAATAAAACCAAAGACGACTCATCTAATGAAACCCATCACAGAGGATCCCAGCGTATTGCTTAATGCCTGGGGACCCATGCTGCTCCGGGCCAGGCTCTGCTCTCACGCTGTCCCGTTACTGCTGCTTTTAGAGTGGAGATCTAGAAAGGGCCATTTCTCTACAGGACAGTGCACAGCTTGCCACAGATCCACAGGAGGGATTCGGAGACCTCACAGCCTTTGGAAAAATGACCAAATATCTAATTCTGAAGACTAATACATTTTGGTACTATGAAAACATCTCCCATTAAGTAGAAAACCCCAGACAGGGCTTCCAGCCTGCGACACTTTCCCTCTCACAGACCCTGGTGACCACGGATCCACGACTCCTGCAGCCGTGAATGTGGCTCTGAGTCCTGCCCCCGGGCCCGAGGAGCTGCTCTCGACCCATCGGAGCCTGCCCAGCATGCAGAGCCATCACTGCAGATGGGCTCTAGCCCTCTCCCTGCCTAGGATCTGCACCAGTGATCTGCAGACAGAAGACCCAGGGAAAGCTGGGAATCACCTAGGGTGTGTTCTCCCTGTCTAGCGCTGAATGAGAAGCCACCCCCAAGCTGAGTGTCCTAAAGCAACACCATTGTTTGCCTTACTCTTGAGTCTGTGATCCGGGCAGCGCTCGGTGCAGTAGCTTGTCTCTGCTCAGCTCTGACTCATTTAGGGCAGGCGGCTTGCGGGCTGGGGCTGGCAACACTGAGGTCCCTCATGCAGCTGGTGGCTGGTGGCTGTTGTTGACTGTCGGTTGACTAACAGCTCCCTTGCTGGAGCTGTGGGCCGGGACTGCTGGGCTTCCTTACAATGTGGTGACCAGAGTCATGTTACTGTCTGTAACCCATCGTCCTAAGTCACCTAAAACCCTCTCTCCTCTTCATCTCAGCAGTCGTGAAGGCACCCCTGGTTTCAAGGAGAGGGGAAATAGACTCTGCCTCTCAATGAGTGGCCAGATCCTGGAGGAGCTCAGAAATACTGCTGTGGCTGTTTCTGGACCATGAGATCTGCAACCTGCTGTGCCGTGGGCTAGAGGTCAGACCTACCAGGGAGTCTGGGCCCAGGGGTCAGGTTCCAAAGATGGTTCACCACCAGGAGTTAGGGACAAAGTCCAGAATGCCTCTTCACTGCATGGACGTGATCATGTGGCACTGCCCCACCGGGACATCAGTGTCTGCTCTGGCCCTCATTAGCACAACGAGACCAGACCCAGACACATCTCAGGGGCCTCGGCTCCCACTGCCTGCAATGCCAGGACACGCTGATCTGTGAATCCTTGGAATCTCCTTCAGGAAATGACCCACTCAAAGGGAGGATTTGTCATCCTGGGGCATTGTATACATCTCATCCAACTTTCAGACAAGCTGTCATTCTGTGAGTAACGGCTTGGCAGTGTGAGGTGATGTCATCAGGGCAGACGCTTTGGTGGAGAGGGATATGTGGCCTAGACACAGCCACCTCCCCCATGGAGCCCCCAGAGCTCACCTACCTCAGGAAAGTCAGGGCAGTCAGCTCCTGACAGCCAGGATGTTCAGCTGGGAGCTGGAGGCAAGGGCATCCATTGGGCTTGGACTTCTATACCTGTGACACCTGTGCAAGTGATGGACTCCCCGAGCCAGGGTCCCCGGCACTCCCACGAGGAGGAGCCTGAGGGTGAAGGATGGCTGCTCAGCACACAGGCTGTGATGGGCCCCAGCTTTGTCCTCCCACTGCCTCGTATGGGTCACCCGAGGCCTCTACCCTCCCCGTCACATGACAGCGCCTACCTTGCAGCAATGTGCATGAAGGGCCCAGGGCCCCCTTTCCTCCTCTGAGGCCCCGCATGCTGCCAGACACATTTGAGGTCCTTGGTCAGCACCTCGGGGTCACAGGACCTGAGGCCTCTGTCTGGCTTCTGACCATTCTCAGAATGGGATCTGACCTGTGGCCAGGACTCAGGAGCACCTGGCACCTGGAGCTGTCTGCACTGGGGCAGAGTAGGCCATCTGTGTCCAAGTGCTCAGCTGGGTTGCATGTGGACCCCAGTGAGGACGGAGATGGGGGGCTACTTTCCTGTGTCTGGGTGGAGATCTACTCCAAATGCCCATGTCCTGTATCAGAGCCAGTAGATTTGAGTCTTGGAAGGGACTTTGGCAATCTCAAAGGTCTATGAAAGAAAACGGCCAGGCGTGGTGGCTCACCCCTGTAATCCCAGCACTTTGGGAGGCCAAGGCACGTGGATCACCTGAGGTCAGGAGTTCCAGACCAGCCTGGCCAACATGGTGAAATCCTGTCTCTACTAAAAATACAAAAATTAGCCGGGTGTGGTAGCACACACCTGTAATCTTAGCTACTCAGGAGGCTGAGGCAGGAGAATTGCTTGAACCTGGGAGATGGAGGTTCCAGTGAGCCAAGATCATGCCACTACACTCCAGCCTGGGCTACAGAGCGAGGCTCCAACTCAAAAAAAAAAAAAAAAAAAAAAAAGAAGGGTAAGACCAGATGGTTCATTCCACATAACATTTCCGGAAGCTGTTTGCAGAGCATCTCAGAACGTGGAGGTCCTGGGCCCCTCAGAGTATCTGTCTTCCCGACCTGCCCTACTCTGCTTCTCCAGGTCGGCCTCCCCACCCTGGGTCATGCAGGCTCCTCCCCCTCACCCGTGCTGATCTGCTCCAGAGTGACACTGGCAGGCAGCAAGGCCCTATCACACCAGGTGCATGGGGACTGGTGTCTTATCAGCACCAGTTAGCCTGACCTTTGTCTGCAGCTGGCAGTGGGTGGCCCAGGCTGCTCTGATAGGTGGGTGCCTGTGTTGTAACACAGATCAGTGTGGAATGCCAGTGTGTCTGCCAGGTGTCACAGGATCCTCCCCACCCTGGCTTGCCCCCACCTGCCCTGCCTGGAGGTCCCTTCTGCCTGGGAGGGGCCAGCCCCAGCTTGCTGCGGCCTCTCCCTCACCGTGCCCTGGCATCTGCGCAGCCCCCCGGACTGCTGTGTGAAGCGTGTTCCCACTTTCCCTGTCCTGCTCTGCTTTCCTTATGCTCCTGTGATAGCTGCATTCGTCTGTGTGTTTGCATCCTTATTTGCATGTTGGCATTAACCTTGAGATAAAGCTCCTGAAGGCAGCGACGTGGTTGCCTGCCTCCAGTGCTGGGGAGGTGCAGGCCCTATAGCTGTCTCCTGGCTACACGAAGAAGGAGATGGTGATGCACCCAGATGCGGCTCTGCCTGGGACTCCGGTGGCTGTGTGGTGTTCCACTGTGGGGCTGTGCTGTAATAATTCATCCACTCCTACTTGAGGACATCTAGCTTTTCTATTTGATGCTATAGACAAAGCTGCACTGCACATCTCTGCATTCATGTGTGATGATAGAAAAACATCAGTAATTCCAGGATCTGGACATACTTGTCAAGGAGTGTGTACCAAATGACTCCCACAAAAGTACGTCTAACAATTTATGATTTTTTAAAGAGACAGAGTCTGTGTCACCTAGGCTGGAGCGCAGTGGTGCAATCACAGCTCACTGCAGCCTCGAACTCCTGGACTCGAGATCTTGTCACCTGAGCCTCCCAGAGTGCTGGGACCAAAAGCCTGAGCCACTATGCCTGGCCCAATTTATGACTTTTAATAATATTTGAAAACATATGTAAAATAACCTAGCCCCACCCCTTACAGGACCCCTGAGACCTCGAGGCCAGGCTCTGTGATGTGTCTCTCCTCTCAGACGTGGGGCCAAGTCTGGGGAGGGTGTGATTTCCAGGCCGCTGGACTGAGATAACCAGTACGGCCCCAGCTTCAGGGGCTCGTACCCAGGCTTCTCACTCCTGCAGAAGCCAGCCTTCAGGGGGTCCTAGGATCAGGGTGTAACACAGGAAAATGCCAGCGGAGTCTCTGGGAGAGGATGGCCATTCCTCCTTCTGCACTGTGAGGGGCTTTCTGAAGTTCACAAGTGTTTACTCAGCACCTGCTGTGAGCTGTGCTGACGCTGTGACAGGGCAGCTGGTAGGGATGAAGCCTGTGATGACAGGGAACGGCCCTCAAGAGCCTGCTTTCTCCTTGAGGGAGACAGACAAAGAGCTGGGCTCTGCAGCCGCCTACATGGAGAGTGAGGAGCTCGCGGTGGGAAGGAGAGCTTCACGCCCACTGCTGGGGCCACACTCTTGAGCTGCCCTTCCCCGGAGGCTGCCTGGGCCAGGACTTGCTTCTAATGGACGGAAAAGGCAGAAGGGATGGCTGCCACCTCCAAGGTCCCCATCTGACCGAGGCCTGTGGGTTGTCTTACTGGTGCTTGCTCCCTCTCTTGCCTTGCTTGCTTCGATGTCCTCAGCAGCGCTCTGGGGGACCACCTGCCAGGGACTTGGGCAGCCCTTGCTACAGTTTGAGAGGAGCCCATTCCTGCCCACAGCCTTGTAAGGGAGCCTGAGGTGGACCCGGCCCTGAGATGACCCGATCCAGCCGAGCCTGAGCGCAGCCTATGGGAGACCCTGGGCCGGGGGTGGGAGACATGGCACTGAGCCATGCCCGGGCTCCTGACCCGCGGAAGCCGAGACCGCAATGTTCTCTGAAGCCCCTAAGGTTTGGGCTGCTTTGTTCCTCAACACTGGCTAACCAACACCAAGGTGGGTGCAGTTTAAGATGGGGTAGCAGGGCAGGAGTTATTTGAGAAATGAGTTGTAGAAGAAGAGAGGGAATCATGGGACCTGGGGGCAGAGCTGGATTTGGGGACATGTGTTTGAGGGTGCTCAGGAGACCAGGGCACTGGAGTAGAGTGAGGGGGTGAGAGGAGGTGGGGACCAAGGCAGAGAGGAGAAGGGGCCGTGCTGGCATCTGGGCTTCAGCTCACCTTAGGGAAAGGGCAGCTTTGAGACCTCCAGCACCTGACATGTTCCGAGGTCCAGGTGGCCATTGAGTGGTTTGGGTGGGGAGTGGAGTGGCAGTGGCGATGACCGGAGGTGTGAGGTTTATTTCCAAGGTAGACCACAGATTGGGCGGCGGGGGTGTGAGGGAAGACGGCTGTTTTTGTACCTGAGAAGGTGATGGTGAGCAGGTTTTGGGGAGACCTGGAGGCTGGGGTTCACGGGTGCAGTCTGGAAGGCCTCTCCAACCTTGAGGTGGAGGGTGCAGGGGTGGGGTCTGGTGGCACACGGAGTCTGTAGAGTGTGAATAAAGACGAGCACTGGGTCCCCCCATGGGAAGATGGGGAGGAGGTGTGGGGGATGGAGAAGGAGGGAGGGGCCTGGCAGAGGGGGCCTGGAACTCGGCGAGGACAGTATTTCAAGAGGAGGACTGCCACTGAGTCACCACTGTTGCCAAGCTCTGCCTCAGTTTAGCAAGGTGAGGTTAGTGGTCAGGTGTCACAAAGTCTCCATGGAGGGCTTAAGCGGGGCAACCCCAGATGGGGCCACATCTCTGAAGCAGTTTTACCATCAAGAGGAGCAAACAAACAAGCAAAGCAAGTCAAACAGAGGACTGTCTTAAAGGCAGGGAGGTAACAGTATTTTTGGATACAGACGGGGAGGATCTGGTTAGAGAGGAAACCCGAACGAGGCAGGAGCAAGGGATGGCGGCTTGGACAGTCCCCATGGAGGCAGGAGCAAGGGATGGCGGCTTGGACAGTCCCCAGGGAGGCAGAGGGAAATGACTGGGCCAGTGCTGGTTGGAAAATCAGAGCGTCTGATCTTCAGGAAGTTCTAGAGGATGCAGGTGCCCCTGAAGCCTGCAAGGGTCCCCTGCACACCCCGCTGAGACCTGGGGGCAGCCTACAGGAGCCAGAGCTGAGCTGGGAGACTGCACTTGGAATTTCCTGACCTGGATGAGGTTCAGCTCCTAATCTCATATTGCATCTATTGCATTGTTTCATGCGGTCTGTGAGAAGCTGAAAGAGTGTGGGCTGAGAGGGTTTGCAGAGGGGAGGAGAGGCCAACCCAGGACACTCTTCACCGACCCTCTGAGGTCTGGGTTGGGACCAACAGTTTTGGTCACTGCCAGGGGTGCAGCCAGGTGGCAAGAGCCCTGGGCTGCAAGACCAGGCTCAGATCAAGGCAAGGGGCAGCTTTTCTGAGCCTCAGTTTCCTCATCTGGAAAGTGGAGCAGGTGAGAGCCCAGCGTCATAGGCTGCACGAGGCCACCACGGGCAGTGACTTCATCCAGATGAGGAGCAAGATAGGTGTGCACAGAGGGGCAACCGGGACCCACAACCACAGGTTGTACACAGAGATGGCAACCAGGACCCACAGCCACTGGGTGTGCACAGAGTGGGGCAACCAGGACCCATGGCCATCAGGTGTGCACGGAGGGGGGAACCAGGACCCACAGTCACCGGGTGTGCACAGAGGGGCAATGAGGACCCATATCAGGGGGTGTGCACAGAGAGGGCAACCAGGACCCACAGCTACTGGGTGTGCACAGAGGGGCAATGAGGACCCATATCAGGGGGTGTGCACAGAGAGGGCAACCAGGACCCACACCCACTGGGCATGCACAGTGGGGGCAACCAGGACCCACAGCCACCAGTTGTGCACAGAGGGGGCAGCCAGGAAGCATCCTACCCACCCTCTTGATTTCACCAGGAGGAACTGGGGCCCAGAGAAGGCAGTAAGTGGCCGTGGGCACCAGGCCCACTCTCTTCTTCACCGACCATTTCAGACCAGGCTGTTTCTGGGAAGCAGCAAGGGGTTTTCAGCCAGGACTTGGTATACAGCCAGGAGTCTGGGTTTCAGCCAGGAGTTGGTATTTGTTAAAAGAGATGAAAAAGGTGAAGCTGTTATCAAGGGAAAGTATCTGGGGTCTGAGTTCACAGCAGGGTCTCAGGAACTAGATACCATCAGCCAGGCCTGCACTGCGGATGTGAAGGGAAGCTGGGAGCTGTGTCTGTCACACATGGGAGCTCCCAAGCCCCCACCCCACTGCACTGCCCAGTGCTCCTGAGAGCCTGGAAGATGGAAACAGGTTGAACAATCCAGGAGGCACTGACCAGAGATGCCCTTGCTGCCAAAGGCTGGGGCTAGGAAACTGGCAGCCTCCAGCTTCCTCCAACCTGGAGCTAACCTGGAGCTGGCAGTGGTGGCCTTCCAGCAGGGAGGTGGCTGGGGTTGGAAGCCCTGCATCCTGGTCTGCACAGGCTCTCAGGTTTGCTAAGTCCTGGAGCTCCCAGCTGCCCCCACAGATGAATTTCCCCTGCTGCTGCTTCATAATAGGTGGGACTCCGTTTAGTTGGACCCCTAGAGTAGGAGGGGGGTAGAGACACTACTGGGATGATCCCTCTGCTGAGAAAACATTTGGTGAATGCCACCAACCACTCCTCACTCAAACAAACACATGTCACTCAAACATGGGCCATACAGATCTTCTTAATGGGATAAAGAAAATAGTGGCAGGCTCCATGAGGTTGTTTCCAACCGCCTTTCCCTTGAGATCTGCGCTATTGAAGCTAAAAGTCTAAATATATTCCCAGCCTCTCTTGAACTAAGTGTAGTCAAATGACACAGTTCTGGTAAATGAGACCTAAGCTGCAGTCAGCTGGGATATTTTGAGAAGGCTTGTTTTCTTGTCAAAAGATCCAAATGCAGCTCTTTTCTTTCCATTTCCTTTCTTCCTACATTGAAGATAGATGTGATGCCAGGCACTGGGGCAGCCATATTGCAACCCTGAGGCAGAATGCATGAAAGACAAACAAAGCCCTGATGGGGTTGAACTGCTGAACCCAGGCCGGCAGCTGCCTACTGGCAGGCCTCTTGTAAATGGAGGCAAAACAAAACATTATTTGTTTAGGCTGCTATGTTTGAAACTCTTGCAGTTGAAAGCATTCCTAGCGAGTATACACCACTATGGCAAAGCATCAGGAATATCACACCTAAGAGTAAAACCCTGGCCTCATTCCTGTTACATTCTGAAATAAGAGAAGGGTGTGCCCACTGTGACTTCCAGGAATAATATCACAAACAACCATTTTGGAGTGTTACTACATGCTAGCTACTGTCCTAGGCACTTGTCATATTTACTCATTTGATCTTTCCAACAACTCTAAGGGGACATTTTACAGATGTTGAAACTGAGGCACAGAGAGGCACAGAGAGGTTGGGGCGGGGGGAACTTGCCATGTTCCAAGTTCCAAGTCAGTGAGCGGTGAACCAGGATGTGAATTCAGAGTCTGGCTCCAGAATCCATCCTTCTGACCACGTGCGAATCCATCTATATGATCAGGAGATGAGGAAGAACAGTACAGCCCAGGTCTGCGACCTCTGGTTCTGTGCCTGGTGCCACTACATCCCCTCCCCCTGTGGACCACTCAGGGGAAGCCAGTGGGGGGTAGGATCAGAGCTGGAGAGCTGACACCTGGGATGTCCCCAAGATCCTGCAGGGCCACTTCACAGAGAGCCAAGATGGGCCAGGGCTCCACCTTTGCTCCAGGGCAGGTATAATAAAACACTGCCAACATTTTCTCTTCCTTGTCTTCTTCCTCTGCTTCCACAGCTGATTGATCCCACTTCTGGTGAGTACTTTTCTCTTTATTTTTGAAACTACTTCAGTATATTTCAACAGTGCTGGCCAGTTTTGTAGGCTGGAGAGCCGGCTGTCATTTTTGACCTATTATCTTCTAACGCTTTTTAAAAAAATTACAGACAGAGGAACTATATGGCTGCTATAAAATCTTCAAGTAGTTCAGAAGTTTATAAAATAAAAACTATAATTTTCTGCTGGTATTACCAGCCTCCATACCTCTGCTCACTACCCTCTCTGAGCGATAACATTACTTGGGAGCTTGGACTTCATCCTTCCAGAGTATTTCCTATACTAACACACTAATGTATGTAAGATATGTGCACATGTGCACACACACACACACACATTTTATTTTAAATGTATTTAAAAACCAGATTACATGTGCCACTCTATAAGTTACTTCTTCTCCTTTAGTAATTCTTAAACTTGAACAAATCAGGCTCATTATTTTCAGTGTACACTGAGTGTCCTTTAGAAAGGGAGCTCAGTGGTTTTTTTAGCTGACCTTGATGGACACTCTAGTTGCTTCCACGGGTTACTGTTAGGCACTTGTGTGCTACTTCTTGTCAAACAGATTCCTGCAAATGGCGTGTCTGTGTGCAGATGCACACGTAGCCACGTTTGACAGGGATGGCCAAATGCCCCTAAGCTGTTGCACCAGCTCTCTCCCCGAAGTGAGAATGAGAGTGCTCCGTCCCCAGGCCCTCAGGAATTCTAGAGCAACAATGAGCACACCCAGCACTCACATCTTGGTTTGTAAATTCTGTCTCCACTAAAAGGAACCAGGGCTCCCTGGAGAAAGGTTTCCAGGGCTGGAGCAGAAAAAAAATGAGGTTAGAACATCTCACTGAAAGTAAGGAAAGACTCAGAGAACAAGGAAGGCATATTACAGGGCACAGGAACCAAGCTCCCATTGGCCCAGCTGAGACATTCTGAGCATCAGAATGAATGCTAGGAATGAATTATGGCCCCTGAATAAAATAAAACTCCATGAGCTCATCATCCAATAATGATATGAAATAAAAAGATAAGGAAAAGCTTGTCTTTATGGTACAATAGAACGTCAGCTAGCAAAAGTAGGTGGAATTTAGAAAAATAATCATTTGGCAACAATTAGAATAAATGATTCAGACAACAATCATCAGCAGATGCTAAATTTGAGGCTGAAAGTTTGTGCAAGAACACAGAATCACACAGACTCCAAGTATCTGCCCATAAAAGTCCTGGTTTATTACAAAAGGAAAAATAGTAACCTCATAATTGAGAAGCCCAGTGAATATTGACTTCACCAAATAGTGAAAGTTGACATCATCATCAGTGATGGAATAAACTTCCACATTCATCCTGGTGTGGTGTGTCAAGGAGGGCATGGAAGTAGGTCTGCAGCATTCCTCCCAAAAATGCATGACCCAAATCTAATCCTGAGGAGACAGTGGACAAACCCAAATGGAGGCACAGTCTACAACGTAAGTGGAAAGCTCCCTTCCAAAATGCGAACGTTAGAGGAGAGGAAGGTGGAGGATGTCCCAGGTTAAAAGAGACCACCGGGACAGGATGATCGGATGCAAAGCGTGATCCTGGATGGAAAAAAATTATTTTCAAAGACAACATTGGGACAGCTGACAAAACTGGAGTATGACTTTGGGTTAGATAATAGTATTGTATCAAGGTACAAGGTACAATAGTATTGTATCAATGCTAATTTTCCTGTTCAGTACTTGACAGATGTATCATCTCTAAGTAGGAACATGTCCTTGTTTGCAGAAGATAAAGATTTAATATTTGGAAGCAAGGAGGCATGGTGAATGGATATAACTTATTGCCAAATGGTTCAAAAGAGAAAATTGCATATGCATGTGGAGAGAGTGGGAGAGGGAAAGGGAAAGAAAAGAGAGCACGGAAAGAAAAATGTGAACAGTGGTGAATCTGGGGAGATGAGGTATAGGAGTTCTTTGCACTATTCTTTAACTTTTCTCTAAGTTTGGAATTGTTTCAAACATGACGTTTAAGGAGAAAAATAATTTTGCCAATGTGATAGGAGCAAAAAGGCATCTCACAGATACTCGAATTTGCGTTAGTCTCATCACTAGTGATGTTGAGCTTATTTTCATGTGTTCGTGGCTTCCAGTTATTTTTTAAATGATCTGTAATCTTTGCTCATTTTTCTATTAGATCATTTTTGTTTTTACTAAATGAAATGCTTTTTGAATTTGTATTAAATTTCTTTACTATTTTGTGTGTCTTGTAGTGAATTTTCACTGCAAGTGAATATTGACGTCATCAAATAGTGAAAGCTGATATCATCATCAGTGATGTAATAAACTTCCACATTTATCCTGGTGTGGTGCTTCAAGAAGGGCACGGAAGTAGGTCTGCAGCATTCCCGCCAAAAATGCGTGACCTGAATCTAATCCCGAGGAGACAGTGGACAAACCCAAATTATAATAATTTGCCTGTTGAATCACTTTTTTGATGACTGCTTTAAGATCTTTGTCAGGTAATTCTAGCATCTCTTTCATCTAGATGTCAGCATTTATTTATTGTTTCATTTAGTTTGAGATTCCCTGGGTTTTGGTGTGACTAGAAATTCTCTTTAGAAACCTAGATATTCTCATATTTTGTTACGAGACCCTGGGTTTTTTTTTTTTTTTTTTTTCCTTTTGAGACAGAGTCTCACTGTGTTGCCCAGGCTGAAGTGCGGTGATGTGGTCTCAGCTCACTGCAACCTCTGACCCCTGGGTTCAAGCAATTCTTCTGTCTCAGCCTCCTGAGTAGCTGGGACTACAGGTGTGCGCCACCACACCTGGCTAATATTTGTATTTTTGGTAGAGATGGGGTTTCACCATATTGGCCAGGCTGATCTCAAACTCCTGACCTTGTGATCCATTCGCCTTGGCCTCCTAAATTGCTAGGATTACAGGTGTGAGCCACCATGCCCAGCTTCTGGGTCTTATTTAAGCCTCTGTTTCAGCTGGTACTTTCTGTCAGCCTCTGTCAGGGAAAGGGAGGCAGCACCTTCTCACTGCCAGGCAGAAGTAGAAGCTCGGGTTTCTCACTCAGCCTCTGCTGACACCTGAGGTGCAGGTGGGGACTCCTCATTACAGCTGAGTGGGAATGGGAGTTCTGGCTTTCTGTGTGGTCTTCTCTGACCTTGCTGCAGGTGGGGAAATCAGTATCAGCTGGTGAGGATCAAAGCCCCAACTCCCTACTTGGTCTTCTCAGCAGGGATGTTGCTGTCAGTGGGCGGGGGAAATGGCAGGGTCACTCAGCTCCCAGGTTTTCCAATTGAGCAGGACAAAACTGCCTCCTGCTGCGGTGGAGAGGGCATCTAGGGGCAGGGTGCATGTTGGGGACAGATCAGGACACCTCGAGGTGCCTTTCAGAGGGTTGCAGCAATTGGCGTGCTGGCGTTGGCTCCCAGCGGGTGCAAGCCATGAAGCATGAGATCACCAAGGACGGAGGGTCAGGCTTCTGGATGTGCCCAGTCAGGGTGACAGACAGGCTGGAGCTGCTGGCCAGGCAGGCGAGACACTCTAGGGCCAGCTGGGTGGTCCTTCACGTCGCTAAACGTCCACATGTTTCCTTACCATGTCATTAGCTGTGTCTGGTCTGAGGCCTCGCATGAGGCTGAGAGCAGGTCATGAGCAAAGGAATCCATTTTGAAAGCTCCGGGTGAGCCTGAGAAGTGTCCCATGGGGAGAACCAGACAGGTTGTGTGGCCTGGGGAGTCACTCAGCCCCTCTGTGTTCGAGGACTCAGTTCTATGCATGGGGCTGGCATGAGGCACAGAGCATTCACCCAGTCTGTGTGGATGAGCTGTGCCACAGGGACAGCTCTGCCCCTGTCACCTCTGCACCCTATTGTCATTCTGCACATCTGCTGTGACCCTCCTAAAGGAGCAGGCTTATCCTCCCCACAGCCCCAGGGCCTCGCTCAGAAAGGCCATGTGGAGGCCACAGTAAGAATGTTCATTTCTGTAGGATTACTCAGCAAGCATTTCTAACTTGGTCTCAGAGCACCCACCATATCCTGAGTACTGCTCTGCTTGCAGGGCATGGAGCAGCCAACAAGAGATGAGGTCACAGTGAAATCAGTGGATGACCATGACTGCGGAAGTAACAGGCAGAGGCAGTGGCAGGCCCAGTGCTGAGCTGCAGGCAACACCCCCCATCCACTGTGTCCCACCGGCTGAGACCCTCCAGCCAGGAGAGAAGGAGCCTCCCATGGCTGTGGTGGAGACCTTGTACCTTGCCCCTCCTTCACCAAACATGCCCACCATCCCTTACTCTAATCATCACTGCCAAGCCCCTGGCCCTACTAGCTGCCCAGTATCATCCTGTGCCCAGCATCTGCCAGGGAAACAACCTCAGTTTGTGCCACATGAAGAGGTCCCAGGATGGGCTGCCCTGGAGCCACTTACAAACACATCTTTAAAGGCCACTGCAAGTGGAGGAACATGGCCACACCTGATCTACAGTAAGATGCCAATCTGGTAAAAGAAAAATGAAAACGGGAGGCCAGCACTGTGGGAGGCTGAGGCAGGAGGGTCAGTTTGAGATCAGGAGTTGGAGACCAGTCTGGGCCACATAGTGAGACTTTGTCTCTCCAAAAATATTTAAAAGTTAGTTGGGAGTGGTGGCACACACCTTTAGTACCACCTACTCAGGAGGCTGAGGTGGGAGGATCGCTTAATGAGTTCAAGGCTGCAGTGAGCCATGATTGCACCACTGCCTGCCGCCTGGGCAACAGCATGAGGCCCCGTCTCTAAAAAAATAATAATTAAAGGCCGGGCACGGTGGCTCAAGCCTGTAATCCCAGCACTTTGGGAGGCCGAGACGGGCGGATCACGAGGTCAGGAGATCGAGACCATCCTGGCTAACACGGTGAAACCCTGTCTCTACTAAAAATACAAAAAAACTAGCCGGGCGAGGTGGCGGGCGCCTGTAGTCCCAGCTACTCGGGAGGCTGAGGCAGGAGAATGGCATAAACCTGGGAGGCAGAGCTTGCAGTGAGCTGAGATCCGGCCACTGTACTCCAGCCTGGGCGACAGAGCGAGACTCCGTCTCAAAAAAAAAAAAAAAAAAAAAAAATTAAAAAAAAGGAAAAGAAAAAGGAAAACAATAAAAAGTCCACTGATTTGTGAGCCCATGAGCAGTTTTCTGGGTGGTGAGTGGCTGTCCAGATGGTTTTTATGGTCATGGCTGTTTGGGGCCTTGGGTCCCTGGGAAATCGAAGTCAACCCTGCGGCTTCTTCTCACAGCTTCAGGTCACCTGCCCCACGCACCATGGGCCGCTTTCATTGTTTGGTGAGGTTTGCCCATCTTTTCCAAACTCTACACAATGAATGAGTTGCTTTTATAATTTCAAGCCCGATTCTTTTATTAAAATGCAGAGAAAAGTTTACAGTTCACCTTTTAAAATGATGGAAGCTGCTGGTGGTTGGGTGGTGTGTGTCACCATTCTGCCCACCCATGCCACAGGGCCCCTCTGGCCAGAGCCTGAGCCACTGGGTGTTTGGTGGGCACATGGTGAGTGGGTTCTGATGATTATCACGGGTCTCTCAGTTTGGGCCTGTAATCTTCTTGGACTTGGGGTCTTCCCTTGTTCCAGCGCCCTCCTATTTTTCTTCTTCCAAAATGACCAAAAGAAATACAACTTCCCACTTAAGTGAAAAAAAAATTCATCTAAGTAGCCTTTTAATAAAAATAAAGGCTCCCTCTGATCAAAAAATCAATTAGTTGGTGGAGAATTTTATTAGTCAATCATGTAACTAATTAAAAATATTGATTGATGGGGGCGTCCGTGGCTGAGAGCTGTGCTACTACAGCAGGGATGGCAGTGGCTGGCATGGGAGCTGCAGGGAGAACGTATGGAGTGGGGGCTTTAAATCAGTCCCCAGCGTGTCTCTTCCAAGGTCAAGCAGGGCGCATTAGACAAGGGACTCAGCCCATCCTGGAGTCCCTTGTGAAAAACAGATTCCTCCTGTGAAAAACGCCAGTCCTGACTGCGTGGGGTTCCCGGGCGCGTCTGAATGAGGCCGTTTAAACAGCGTGTGTCTCAGCACTTGGCTCTTGGGGGGCGGGGTGCTGTGTCCCAAGGGCCCAGGTATTCTGGATTCCAAGCCTAGCCTTGTCTGGCGCCTCCGGCTGGGAGGGATAGAATGGTCACCAGGCCCTGTCTCCTGAAACAGGCCTTTCTGAGTTCGCCCCGCCCCCTGGCTAGAGTCTGACAGACATGGGGGCACTGTGATCTTGTGATCATGTTGTCACTCAGCCTGTGCACCAATGCTCCATCATGCTGCTGCTTAACAATGCACCCCGCAGCACAGTGGCTTCATTGACAATATTAATTCTGCTCCTCAAACTGCACATTGGGCCCGGTGTGGTGGGGACAGTGTGTCTCTGCTCCACTTGTGTCAGCTGGGTTGGCTGGAGGCATCTGAGGGCTCCTGGTGCCCGGGTCTGGCAGCAGAGGCTGCTGCTGGGCCCTCAGGTGGGACACCTATATGTGGCCTTTCCAGGGCCCTGTGCTTCCTCACGGCATGGGACCGGACTCCAAGGGGAACCTCCCTAGAGAGGAAATCAGGCAGAAATGAGTCGCTCTATCTGCCCCAGTCTCTGATTTCACTCTGCGTGGCCTCTGCAGGCCCCACCCACCACCTCTGCCCTGCACCCAGGTCCAGAGAAGGGGAAACAGGTGTGCTCCTGGAGAGTAGCAAGGTTCTGAGAATGTGTGGGATTGGAGATACTCTTGTGGCCATGTTGAGAAAATACCATCTGCCACCCAGAGGCCCAAGGATGGCGTTCTCTGCTAGCGGGAGGGCCTGCCTGGGTGCCTGGTCAGAGGGACTGGGGAGGGACCGAGTGCCCAGTGTCGAGCCGTGCCCAGGCACCTCATCCTGTTCTCTCCTTCTGACACCGCATTGGCTAGAAACCACTTCTCTGCTCACAGGTGAGGAAATGGAGCTGGGATTCCAGCACAGCATACAGGACTCCAGAGCCCATGCCCTCCTTCCGAGGCGGTGCCCAGAGGCCCTGCCTTGGTGCAGAGCTGACTGCTGGCTTCCATCTCTGCTCCTTGTGGACCTGCTCAGCCTTGGCCATCCCACCTGCTGTGGGCTCACCTTTTCCACCCATGGCTACAGGTGCAAGTGGCTGCATGGAGGTCCCAAGGGCTGGGAACACCCTCACTGCCACCCAGCAGGCATCTGCTGGCCTCCTGAGGAGCGTCGGCCTACCTGGCACAGCCCGAGCCCAGCGCCTGGAAGCCCAGCCTCGCTCTCCTGTACTGGCCCAGGCAGGGTCAGCAATTCTTGCACGTGTGGCCTCTGCCCGGACACATCATTCACAGAGGCTGAACCCACATGGAGATCCACACCCCGAAAACCTTTCTTGGCTGGGGAGGCAGTCTGGGCCCTGCCCACAGTGCCCTGCACATGGCTGAAGCTGGGTCTGCCCTACCAAGGAAGAGCAGGGATGCCATGGCCTGCTGCTCAGGCAGTAGGATCACGGGAACACTTGACCCCCACACGCAGGCCCTGGATGCTGCCGGGAGCTGGGACACATATCTCACCCCTACTCCAACCCTGCCACCGCTGGGCCTGGGCCACGTTTTGTCAGGCAGGGGATTGGAAGTTTCATTATTGAACTTCTCACCTCCCCCTGGCCAACCTGGGCCTCCCCAAGCAGGGGCCTCCCCTTATGCACAAGGAGGAGGATGGGGCTCCAGAAGTGGCTCCTGTAGCAGGAGGGGAAGGAGGGTGTCCTGAGAAGCATGTGCTGTCAGCCTCCCACTCCCACCTTTGCGTGCGTCTCTGAGGCAGGCCCTTTCTGAGGGTCCTCAGGAGGGAGCCCTCATCTGAAGTCTCCAGGCTCCTCAGTGACCCTGGACAGCCACCCTGCACCCAGTTCAGGGTCTGCCCCTTCCTCCCAGGGGACCTCACAGGCCCTGCCTCTTTGGGCTCAGTCACCACAACCCCCAGTGCTCACCCCACCAGGAAGGGCTCCTGTTGCCTTTCTGGCACACAATTTCCTAAAGCCACCCCGAAAAGCGGGCCCTGGAGGCTCTCCTATGCAGGCTGCTCATCCTCTGAAAACCTTGGCTATTTGTTTAGACTAGCTGACATTTCCATGGTCTTTTATTAAAGGAAATATCCTGGGGAGAAGGCAGGATGTTTGCACAGAGCTTATGCCCTCTGCCTTGGGGCCCGCAGCACCCAGGGCGGGTGGGTGAGGAGCTGGCACTCAGCAGGAGCCGTCTGGACAGGGGTGCAGCTGCTCCCCCGCCCTCTGTTCTGCAGAGCCCTAGGCAACAGCCCCCGCAGGCGCAGGGACCCTCCTGGTCTCTGCTTGACCCTGTGCAGGGCTCTGAGGGGCTGCACAGATTGGGAGTGAGACAACACCCACCCCTTCCTCTACGGGACTGCAGTTCTTGTGGCTGGGCCCCAGATGCCCTTGCTGGCCCGGGGGCCCCCGGCTGTGCCTCACTGCTCTGCTTCCAGCTTTGCCATGCTGTGCCCCTTCCTCTCCTTTGTGTCTGTGTCAGTTTCCGCCAGGCGCCCTGGCAGCAAGCAGGCTGAGCGGCTGGGGTGCCATTTTGCACTAACAATCAATGTTGTTCACTGGGATACGCCTCCATGGCCAGGGCCAGCTGAGACTGTGCTTCTCCCTCAGCCCTCATAGGGCACTTCTGAGGAGGGGTTGCCTGTCCTCACCTCCCTGGCCTCACAGGGCACTTCAGGGAGTTGCCTCCCACCGGTCTCCGTGCAGCTGCTGGCCAGCTGGCATGAGGATTATGGTCTGCTGGGGTGTGCACCTGCAGGCTTTCACTGCCCCCCTATCCGGGAGCCCTGCAGGTATCTCTGTCTCGCCACTGGACCTGGAGTGTAGGCCGGGTAGGAGGTCCTGAAATGAGGCCTGGTAAGCAGGGGGAGCATGGGGCATATTTCAGAGGTGCCTGCGACCTTGGGGCTTTTGCAGAGGAGGAAGGAAGGGCCACTTAGTCCTGCTGTCCAGGGAATTCCCAGCAGAGAGAGCCAGGGACTATGGCTGATCTGGCCTTAATGACATCCCTCCCGGGCGCCCTGAGACAGAAGGCTGCACTGGGCAGTGTCTTTGCATTTGGCTGTAAACATACTCCCTCTACTTCAGCTCCCTGGTACATGGGGAAGCCCCCACAGGGTGGCATTTCCATCTTAATTGGCAGGGGGCTCCTTGCTGAGATTGACTGCTGACAATCTCCATCACACTCAGCAGGAAAGGCCACATGTTTGTGGATTAGGAGGGGCAACTGCACAGGCCATGCTGCCTCCTTCTCAAGGTGAAAGTGTGAGAGCCAGGGATTGTGGCTGATCTGGCCTTGATGACATCCCTCCAGGGGCTGCAGGCAATGGTACCTGCTGTGGCCCCTGAAGACACCCAGACCAGCCAGTCGGGGCACCCGTCCAGTGTGAAGCAGGCTGTGGGGAGGACAGGAGGGAAGAATTGGGGGCCAGGTCCCTGACAGCTGGCTGACTCATGGCATGACAGCCCCCTCAGCGTGGCCCCAGTCCCAAGAGGGGCCTCCAAGCCTCGGCCCTGAGCACCAGCAGGAGGCACCCTATGCCTACTCGGCCCAAACTTCCCTGAAGCCCAGAGGGAGGCGTGGCTGGGCTTGACCTCAAAGGCGCGTGCCCAGAGCCCACTGGGAGATGGGTGAGGGTCCCCTAACCTGGCTGCAGCCCCTCCTAAGTGGGGAGCAGAGACATGAATGAGAGGGTGTAGGCCATCTGTGTGACACGGAGTGAACATGGGAGGTCTGCTTCAAATGGCCTCTTGGCCTTTAAGTATTGCATAGATGGAAGAAAAAAATGTAACTGTCCTCTCCTCCCAGGACAGGGAGCCATACCTGCAGATTGGTCCCATTTTTAAAGGTAACCCCTACTTTCCTGCCTGCACTTACTCTGGCTTTGCCCTGGGGAATGGCCCCATGGCCTGGCCCAAGGTTGAAGGACCCTGGGCTTCCCAGGCCCCCCAGAACTGTGGTCTTGGATAGTCACACAGAGCCAGAAAGCTGTGAAGACCCCCACCTCTCCCTCACAGGGAAGGACCTGCCATGGGGAGGCAGCCCCCAGAGAGGAGGAGCTCATTCCTGGCCGGTCTCCAACCTGCCCATGGCCCCAAGGCTGGTATGGGGGCAGTCTCCTGGGGTGCTCCAGGGACGGTGCAGGACCGGGAAGTGAGGAGGCAGAACTCCCTCTGTAACCTTTGAGGATCTTGGGTGATCTCCAGGCTGGCTGGGCGCCTGGCTCAAGAGCGCTCATGTGGGGATTCCTGCTGGGACAGCCAGAAGGTCTCCTCAGGTCCTCAGGCTGCGTGGACACAGCAGCTGGCTTCAGGGGAAGCCAGTGCTACACCCACAGGGTCCCTCTGGTGCCAGCAAAGCCTGACATTGCCCCTGCCAGCTTTGAGCTTCAAGAAGCTGCCCAGCTCTTGGGCTCTGATGGCTGAAACATTGAGAGGGGCTTCAGCACCGGGAGGTGGGCTGAGTTGGGTGGGGGTGACCCAGGATGCAGCAGTCAGTCTGTCCCTCCCTCAGCACGCTCTTCCAGGACTGCTGTCTGCCTGGGAAAGTCCAGGGGCTGCCTCCCCACTGGCCTTTGCATTCCGGCCTTAGTGGAGCATGCAGCGGAGGAGGGAGGAGCAGGTGGTCACTAAAACAGGGACTGGGGAAAGGAAGAAGGGACTTCAGGCCAGCTCTCAGGTGAGGGATGCCCCTGGTTGGACTCAGCCCCTGACAGGGAGCCGGCCCAGGGCCGGCCTCTGATGCCCTGGAACTGCGCTGCTCCAGCACTAACCCATGATGTGGCTCTAGGCCACCCACTGGCCCCCTCCAGGGTTTTCAGCGTGTGTTCCATGAGCCCACGGGGTCCCCAGGGAGTGCTTCAGAGGTTATAGAGGGATGGGTTATAGTGAATGGTGGTTAGAGGCAAATTCTGGCCTCTCATTTTACTTCGGGAGATAGAAAACCACAGGATCCTTCTCCACTGAACTTTCTGAGATTCTTTGATTCTGATTCTACCCCAGAACCTCTCTTCCCTTCCATGTCTACTTACAGCTTCCTGCACTAACCCAGCCTCCTCCTCACTCGTACCTGGACTTCATCCCCCACCACCACTACCTCCACCCTCTCTGTCTTCTCCCTCTTCCCCCTCCTGAGCAGAGCAGGTCCTCTCAGCTCCCCAGCGTGGCAGGTCCTGTCAGCGCCCCCTCACAGCATGGCAGGTCCTGTTAACCCCCACTGACAGCATAGCAGGTCCTGTCATCCTGTCAACCGCTCCCAACAGCATGGCAGGTCCTGTCAGCTCCACCCCACAGCATGGCAGGTCCTGTCAGCACCCCACCGCCCAACAGCATGGTAGGTCCTATCAGCTGCATCCCCCAACAGCATGGCAGGTCTTGTCAGCGTCCCCCCAAAAACAGCATGGCAGGACCTGTCAACCGTTCCCCCACAGCATGGCAGGTCCCGTCAGCACCCCGCTCCCAAAGCACGGCAGGTCCTGTGTCCTTGGGACCCCTCACAACTCCATCTTTACCATCACCTGCTCCTTGGAGCCACTACTATCCTGTGCCCTCCCCAACACTAGCCAGCATGAACTTTCCAAAAGGACTTGTGTGCATGTCACTGTCATGCACACCTTTTGGTAGCTTCCTGCTGCGAGTGGGATACCCGCACAGGATATCCCGTGTTCTTTCTGAAGGCCCAGCCCTTTGAGACCTGTCCCCTCCTTCTCCTGCTCTGTTTCCTCCTGGGCCACACTGCCCGCCTCTCTGGCTGGAGCTTGCAGCCAGGGGCCTTTGCTATTGTTTTCTCGGCCCCATGCCCTTTCCCCCTCCAATCTGACTCGCCCTCTCCCCTCAGCCTCAGCTCACATGTCTCTTTGGAGTGCCCTGCCTGAGCCCTCCAACCCTCTGTAGGAATTTCAGAGTCCCCAGCAGAATTCTGGTCCGATGGGCTATGGGCTCACTGGGCGTATCATCTGAGAGAGAGGCACCCGTGTGTCCCAGGCCCTGAGTGAGGATGCAGCCTCAGGCACGTGGGTCTCATGTCCCTGAATGTGCCCCTTGTGGGCAGAGACGGTACTATTGTCACAGACACTGTCCTTGTGCCTCTGCACCAGATGTTGTGTGCCGCCTTTCTATGCAGGGTCTCACTTACCCTCCCTGAGGGTGACAGGACTGTTGTAAGGACAACATGCCCCAGGCCAGGACACCCAAGAGGAGAAGCAGAGGAGGCTGCTTAGGCCTGAGGCCACTCTCAGAACCCTGTAACCACTCTTGGCCTAGCAAGGAGGCCCTTCCCTGGCTGAGCTACATGGGAAGCCTGGCTGCACTCCAGCTGCGGGGACACCTGAGGCAGCTGGGCCTGGCCCAGAGCTCCACCACATGTGTTCTGTCTCGGCGCTCCACTGGGGACCACGATGATATGAGACTCACACCGCAGTTTCCTGTGATATAATTAGCTCCCCGGAGCCAGGGGAATGGCTGGCCTGCTGGCGGTGGGGGGGGCTGCTGCAGGTGTGTGTGTGTGTGTGTGTGTGTGTGTGTGTGCGCGCGCGTGGGCCTGTGTGTGGCTGTGTGGCAGCTCCTCTGGGACCTAGGGGTCTGTGCAGAGAAAGGAGGCAGGCTTTGCTCTGCCTTTTTAAAAAGACAGCATCAGGGGCTACCTAAGCACTTTGGAAACTCAGAGGTCCAACTCCATGACCCTACCCTGTGGCTCGATCTCAGCAGTCTCAGTACATTCATCCATTAAACAGGGACAGGAATCATTCCACGTTCTCAGGCTGCCTCTGAAAATTAGAATGCAGAGTGAATGCTCCGGGCAGCCCCACCCAGAGAGAGTGGGAGTGAGGCATGCATACTACAGGGCACTAGATGGGTGGCAGGGTACCCTGGAGTCCAGCTGCTGGACACCAGCTTGTGTAGGGAGCCTAGAGGAGTTCAGGGAGAAGCCAGCAAGAACAGTGGTGAGAAAGCTTTCCTCCTGGGTGGAGAGCTCCCTGCAGCCAAGTGCACAATACCCCCAGCCCTGGAGGTGCACTCAGCCAGGGACCTTGGGCAAGCTGCTAACCTCCCCTCGCTGACCTCCTTCTCACCTCCCTCAGTTCCTGTGATGTGACTTGGGCCTGAGAAGCCTATCCTGTGGCAGGAGTTAGAGGGACTGTGGCTCCCATGACTGAGTCTGAGCTCTCTTCAGGCCTGAGCGAGCGACTGGGTGTGGGCCTCTCTGAGGGACCTGCCTTTTCACCCTGGAGCTTTTCTGGCCCTGAGTGACAGAGAGCACAACCTCCAGGGATGCTGCAGGTTCTTTGGAAGCTGGAGAGGAGCAGGGGCTTCAGAGCCCTGCCCATGGCTGCAGAGAGTGCGCACCAGCCTCCGTGGGACCTGCCCTCTGCATCCCACTGCATCCAGGGCAGAGGGGCATTGTGGGGCCATGGAGGGCTGGCCAGGAGCATAGCTGGGGTCATACATGGTCCTCTTGTGCCTGCAGACAGGCTGCAATTCACTTGCTGCCTTCTCCAGGAGGCTGTGCCGTGCAACACCGAGGGGACTCAGGACCTGAAGCCTCTCCAGGTGCCCCTAGAGTGGGCTTGGGCCTTTGGGAAGCATCAGTGGCCAGAAAGGTTCTCCCACCTTGGGGAGTGCAGGTCCTTGGGTGGGAGTGGTCCCTGCCCTCCCAAGTGTGGATGCTTGGATGAGGACCCCGCCTCCCTCCACCCTCGCAGCCTCCTGGTCACAGCTGTCTCATGGGAGCAGCTTCAGCTCTGCCTGCCCCGGGGGCCACTGAAGTCCCAGTGGCACTGCTGTATGGAAGGACTGAAGCGATAAAGCCTTAAACACAATAAACACAGTGAGCTTGGGAGGTTATTTTGACCTCCATGTCCTGTCAGCCTGTTCTGTGGCTCGGGCTGGGCTCGGTGTCTCTGAGTAAGGAGAAGGCAGAACAATTTGCTCCCTGGTGGGCAGCGGCTCCACAGTCCATGCCCATGGACACTCCCAGGCCTCTGGCTGCGGACTGCTGCCTCGGTTTCCCTTTCTGTGAAATGAGGCGCTGGTGGTAGACATGCTGGTGTCTGTTCCCTGTACTTTTCTATTGTTTTAAAACTTCAAGCATTAAAAACAAACAAACAAATAAACAAAAACTCACAAAGGAAAACCAAGGGAATTAGCTGGGGGGAAACATGTTTAACAAAAAAAGATGAGTGGAGTTAGAGAGGGTGGCAGTCTTTTCTGTATTAGGACAGTGTGGGCCCCTGGACTTGCTGTGGGCCCCTGCGAGGCCCGGGGTTGGGGTTCACATTCACAAACCCACCCTGTCCCTTAGAGGACAGCCCAGTGGGGAGTCCTGAATTCTAGCCTTGGTTTTTTCCCAGAGCCCACTTGCTCAGGCCCCTCGGGCCCCTCAGGCCCTTGCCTTGGGTTTCCCTCTGGCCTCTGGAAATCCCACCCTGGTCTCCAGCTCACCCTTGTCCAGGAAACTGGGGACCTTGCAGCTCTGGGCCCAGCCAGAGGTCAGCCTGGTCTACTCCCACCCATGCCCTACTCCAGCACCCAGGCCAGCTCTGAGTTCTATGCCACCCTCCACACCCCATGTCTGGGTTGGATGAGAAGACAGGTTTACATCAGAGATATAAAATAACAGCACACAGATATCACATGCTTAGAATTCACCTGGCCATTCTCCGTCATCTTCTATTTACTGTTCCCACCACCCTCTGTGAGAGCGGACTGCAGGAGACCTGCAGAGGGGCCGGGGACAGTCACAGCTCCCACCTGGCTCCCCTTCCCACTGCTGTGAGAGTGCAGCAGGAGCACAGACCAGGCAGGGCGTGAAGCCCAGACCCCAGCTCATCCCACTCCAAAAAGTAATTTGTGTCCAGACCCCAGGCAACTGCAGCCTCCATGAAGCCCCCCTCCCAAGGCCATACCTTCTAGGGGGCCACACCTCCAGTTTCCATGGGTACCTGGAGACAGGTACCAGGAGGTGCATGACTTCAGGCTATCAGCACATATGTGCAGAGCTAGGAGTGGGTCAGTGAGGGGCGGTAAAGGTTGGAGGTGCCTTTGAGGGCCCCCTGCTCCTGGCCAAGGGCCCAGTGGTCCTCCATGAGCACTCAATCACCTGAGCACTTTGGCTCTTGGCCCCAGCCAGGCTCACGCAGGCATGAGTGACATCAGGCAGGAGCACAGGGCCGGGGGTGGGGGGCTCAGGAGCCATTCCAGCGACTCAGGCCAAGGGTCCATAGAAGACAGCCCTCCTGGTAGGAGCCCACATGTGCCAGGGACCTCTGCTCACCCTGGACCAGCCTTCAGGCCCTTTTCTCCAGCGATCTCAGAGCGGGCTGCAAATGCTGGTGGATGTTCTAGAAGGATGTTCATCCTAAACAACTCTGTCCTCAACTTCCAGACAGCGACCAACAGCCATGGTCTCCCTGGTCCCTACAGCTCAGCTTGCTGCCTTGAGTGAGAGCTTCTCCTGCAACCTGACGCCTCTGCTTTCCTTCCAGATCACGCTGCTCCACCTCTGGCCTCAACCCCAGGGACATCAGTGGCCCACACAAGGGCCTCTCTTCTTGCTCTTGCACAACTCTCCTTTTCTCTTGTATGACTTTTATGTCTTGAAACCCTTTCCTGTGCAAATGTTCCATGTCCCACATTCTTTTTCTTAAGTACTGATTCTGTACATTACTGCTTGCAGCTTAGTATTGAACTCTGATGTAGCCTTCCTGACATATCCCATGTGTTGACTGGACCTCCTTGCCTCTAGAGAGCTGATAAGGTGGATCCAGATCCCAACCCAGAGCCCTATATAGTTCCTGTGAGTTCCTTGCTTTCTTATACCTCTCTCTGTCCCCAATCCATGTCTCAGCCCCACTCTCATCTGTCCTGGATATAAAGTTCAAATCCTTCACTTAAAACAACGACTGTATTATATAATTTGTATAATAAAATGCACCCATTTTAAGTGGACAGTTCAATGCATTTTGACAAATATCTATACCTGTGTAACCACTGCCATCAAGATCTGGAATATTTCCAGCACCCGAGAAAGTTGCTTTGTACCCCTTTGCAGTCAAGCCTCCAGCCCCATCCCTAGGCAACCACTGATTTGCTTCCTGTTACTGTAGTTTTGACTCTTCTAGAATGTCAGATAATTGGCTGTCTTCGTTTGCCCAACATCATGTTTCTGAGCTTCGTCCTTCTTGTGTGTGTTAGCACCTTGGTTCTTTCTATTGCTAAGCAGTATTCTGTTGGGTGGGCATATCACAGTTTGTTTCCCCATTCTCCTGTTGTGATACTTTTGGATTCATTTCAGTTTTTTTGCTATTATGACTAAAGCTGCTATGAATATTCACGTACAAGTCTGTTTGATCATAAATTTTCACTTTTCTTGTGTAAATACTTGGAAGTGAAATTGCTGGATTATAGGGGTGCATATATTCAGCTTTAGTAGATCCTGTCAACTGGGTTTCCATTATAGTTGTACCAACTTATACTTCCACTGGCACTGTCTGGGAGTCCCACCTGCTCCGCATCCCCGTTAACACTTGGCGTTGTCAACGTTTTTAGTTTTGGCTGTTGTATGGCTAAATGACTAACAGTGGTTAGTAGCGGCATCTCCTTATGGTTTTAGTTTCCATTTCCTCCAATAACTCATTATTTTGAGCTTCATTTTGCTGGTTTTGTTCCAGGTTTAATTTCAGCCTTTTGTCTCTTCTTTCTCTCCATGTAACCTCAGGGGTTACATCCTTTCCAAAGTGTGAACCTCAACTGTGTGACCTCCCTCCTTGGGTGCAGATCCCCAGTGATACATCTCTGCTCCTTGCTCATTCTACCCCTCGCCTAAGAAGGAGCTGTGCCTGCCCTAAGGCCCCGGTACTCAGCAGAGAAAAGTCTTCTTTTTGTTTCACTGTAGTCGTTTCATCTTTTCCTTAACTCAGCTGGTTTCCTCATTGGAGTCAGTCATCTAATTCATTTTTATCTTTTACTTCAAAAGCTGTTTAAAAAATTGTGGTAAATACGCATAATATAAAATAACCATTTTGACTATTTGTAAGTGTACAGTTCAATGGCATTAAGTACTTTATTTACATTGTTGCACAACCATCACCATCATTCAGTTCTGAACTTTTTCATCTTCCTGATGAAAGGAAGATGATACTCTATGCTCTATACTGATACTCTACACTCATTAAACAACAACTCCTCATTCTCCCCTCTGCCAGCCCCTGACAACCACCATTCTATTTTCTCTCTGTGAATTTGTCTGCTGTAGGCACCTCATGTAAGTGGAATTGTGCAATATTTGTCTTTTTGTGTCTTGCTTATTTCACTTAGCATAATGTCTTCAAGGTTTATCTATGTCGTGTCATGTATCATAATTTACTTCTTTTTAAAGGCTGAATAATATTCCATTATTCAGATATACCACATTTCATGTATCACTTCATCTGTTAGTGAACCCTTGGGTTGCTTTCACCTTTTGATTATTGAGAATAACACTGACATCAGTATAGGTGTACAAAAACCTGATCAAGTCCTTGTTTTTAATTCTTTTGAGTATATACCCAGAAGTGGAATTGCGGGATCATATGGTAATTCTTGGAGAAGGTGGGGGGAATTGCTGTACTGTTTTCCACAGCAGCTGTACCATTTTGCATCCCAACTAACAGTTCATATGGGTTTTAATTTCTCCAAATTCTTGACAACATTTGTTATTTTCATTTTTGCTTTTTAAATAGTAGCCAACCTAATGGGTATGAGATAGTATCTCACTGTGGTTTTTGATTTGCATTTCCCTAATGATTAGTGTTGGGCATAGTAACCACACATAAAATATCTATAGAATACATACAGAAGGAAATAGGAAGGTATTCAAAAGATGTCAATACAAAAACTCAACTAAGCACAAAGGGAGGCAGGAAGGGAGGAAATGAAGGACAACAAAGCTATAAGACATACAGAAAGCAAACTACAAAACAGCAATAGTAAGTCCTTTTTTATTATTAATTACATGAATTAAATGTAAATGGATTAACTTCCCCTATTAAAAGACCTAGAGTGGCAGAATGGATTAAAAGAAAAACTATGATCCAGCCAGGTGTGGTGGCTCACGCCTGCAATCCCAGCACTTTGGGAGGCCAAGGTGGGCAGATCATGAGATCAGGAGATTGAGACCATCCTGGCTAACACGGTGAAACTCCGTCTGTACTAAAAATACAAAAAATTAGCTGGGTGTGGTCACGGGTGCCTGTAGTCCCAGCTACTCAGGAGGCTGAGGCAGGAGAATGGTGTGAAACTGGGAGGTGGAGCTTGCAGTAAGCTGAGATCGCACCACTGCACTCCAGCCTGGGCGACAGACTGAGACTCCATCTCAAACAACAACAACAACAACAAAAACTATAATCCAACTGTATGCTGTCTATAATACACTAGATTTAAGGGCACAGGACATGCATAGGTTGACAGTAAAAGAATGGGGAAAAATTTCATGCAAATATTAACTAAAAGGAGCAAGGGTGGTTATATTAATGTCAGATAAGATATACTTTAAGCTTATAACTGTTACAAGAGACAAAGATGGACATTTCATAATGATAAAGGGTCAATTCAACAAAAAGGTATAACAATTATAAATATGTATGTGCCATACATCAGGGCTGCCTTCTCATTTTTTTGTATGTATTCCATAGATATTTTCTTTACTATTACTATGTGAATTACATAAAACTCCTAAAGTTATTATAATCTACTTTAAACTGATAACAAAGTAACTTCAATTGAATACAAAAACTCTACAATCTTATGGCTCTTCCCATTTTATGTTATTGATGTATGTTGCAAATTACATCTTTATATATGTTCCCATTAACATAGATTCATAATTATTTTATGTGCCTTTGCCTTACAAACTCTATAAAATAATAAAATGTGGTATTACAAACCAAAATCATAATAATACTGGTTTTTATATTTGTCTATGTCTTTACCTTTATTGCATAACTTTATATTTTTGTATGGCTTTGAGTTACTATTTAGCATCCTTTAATTTCAACTTAAATAATTTCTTTTAATATTTTTTATAGGATAAGTCTAGTGGTAACAAGCTCCCTCAGCTTTTGTTTATCTGAGAGTATCTTAATTTCTCCCTCATTTTAAAAGGACAGTTGTGCTAGGTATAGAATGCTCAGTTGACAGCTTTTTCTTTCTTTTAGCACTTTAAAAACATCACTGCATTGCTTTCTGGTCCTCAGGGCTTCTACTAGGAAATTCATTGCTAATCTTACTGTGGCTCCCTTGTATTTGGTGAGTCACTTTTCTCTTGATGCTTTCAAGACTCTTCCTTTGGTATTGTCTTTCAAAGATTTGATTATAGTGTGTGATTACAGTGGCTTGATTATAGTGTGTCTTTCTGTGGGCTTGTTTGGGCTTATCCTAATGGAGTTTGTTGAACTTCTTGTATTTTTATATCTATTTCTTTGGATATGAAAGTTTGGCAAGTTTTTGACTGTTACTTTTTCAAATAAACTCTTTTACCCTTTTTCCTCTCTCCTCATTCTGAGACTCCTATTATGCATATATTGGTCAGCTTTGGGGTGTCCCATAAATCTCTTAGGCTCTGTTTACTTTTCTTCATTCTTTTTTCTTTTTGCTCCTCAGACTAGTGTTAAGTGACCTGTCTTCAAGTTCCCACCTGTTTAAGTTTGCTGTTGAACCCTTCTAGTGAAGTTCTCAATTCATTATTGCATTTTTCAACTCTAGAATTTCTGTTTGGTTCTTTATCATTTCTATCTTTTTGTTAATATCATTTTGATTCTATATAAATTTCTGGATTCTTTTCAGTTCTTTTTCTGTGTTTTCTTTAACTCTTTGAGGATATTTATAGAATTGTTTTGAGTTATTTGTCTAGTATGTCCAATGCCCGTGTTTCTTCAGAGACAGCTTCTGCCATTTTATTTTGTTCCTTTGAATGAGCTATGTTTTCTTGTTTCTTTGTATGCCTTGTAATTTTTTGTTGTTGAAAATTGGGCACGTGGAACGCAGTCACCTCTTTCTGTCTTTTCAGACTGACTTTTCACCAGGGCAATCATTTCCTGCTTGGCTGGGTGTGCTCTGAGACTTAAGATCAGCCAGATGTGAAAGCTTCTCAAGTATTTTTTGAGCATGCATCTTGCCTGTGCTTGTGTGTGTGCTTCTGCACTCTCACCCCCAATTTTCTCTATATACACAGTGGCTTTTGAATGTCTTAATTTTCCAAAGAGTCTCACCCTAGTTTTCCTTGGGACCTTAGATGTTCTATTGTATGTCTCCACCTGTAATCTTTTACCCCAGGTATCTATGGGTCTGTAGTCCCCCTGAAACCTTTATGGGAAATGCCCATTGTTTTTTCCCTGCTTGAGTCCTGAGTTTTGCCACTTTTCCCTGCCTGAGATGTGATTTAGGCATGGAAGAGAGCAGTTCTTCAGGCAGCTCCTACACATGTTAGAACATTGCAACTAAGATCCGCTCTGCTCCCTCCAGTTTGAGGGAGGAAACTGAGAATTGGGCTGCTGCCTCCTCCAGACCAAGACTGTGCTGTGCCAAGAAGGGAGTGAGGCAAGAGTGTGTAAAAATGCCAGAAAACTTCCTACTGTTTTGAATATGGCTATTGTGGACCTTTTACTGCTGTCCAAAGTGCCTATAAAGTTTTAAACAGCCAGTTTCTGGCTGTTTTTTGGTGTTTCTCTGGGGGAATGAAGGCTTGGAGTTCCCTACTCTGCCATTTTGGCAATGTCACTACTCCTAAGAGCTATTTTTAAATTTATATTTTATTGGAAATATCAAATGGATGGTTTCTGAAATTTACTTCTGCTGTGGTTTAAATGATTGTGTCCCCTCCACAATTCATATTAAAATTTAATCCCCAATGCCATAGTATTGGGAGGCAATTCAGTCATAAGGGCTCTGCCCTCATGAGTGGGATTAGGTGCTCTTATAAGAGGGTTTGACAAACTAAAATAGTATAATTGGATTGTTTAAAACACAAAGGATATATGCTTGAGGTGGTGGATACCCTAGTTACCCCCGAGATGATTATTACATATTGATGCCTATATCAAAATATCTCATTGAACCCATATATATATATATACCTACTATGTGTATACACCTATTATGTACCCATAAAACTTAAAAAAAAGAGCTTGATGGAAGGATTTCACCCTTTTTGCTCTTCGGCCTTCTGCCATGTGAGGACACTGCACTCAAGAAGCCATCTTAGAAGCAGAGAACAGCCCTTACCAGACAGCCAAACCTGCTGATGCCTTGAGCTTGGACTTTCCAGCCACCAGAACTGTGAAAAAATTCTGTTCTTTATATATTACCCAGGCCGTGATGTTGTTATAGCTGCACAAATGGACTAAGACAATTTCTGTTTCCTTTGGTAAATCATTTTCATCACTCTTCATCTATCTTTTGAGAAGCATGTGTTTTTATTTTTCTTTGCAAAGCCTTTCTCTTTCTCATATCTGCTGTTTCCATTGACCTAGCATTGAATTGTAAGGACTCTATGAAAGCCTGGCACTTGCCTCAAACAAGTATGGTATTTCTTTACATCATTGCTTCTCCTTGCTGTCCACCCAAATAACAACAAAATCCTCTGCTTAGAGTGTTACATGGCCTAAGGGTCTCACAATTAACTCAGAGCCCAAGATGGAGGAGATGGTTCTGGTCAGTTCCAACAGGGTGTTTTGTCTCTGTCTAGGGGAATTTCTTCCTTGAACCTATTTTTCTTAATAATTTTCTACTTGGACTGGTTCCTCCCTTGTCTGTCTAGCCTGTTTCCCGGACTACTGCCCACCCCTCAGGAAGAGTATTGCCCTGGCCCCCCTGCCCTGGTTTGCTTTTGAGACATGCTGACCCTCAGTGCTAAGAGGTTCCATGTGTCATGCCCTCATCATCTGCACCATCCTCTATAGCTGGGTTATTCCTGGGCCTTTCTCAGGCCCCTGCAGTTTCTTCTCCCATGCCTGTACTTGCTCAGCAAGGAGGGTTCAAGTTTCCTTCAGGCTGTTTTTTGCCTGCACTGTAACTTATGGAAGTGACTCTGCATGTGGCATGTAAATGGTGTCCTCATGGATTTCTAAAATGGATACAGGTTTCTCCTTCCTTTTCTATTTCTGGAATCATTTGGGCCAGCATTTGGGAGGGGCAGTTGGATGCCCATGCTCAAGTATTCTCTTACCTGAATGCCCATTAGATATTTCAGACTGAAGATTGCCATGATGCCACTTGTGTTTTGCACTTAGGTTGGGAGGAAATTGCAGCGGGTGAGACTGGAGGCAGGGAATCAATGTGAGGGCTCATGAGGGCTTAAACTGGGCAGCACAGTGTCGGGGCAGGAGGTGGGTGAAGAGCCTGCACATTAGAGGGATTATGGGAGTAAGGTGAATGGGGCTTCATTGTATGGAGTGTGAAGGAGAGGGAGGGGTCAAGGAGCCCAACTCCAGCCCAGGCAGGCTCAGGGGTTAAGGCTGCAGTTTATGCCACCGCAACAGTGGGAAGGAACTGCTGTCATAGCTTCTAGCAAGCACTCAACGTGGACAGAAAAAGGTTCCAGGGAACCAGCTTCAGGCTGCCCCCTCAATGGGCTGTGACTCTGAATTTGAAGAATCCCAAGGAGCCCATTGACATCTGCAAGTCAGAGCTGCAGTGAAGAGTAGGCTGGGCTGAACTTTGTGGGGTCTGCATCCCTCACCCTCACCACCACCCTGAGAAGCTGGCCATGGCGTCTGTCACAGTAGACCCCAGGGAGCGAGGCTCAGCATTGCCGCTCCTGCTGGGGAAAGCTTGAGAGGATGGGAATGCAATCACTCCCGCAGCCATAGACAGACAGCTTTCACCGTGAGATCATGTTCATGCCTTGTGACCCCAGCACGTGGTTGGATGGAGATTGCAGTGGATGCTACCAGAGTCCAACCCGGGTGGAGGCCCTGCTCGGTCTGGCTGTATCCAACTGTCCCAGCTTGGCCCTGGCTGGCTCTGTCCCCGAGAAAATTTCTTGGCTCACCCTTGCTCATTGTTCCCTTCATGCCCATGCTCCTGAAAGGTCCTCTGCACAGTGTGCCTGTCCGGAGCCAGAGGCACTACCCTTGACCACATCCTCCATGACATCATCTCCTCTGATGGCCTTGCAAGAAGTAAACTCTGATCTCACATGGCGTCTCGTCTACACTCCTGCACATCTCAGAGCAGCATCTTCAGACATATACCTGAGAAGTATCTGTTAGTATGTTCAAGTTCAGATAATATTTTATAAGTAGTCATAATCACCTTCAGAAAAACAAAGTTGCCCTAACGAGGTAGGAAAAACAGACAGGTCAGTGGAGCACTAGCAGGTGTGCTACCAGATAAAGCCAGTAGGTTGTGAGCTCTGGGAGAAGATGCATGCTACTGTCTCACACACCTAAGCAGCAAGCCAACAGCCATGTGGGTTAGCACTGAGAAAGGCCTGAGTGAAGCCAGACAAGGTGTGGATGGTGTGCCTGATCCAGGGGAAGGTGGCACGGGAGGCTGCCTGGGGGTCAGACCCACGGAGTCTGGCTTGTCTCAATGTATAGACCCAAGCATTGGTGTCTGAGACCTCTGGGGCACTCAGACCCCACAGGTCATTGGAACATCACTGTGAGTGGACCCAAGCCCTGCACTCTTCCTGCAGGTCCTGTGACTTGAACTAGGCAGTGCCACTGTGTTGGGCCATGCCTCCAACAGGCAACTTCTCTGTCCTTTCTGCTGCCAAGGAGGGCACCAGGTCCTGGCCTTTCACGGCCCCGGGTGGCCTGTGAGTCGCTCTGTGCTAGGCCAGGCTTTGAGCCCTGGGGTTGTGGAGCCTGTAGATTTGCGGCTGCCTTCTGGGACCACTGCACATGCGTGTGTGCATGCGTGCAGTACATGCAGAACTATAGAGAAGCATCTGCAGAGGAAGAGGTGGCGCTTGAACGAGAAACAAGAATCCTTTTGCCAGAGCCTGAGCTGATTCCTGGCCTCAGATGGCACCAAGGAGCAGTGGGTGCCTGAGTGCCCTGGGGACAGCACCCATAGGGTTCTGCGCTTCTCCTCAAAAGGGAAGAAGGGATAGGGCAGTGCCGCATCACTAACCTATTCCAGGAAGGAAGGGCTTTCTGAGCGTTTAGTGTTCATGTAATAGATAATGTTCTTCCCATTTTCCAGATAGAGTTGTGGCTAACAGAGCAGGGAACCTGCCTGAGGTCACAGGGAGCTGAGAATCCCAGAGTCACTGAGCTCAACCACTTTCCTGTTGTGCTGGCAGCTTCACGTGCCTCCCGATGGGTCTGGGGGACTGCCCCCAGGCCCAGGCCTCAGCTCTAGAGGTGCCCCTGGAGCAGGTTTGACCAGGACAAGCCAACTGGGCACAAGGCCAGCCTGGATGGGCATCCTTTGGCCTGGAGGACTGGGCCCTGACCCAGAGGGAGGCCACTCAGAGAAAGCCCGACACAGACCAGCAGGCCTTATGATTTCAAGGAATCACAAGAGGCAGACATACACCCCATTCTCTGGCAAAAATCCACAAATAAAGCACAGCATGTTTACCATGGGCATTGTCATGCAGCCGCCAGAGAGGATGTTAGGTGTCATGGCAGCTTGGTGGGGTGCTGTGTGCAGAGAAGGTGATGGCCACAGGGCTGGGAGGGACTGCAGGATGGCGGGGGACCTTGAGTGCCCACTGAAGGCTGGTATGTGTATGGACGTGTGTGCACATATAGGTGCATATGTGTGCACACACACGCACGTGTGTGTGTACATGCATGAACACGCACACATGTGGGAAGCATGAGAGCAGGGCACCGTGCCTGTCAGAATCATATGCTGTGACTTTCTGAACCGTTCTTAATGAAGAGACATGATAAGGAAATGAGATGTGTGATGTGAAGTCAGATCCTGCATGAGGGGAAATAAAAAGAGCTCTGAAGGACACACGGGGTTGGGACAATGATGAGATTTGAATATGGACTGAATATTAGAAAAGAGTATTGCATAAATTTCCTGATTTTGATTATGATGCTGTGTCCTGAAAGAGAAAGTCCTTGTCTTGCTAACAATGGGCGAATCTAAGTACAGGGCCCAGGGGAATCCATTGTCCTGTTCTTGCAACTCTTCTGTAGGTGTGATGTTATTTTCAAATAAAAAGTTAGAAAGGCCAAGTGCCTGTTATAGTCCTTACAATACCATTCGTGTGATTTACAGAGAGGAAAGGGAGAGGAGCTAGATTGGTGGTGGTGGCCTGGCTGAGGACTCCCTTGGGGAGGGAGGAGGAGCCCCGCGGCCGGCTGGCCTTCCCGCTTGCTCAGGAGGTGTGGAGGCCGCTGAGCGCTCTGAAGTGCAAAGTTGCAAGCTGAGGTCAATTGAAAATCGATAGTACGGGAGGAGCAGGTTGGCTGCAGCGGCTCCCTAATGCCAGGGCAGTCCCAGGCGGTGGGGGAGGGGCCGAGCCGCGGGGTCCGGAGCCCCTGCCCTCGGCGTCCAGGGCCTGGATCCTGAGGTCTGGGGGCAAAAAAGCAGCCTTGTCCTGCGTCTGCCCTGGCAACAGGTCTGCCTCAGGCCAATTTCACCTGCTCGGCCTCCCCTTGCTCGTCAGCAAGCTAGGTCACCCTGAGGGCTCCACGCACCTCCGGGATGGCAAGGTTAGAAGCTGCACTGTGGCGCGGTGGCTCAAGCCTGTAATCCCAGCACTTTGGGAGGCCGAGGCGGGCGGATCACAAGGTCAGGAGATCGAGACCACAGTGAAACCCCGTCTCTACTAAAAATACAAAAAATTAGCCGGGCGCGGTGGCGGGCGCCTGTAGTCCCAGCTACTCAGGAGGCTGAGGCAGGAGAATGGCGGGAACCCGGGAGGCGGAGCTTGCAGTGAGCCGAGATCGCGCCACTGCACTCCAGCCTGGGCAATAGCGTGAGACTCCGTCTCAAAAAAAAAAAAAAAAAAAAAAAAAAAGAAGCTGCACTGTCCTCCGCTGTATCTGTGCGCCCTCGGGGCGCCCTGCCAATAGGTGCTCAGCAAATACTCAGAGGGTGATCGATGCGTTTATCCAGCAAATAGTTGTTGGGTGATGGTGCCAGGCCCCAAAACTGAACAACCATGGTGACGGGGGAGGGGTTCCTTCCTCCTGAGGTTCCAGTGACACAGGAATCAGCCAAGGCAGACAGGCAGAGGAGCAGGCATTGGGTTCAATGCTGGGTTGCGGCTATGCTGGAATTTTTAAAGATTTCATGTCTGAACTTGTGCTAAATGAAGCCCTGGCCCTCTGAGCAGAGGGGATGTGTGGATGAGTGTGAGCCCATCCCCATCAGGCCTCCCAAGGCCCCAGCACAGGGTTCCCGGTGGAGCTCAGCCAGCTGGTGAGCGTGGCCAACACTTGCTGCCCTGCCTGAGCACGGTGGGGCAGCGGCTCCTAAGAAACACAAAGGATCAGCCCTGGGCATCATTGCCGGCTCTGTCACCTACCTGTACTGCACAAGCACGGACGCTGAGGATGACATGGAAGAAGGAAAGACGGTGGCCTTCCTCCCTCCAGGTAAGCTGAAGTAGAGAAGGTTGGTACAATGCGCCTGTATCAGGAAGTGAAAGTCCATCAGGTGAGTTAGTTCAGTGAAGTGTTTGTGCTTTTCTGAAAAGGGCAACACACACATGCATGTACGAGTTACAGAAATTTTGGTGTTTCTGCATGAGTTAAATTCTCGTACACAGCATTTACGTTTAAAATTGGCATTGAATGATACAAAGATGAATGGTAAATTTTATTTTACCATTAAAATTAAAATTTTAATTTTTTCTGTAATTTAAAATGTCAGCTTTTCTTGACTAGAATGCAATTAAGTAGCAAACATAACCACCACAACTCATTAAGAGAGACTGCAAAGGAAAGGGGAAACTTTGCACTTCACTCTTTGTAACCACACACTGAAAGAGGCTCTTCTCTCTGCTGGGACTACGGTGGGAGTGGTGGCAGGGCCACGGCAGGTGCCAGGGGCAGGTGGAGGAGGAGGGGTCAGAGGGGAGGCTGTGAGAAGGGTCATCAGCGTGGTCTGGGCAGGATGGTGGCCGCCCACAGCTGTGGTCACTGTAGGCAGGTTGGGGAGGGTGGAAGTGGATCATTCCAATGTTCCTTTCGGTGTCCTCCCAGGGTCAGCCTGGCAGGAAGGGAGAAAGCCCTTACCTGCCATCAACCAGATCAGCTTTTACTCATCAAGCTTCCATATAATGAAAGTTTTGAGGCCAAGAAGTGTGCAGGACGCAATGCCTGGGTGGAGCAGTTCAGGACTGTCCCCCAGCCTTGCCAGCCTGCACCCAAGAGCTATGCAGAGAGTGGAGGTGCCCCTCCCCCAGGGTCTGCTGAGCTGTGGTTCTGGGAGATGATTTGATTTCCAGCTGTTGGCCCAATCCCCTCCCCAAGCCCTGAGGTGGCCTCCTTTCACTCATTAGCCCTGCTGTGCACCCCTAGTTGGAAGATGATGGCCCTGACCCGTCTGGTGTCTGGGGAGTGCTGCCTTCCACTTGAAAGTGAGGATGATTAAAGGCTAAGCCAGTGGTGATGGAAGAGGTTCCATTAGCTCTGAGGAAAATGGCTCTCAGCTTCCTGCTCTGTTCCCTTGCCCCAGGTCCTCCACAAGGGCTCCAGGCAAGCTCCTGGGGGAGGCACCAATACCTGGAAATGTGTGAGTGGGTCCAGGTGTGAGGGCCCCGAGGCATTGCCTTCAGGGTTTCCAGGGTCCCTCTGCAAACTTGAACCTTGTAGGAAAGGAGCCCTGTCCCAGGTTGGGACTAGAGAGCATCAAGCTGAAGAGCCAGGAAGTCAAACATAACCACAGTTCCCAAGACTGGTCTTTCCAGCAGCAGCCATGCACTCATATTTTCCCTGCAGAGGGTTTCCTGCACCGAGAGGGAAGACTCAGAGGGGCTGGGGGAGTCATCCATCCCTCCATCTATCTATGTGACCCGTGTCAGGCCATCATCACAAAATACCACAGACTGGGTGGCTTAAACAATATACATTGAATTTCTCACGCTTCTGGAGACTGGAAATCCAAGATCAAGGTGCCAGCAGGGCGGGTTTCTGGTGAGGCCTCTCTTGCCAGCTTGTAGGAGGCTCCTCTCCTTGTGTCCTCACAGAGTCTTTCCTCTGTGCACACATGGAGGGAGAGCTCTCTGGTGTCTCTTCCTCTTCTTATAAGGACACCAGTCCCATTGAAACAGGGCCCTATCCTTAGGACCTCTTTTAACCTTAATTGCCTTCCTAAAGGCCCTATCTCCAAATATAGCCACATTACGTATTAGTGCTTCAGTATGAATTTGGGGGGACACAATTAAGTCCTTAACACCAACCATCCATCCATCCATGATTCATCCATCCATCATCCATCTATTTTTCTATTTATCCGTCTGCCCATCTGTGCATCTATTTGCATTTTCTTTCATATATCTATTCATCCATCTATTCATCCATCCATCTGTCTGTCCGTCCGTCCATCTATATCCATCCATCCACCCATCCATCACCCATCCATTTATCCATTCATCCATCAATTCATCTGTGATGGTTAATACTGAGTGTCAGCTTGGTTGGATTGAAGGATCCAAAGTATTGATCCCAGGTGTGTCTGTGAGGGTGTTGCCAAAGGAGATAAACATTTGAGTCAGTGGGCTGGGAAAGGCAGACCCACCCTTAACCTGGTTGGGCACCATCTGATCAGTTGCCACCATGGCTAGAATATGAAAAGCTGCCAGAAAAGTGTGAAAAGAGGAGACAGGTCTAGCCTCCCAACCTACGTCTTTCTCCCGTGCTGGATGCTTCCTGCCCTCGAACATTGGACTCCAATTTTTTTCAGTTTTGGGACTCAGATTGGCTTTCCTTACTCCTCAACTTGCAGACAGCCTATTGTGGGACCTCGTGATCATGTGAATTAATAGTTAATAAACTCCCCTTTATATGTATTAGTTCTGTCCCTCTAGAGAACCCTGACTAATACACATCTATCCACCAATAATCCATTATCCATCCATTCATCCATTTATCCATCCATGCAACAAATATCAGTTGAGCCCCTGCCCTGTGCCAGCATTGTTCTAGGCACAAAGGATACTTCAGCAAGCTATTAATTCTATTTGAAGGATAAACAATAACTGAGCAAATAAACAAAATGACAATACTGCTGTGCTACAATAAATAATGGATTCACATTGTCCCAAGAAGCACTACCCAGCCTGCACCGTGATGTACGTAAAATGATGCCCGGGAGGGCCCTGAGCTTCGGGGCCCACCTAGCAAGGGTTCCACCGAGCCCCATATGTCCCCACACCGGGATTCACACCCTGTCTGCCCGCTGCTCAGGCTGGAGACCAGGAGTCCCTGGACTTCGTGCTTCCTCATGCACTTGCTGTGGCTTCAGCAAGTCCTGGGCAGGTGACATCATTTCACACATCCAGTCTTCCCGTGTCTCTCCAGCCTGTCCCCCCAGCGCCTAGCCCATGTGGTCATCATGCCCACTTTGACCACAGCAAACCCCCCTAATGCCCCTTCTCTTCAACCTGCATTCAATATAGCAGCTGCCCACGTTTCTCAAGTGTGACCAGGGTACACCACTCTTGGGATTAAAACCTGCAACCAAAATAGAACCTGAAGCCACCACCAAACCCCATGAGGCCTGGTGTGACCTGGCCCCTGGCGACCCTACCCCACTTCTCTCCACCCCTTTTCACCCTCTAAGGCCCCCGAGGGGTTGCCATTCACTCTTGGGATAGCTCAGCTCAGCCCCACCTCAGGACCTGTGCCCTTGCAGCCGCCCCTGCCAGCAACAGTGTCTGCCTGATCCTGGCACAGCTCCTTCACCTCTTCATGTAGAGGAGCCAGCCCTGTCCCTCTCCCCTCCTCAGCCGGGAGAGCCGCCACCTGCTCTCTGGCTTCCCCCAGCCTCTGGGTCTTGGCAAACCAGAAACTCACCAGCGGCTGGGAAAATTGACTGTCCGGTGGGCTAAGGGTGGGCAGACCCTTGACTAAGGGGATAAGAATGGGTGGGTGATGTGAGAAAAACAGTTTTGGAAAATGCTTGGAAGCGTTTAATTTGGGGGCAGTGGTAAGGTGGGAACAGACCGAGGCTGATGGCAGGAGGATGGGAATTGGGATCCAGTTGTGCCAAGGAGCCTGGATGCTGCATGACTTTGCCTGTCCTCATTCCTGATTGGGAGCCAGGGAGAAATTAGCTCCCATGCTCTCTCACTGGCTCCCACTGACTCTGTCTGTCTGTCTATGTCTGTCTGTCTCTCTCACACACACACAGCTCCAAGACCTCCTGTGATACCAATGGTGACTCTGTGTAGCCAGTGAGTGGGAAGGAGGGCAGGGCAGGACAGGGCAGTGAGGGAACTGGAAACAGAGAACCCAAGCTTCCTATTCAGCATGGCTAGTGGGGCTCTCTAAGTGCATTATCTTGTTAGATTCTCACAGGCACTCCCTAGATAATAACCACAGCAACTGCCATTTCCATCAACTGCATTTGGGATCTTCAAGGTTTCATCTCAGTTCTCCATGGAGCAAGGGGTGTGAGTGCAGTGGGGAGCACACAGGCCCTGGGGCAGGCTTTCCAGCCACTGCTGAATGCATCCCGGGCCTTGAGCTTTCTTCCTATCCTGTCTTACCTCCTGCCTCCTGAAAACTCCTCTCAGATAAATGCCCTCAACTGATGGACACTGGGCGGTTTCCACTTTTGGGTGATTGTGAGCAGTGCTGCTGATGAACATCCATGGACAAGTTTTTATGTAAAAATATATTTCAGCTCTCTTAGGTATTAATAGAAACCTAGGGTGGGGCTTCGTGGCTCATGCCTGTAATCCCAGCACTTAGGGAGGCTGAGGCGGGTGGATTATTTGAGGTCAGGGGTTTGAGACCAGCCTGGCCAACATGGTGAAACCCCATCTTCACTAAAAATACAAAAAGTAGCTGGGCCTGGTGGCGCATGCCTCTAGTCCCAGCTACTTGAGAGGCTGAGGCAGAAGAATTGCTTGAACCTGGGAGGCGGAGGTTGCAATTGCAGTGAGCTGAGATCGTTCCACTGTACTCCAGCACTCCAGCACTTCAGCCTGGGTGACAGAGTGAGACTCCGTCCCCCACCATCAAAAAAAAAAAAAAAAAAAGATACCTAGGAGTGGAATTGTTGGATCACGTGGCACCTAGGCTAACCTTCTGAGGAGCTGCCATGCTCTTCTCCAAAGCAGTGGCCCCATCATCCATTCCCATCGGCAGTAAGAGGGTTCGGATCCCTCCACACCTTTGCCAAGCCTTGTTGTCGGCTGCTTTTGATTCTAGCCATCTTCATGAATGGGCAGCAGTATCTCCTATGCTTTAGTTTTGCATTTCCCTGATGACAAATGATGGCGAGCGACTTTTCACATGCTTATTGTGTGTATCTTCTTTGGAAAAATTTCTTTGAAAAAAATGGGTCCTTTGCCCATTTTTAAATTGGATTATCTTTTTACTATTGAGTTTTGAGAGTTCTTTATCAGATATATGATTTGCAAATATTGTCCCCATCCTGCAGGGTTGTCTTTTCACTTTTTTGATGGTGTCCGTTGAACGCCCTGAAAATCTAATTTTGAGGAAATGAGAAAATCTAATTATCAATTTTTTTTCTTTTGTCACTTTTGCCTTAGATGTCATATTTGCCTAATTTAAGGCTGGGTGCAATGACTTTGGGTCAGGTGGATGGCTTGAAGTCAGGAGTTTGAGATCGGCCTGGCCAACATGGTGAAACCCCGTCTCTACTAAAAATACAAAAATTAGCTGAGCGTGGTGGCGTGGGCCTGTAATCCCAGCTACTCGAGATGGTAGGTGAAGGTTGCAGTGAGCCGAGATTGTGCCACTGTACTCCAGCCTGGGCAACAGAGAAAGACTTTATCTCAAAAACAACAACAACAACAACAACAACAACAACAACAACAACAAAAACCTTGCCTAATTCAAGATTATGAAGATTTACTCCCATGTTTTTAAAAAAAGAGTTTTATAGGCCGTGTGTGGTGGCTCACGCCTATAATCCCAGCACTTTGGGAAGCCGAGGCGGGCTGATCACTTAAGGTCGGGAGTTCAAGACCAGCCTGACCAACATGGAGAAACCCCATCTCTACTAAAAATACAAAAAGATTAGCAGGGCGTAGTGGCACATGTCTGTAATCCCAGCTACTCGGGAGGCTGAGGCAGGAGAATCACTTGAACCTGGGAGGTGGAGGTTTCGGTGAGCTGAGATCACGCCATTGCACTCCAGTTAGGCAACAAGAATGAAACTCCATCTCAGAAAAAAAAAAAAAAAAAAAAAAGAGTTTTATAGTTGTAGCACTTACATTTAAGTTCGTGATCCATTTTGAGTTAATTTTGTATATGGTTGATGTGAGGGAGAGATCTAAAATGTTACTTTTTTTCCTAATTGAATTGTCTTGGCACCCTTGTAGAAAACTTATTGACTATAAATGTAAGCACTTATTTCTGTGCTGTCAATTCTATTCTATTGAAATATTGACTTATCCGCATGTCAGTACCACAGTGTTTTGATTATTGTACCAAATATTACCAAATGTGGTAAGTTTTGAAATCGAGAAATACGAGTTCTCTAACTTTGTTCTTTTTGTTCAAGATTGTTTTAGCTATTCCGAGTCTCTTGTATTTTCATGTGAATTTTAACATCAGATCAGCAAAAAAGTAAAAACAAACAAATTATAAAAATGAAAAACAAAAATCTGGTTTTATTTTTTAGGACATCAAATCTGTAGATTAATTTAGAGAGTATTGTCATCTTAGAAACATTAAATCTTCCAAGTTATAAATATAGGATGCCTTCCCATTTACTTAGATGCTCTCTAATTCCTTCCAGAAATGCTTTGTAGTTTTCAGTGAACAAGTCTTGCAAATCATTTGTTAAATTTTTAATGCTATTGTAAATGGATTTTTTTCTTTTTCTTTTCTTTTCCCTCCCTCCCTCCCTCCCTCCCTTCCTTCCTTTCTTCCTTCCTACCTTCCTTCCCTCCTTCCTTCCTTTTCCTCTTTTTCCCTTTCCCTTTCTCTTTCCTTTCCTTTCTTTTGACAGAGTCTCACTCTGTTGCCCAGGCTGCAATGCAGTGGTGTGATCACAGCTCACTGTAGTCTTGATCTCCTGGGCTTAAGTGATCCTCCCACGTCAGCCTCCCGAATAGCTGGGACCACAGACGTGCACCATCATGCCCGGCCTTTTTTTTTTTTTTTTTTTTGTAGAGAAGACCGAGTCTCCCTATGTTACCCAGGCTGATCTTGAACTCATGGGCTCAAGCGATCCTCCTGCTTTGGCCTCTCAAAGTGCTAGGATTGCAGGTACAAGACACTGTGGTTGGCCTTTAATTTCATTTTCAAATTGTTCATTCAAAGTATTGAAATACTATGAATTTTTCTCTAATGATTTTGTATCCCACAACCTTGTTGAATGCATGTATTAACTCTAATAATTTTCCTGTGGATTCCTTAGGATCTTCTGTATACAAGATTATGTCATCTGTAGAGATAGTTTTACTTCTGCCTTTCCAGTCTGCATGCCTTTTAATAGTTCCCTGGCTAGAACCGCCAGTATAGTGTTAAATAGAAGTGGTGAAAGCAGACATCTTTGTCTTGTTCCTTATCTTAGTGGGAAAGTATTCAGTCTTTTACTACATTATGGTGTTTTTCATGGATGCCCTGAAGAAGGTTAAGGAAATTCTCTTCTATTTTAAATTTGTTGATTTTTTTTTTTTAAAACAGAAAAAGGTGTTGTATTTTGTCAGATGCTTTTTTTGTCTATTACAAAAAAAAATATTATTTCACAATGATTTATATTTGGATGTTATGCCAACCTTGTATTCCTAGATAAATCCACTTGCTTGTAATATATAATCCTTTTGATACGTTGCTTGATTTGGTTTGCTAGTATTTTTATGTCTATTTAATGAAAGATATTGTCTCCAATGAACATCACTACAAAAATCCTCAATCAATAAAATACTGGCAAACTGAATCCAGCAGCACATCAAAAAGCTTATCAACAACAATCAAGTCAGCTTCATCCCTGGGATTCAAGGCTACTTCAATATATGCAAATCAATAAACATAATTCATCACATAAACAGAACTAAAGCTAAAAACCACATGATTATCTCAATAGATGCAGGAAAGGCCTTTGATAAAATTCAACATCGCTTCATGTTAAAAACCTTCAACACACTAGGTATTGATGGGACATATCTCAAAATAATAAGAGCCATTTATGACAAACCCACAGCCAATATCATACTGAATGGGCAAAAGCTGGAAGCATTCCTTTGAAAACTGGCACAAAACAAGGATGCTCTCTCTCACCATTTCCATTCAACATAATATTGGAAGTTCTGGCCAGGGGTAATCAGGCAAGATAAAGAAATAAAGGTGTTCAAGTAGGAAGAGAGGAAGTCAAACTGTGTCTGTTTGCAGTTGATATGATCCCATTGTCTCAGCCCAAAGCTTCTTAAGCTGATAAGTAGCTTCAGCAAAGTCTCAGGATACGAAATAAACATACAAAAATAACAAGCATTTCTGTATACCAACGATACACAAGCAGAGAGTCAAATAATGAATGAACTCCTATTCACAATTGCTACAAAGAGAATAAAATATCTAGGAATACAGTTAACAAGGGAAGCAAAGGACCTCTTCAAGGAGAACTACAAACCACTGCTTAAGGAAATCAGAGAGGACACAAATGGAAAAGCATTCCATGCTTATGGATAGGAAGAATCAATATTGTTAAAATGGCCATACTACCCAAAGTAATTTATAGATTCTATGGTATTCCCATTAAACAACCATTGACATTCTTCACAGAATTAGATAAAAACTACTTTAAAATTCATATGGGACCAAAAAAGAGCCCGTATAGCCAAGACAATCCTAAGCATAAAGAACAAACATGGAGGCATTACACTGCCCAACTTGAAACTATACTATAAGGCTACAGTAACCAAAACAGCATGGTACTGGTACAAAAACAGACACATAGGCCAATGGAACAGAATAGAGACCTCAGAAATAAGACTGCACATCTACAACCATCTGATCTTTGATAAACCTGACAAAAACAAGCAATGGGAAAAGGATTCCCTCTTTAATAAATGGTTCTGGGAAAACTGGCTGGCCATATGCAGAAAATTGAGACTGGTCCCCTTCTTTATACTTTATATGAAAATTAATTCAAGATGGCTTAAAGACTTAAATGTAAAACTCAAAACTATAAAAACTCTAGAAGAAAATCTAGGCCCATTCAAGACATAGGTACGAGCAAAGATTTCATGAAGAAAATGTCAAAAGCAATCTCAACAAAAGCAAAAATTGACAAATGAGATCTAAAAGAAAAAGGAACTAACAGCAAAAGAAACTATCATCAGAATGAACAGACACCCTACAGAATGGGAGAAAATTTTTGTAATCTATCTGACAAAGGTCTAATATCCAGAATCTACAAGAAACTTAAACAAATTTATAAGAAAAAACCAACAATCTCATTAAAAAGTGGATGAAGGACATGAACAGACACTTCTCAAAAGAAGACATTTATTCTGCCAACAAACATACGAAAAAAGCTCAACATCACTGATCATTACAGAAATGCAAATCAAAACCACAATGGGATACCATCTCACACCAGTCAGAATGGTGATTTTTAAAAAGTCAAGAAACAACAGATGCTGGCAAGGCTGTGGAGAAATAAGAATGCTTTTACACTGTTGGTGGGAATGTAAATTAGTTCAACCGTTGTGGAAGATTCCTCAACGACCTAGAACCAGAAATACCATTTGACCCAGCAATCCTATTACTGGGTATGTACCCAAAGGAATATAAATAATTATTTACAATAATATATAAACAATTCTTTATAATAATATAAATAATGTGTATGTCTCTTCTTTCATTTCTGATTTTAGTAATTTGAATCTTCTTTTTTCTTGGTCAGTCTAGCTAAAGGTTTGCAATTCTGATTATCTTTTAAACGAAACAATTTTTTGTTTTTGTACTGTATTAGTCTGTTTTCATGCCACTGATAAAGACATACCCAAGACTGAGAAAAAAAGGAAGGTTAATTTGACTTACAGTTCCATATGGCTGAGGAGGTCTCATAATCATGGCAGAGGGCAAAAGTCACTTCTTACATGGCGACAGCAAGAGAGAGAATGGGGAGGAAGCAAAAGGGAAAACCCTGACAAACCCATCAGATCTCATGAGACTTATTCACTATCACAAGAAGAGCACAGGAAAGACCAGCCCCCGTTATTCAATTACCTCCCCCTGGGTCCCTCCCACAACATGTGGGAGTTCTGGGAGATACAATAGAAGTTGAGATTTGAATGGAGACACAGCCAAACCATATCATGTACTTTTTCATTTTCATTCATTGCAAAGTATTTGCTAATTTTTCTCTTGATTTGTTCTTTGATCCGTTAGTTGTTTTTAGAAGCACATTGTTTATTTTCCACATATTTGTGAATTTTCCAGTTTTCCTTCTGTTATTAATTTCTAGTTTAATTCTATTGTAGTCAGAGAGGATACTTTATAGAGTTTAATCTTTAAAATTTTATTGAGATTTGTTTTGTTATCTAACATATAGTCTATCCTGGAGAATGTCCTATGTACACTTGAGAAGAATATGTATTCTGCTGTGGTACGGTGGAGTGTGCTATAGACGTTTGTTAAGTCTAATGGTTTAGAGTGTTGTTCAAGTCTTCGGGTCCCCTGTTGGTCTTCTGTCTAGTTGTTCTATCCATTATTGAAAGTTGAGTATTGAAGTCTCCTGCTATTATGTTGAACTGTCTATTTCTTCCTCCTTTCTTTCACTTTTAACTTCATATATCTTGTAGCTCTGTTGTTAGATGGCAAGACATAACCACTTTGGTTATGTCTTTCTAATAGGTAGACTCTTTTATCATTATACAAGTATTTCTTTGTCTCTAGTAACAATTTTTGCCTTAAGGCCTATTTTGTATATTGGTGTAGCCATACCAGCTCTGTTTTGTTTGCTATATGCATGGCATGTCTTTTCTCGTCCTTTCATTTCAACCTATTTGTGTATTTGAATCTAAAGTATGTGTCTTGCTGAAGTATAGTAGAATCACACTTTTTAAATCCATTCCGCCAATCTCTGACTTTTGGTTGGAGTGTTTAATTCATTTAATGAAATTCCTGAGAAGAATGGATTTATGTCTGTCATATATGTATATATACATATATATGGTTATTTTCTTAGTGGGCCTCTGAGGACTACAATAGCATATTAATTAAAACAGTATAGTTGGTATTAATATGAATTTTATTTCAATACTATACAAAGAACTTTGCTTCAATATAAATCTATTCCTTATCTCTTCTTTCTGCCATTGTCATGCAGTTACATCTTTATACATTTTAAACTCATCAACACAATTATTACTTTGTGTAGTTGTCTTTTAAATCAGATAGAAGAAAAGTGTCATAAAACAAATTGTCATTTATATTTACATTGTAGATACCTTGTGACTTTTATTTCCTTATGTGAATCTAGTTATTGTCCAGTGTCCTTTCATTTCAACTAAAGTACTCCCATTAGTATTTGTTTGAGTCATTATGTGAAAATCTACTAATAATGAATTCTGCCAATTTTTGTTTATCCAGGAATGTCTTAATTTCTGGCTCTTTTTTGAAAAACAATTTGGCCAAATGTAGAATTCTTAGTTAAAAGTAGTTTTTTTTTTAGCACTTTGAATATGTCATTCCCCTGCTTTCTGGCTCCCATGATATTTGATGAGAACTCAGCTGTTAATTCTGTTGAGAATTCCTTGCATGTGATGAATTGCTTGTCTCTTGCTACTTTCTTCTTTTCTCTGAGACAGGGTCTTGCTCTGTTGCCCAGGCTGGAGTGCGGTGGCGTGATAATGGCTCACTGCAGCCTCCATCTCCTGGGCTTAGGCAATTCTTCCTCATCAGCCTCCTGATAGCTGGGCTCACAGGCATGTACCACCACGCCTGGCTACTTTTTGTATTTTTGTAGAGATGGAGACTCACTATGTTGCCTAGGCTGGTCTCCAACTCCTGGGCTCAAGTAATCCTCCTGCCTCAGCCTCCCAAAGTGCTGAGATTACAGGCATGAGCCACTGTTCTAGCCTCTCTTGCTACTTTCAAGATTCTTCTTGCCTTTGTCACTTTGACAATTTGATTATGATGAATCTAGGTGTGGATCACTTTCAGTTTATCCTACTAGGAGTTCATTAAGCTTCTTAGATACATAGATTAATGTTTTTATAAAATTTGGCACATTTTCAGCCATTATTTCTCCAAATATTCTGTCTGACCCCTTCTCTCTCCTATCCTTCTTAACTCACATTGCCTGTATGTTGGCACACTTGATGTTGTTCCACAGATTTCTGAGGCTTCTGTTCATTTATTTCACTAATTTTTCATCCTACTCTACAAATGTATCATTTCAATTCATCTATTTTCTGGTTCACTGATTCTATTTTCTGTAAGAGATCTTGTGTTGAGCCCCTCCAGTGATTTTTAACTTCAATTATGTACTTTTCAATTCTATAATTTCTATTTGTTTTTATTGTAGTTTCTATGTTTTTAGTTATATATCTACTTGGTGAGATGTCATTGTCATGCTTTCTTTGAATTATTTATACATGATTTTCATTAGTTCTTTGCACATATTTACAATAGCTGATGTAAAGTCTTTGTCTAGTAAGTCCAACATCTGCTCTTCCTTAGGAACAGTTCTATTGACTGACTTTTTTCCTGTATATGGGCCATACTTTACTGTTTCTTTGCCTATCTCCTATGTTTTCTTGTTGAAAACTGAATATATTAAATAATATAATGTGGCAACACGGAAAATAAGAAGATTCCCCTTTCCAACCAAGCTTTTTTGTTTATTTATTGTTGTTGTTATTGTTGCTTCTACTTGTTTGTTTGGTGAATTTCCTGGGTTAATTCTGTAAAGTCTGTATTCTTGGTTATGTGCAGCCACTGACGTCTCTTCTTAGTTTGTATAGTGGTCAGCTAATGATTGGACAGACATTTCCTCGAATGTCTTGGACCAATGAGTCTCCCAGTCTTTGCTGGGAACTCTGTGTATATGTTGGAGCACACTGTCAATGCTCAGGCCTGCAGTTTATACATCTGCCTTAACTTTCACTTCCTGCATATGCAGAACCTCAAATTAAGCTATAAGTGAGAGACTAGATCTTTATCAGGTTTTTTCCTGAGCATGTACACAGCCCTGCACTTGCATATGGTGTTTAGATTTATAGAAATACGTCATCACTTTCCTAAGCCCATTATGGATATCTCATTTTTCAGTTTTTCCTTTTGTTGATAAATATAAACTAACCTCTGTAAAATATTTAAAGAGGTTTATTCTGGGCTAATATGAGTGACCATGGCCCAGGGAACAGTCTCAAGAGGTTCTGGGAAGTGTGCCTGAGGCAGTCAGGTTTCATTTTGGTTTTATGCATTTTAGGGATGCCGAAGTTACAGTAAAGACATAAATAAATACATGTAAAGTACCCATTGGTTCAGCCCGGAAAGGCGGGACATTTCAAAGTGAGTCCTAGGTGGGTTTTAAGGATTCTTTAGTTGACGGTTTGTTGAGAGAGTTAAGCTATTGTCTAAAGGCTTGAAATCAGAAAGGAATGCCTGAGTTAAGATAAGGAGGTTGTGAACAATAAGGCTCTTATTGTGTAAATGAAGCCTCTTAGGTGGCAGCCCTCAGAGAGAATAGATAGTAAAGGTTTCTTTTTAAACTTTTAAAGGTGTCAGACTCTCATTGTCTTCTAGATCCAGGAAAGGCCTAGAAAGGGAAGGCCTGGCTGCATTAATGGAGATTCGCCTCAGATGCAAATTTCCTCCACATCAGTCTGCTGGTTTGTGGCAGCCATTTCAAAATATGTCAAAGAAATATATTTTGGGATAAAATATTTTTATTTCCTTCAGGGTCTGCTATCTATCATGTGATACTATATCAGAATTGAGTTGCCATTTGGTATCTTATTGCCACAAAGAGTCGGTTTGGTCAGTGTTATGATCTCAGTTTTAATGTTAATGCTGGTCACCTGTGCCTAAACTCCAAAAAGGCAGGAGTATAACGAGGCAAGTCCAATCTCCTTTCCCATGATGGCCTGGAATTTAGTTTTTCAGGTTTCTCTGGGTTCCCTTTGGCCAAGAGGGGGTTCATTCAGTCAGTTGGGGGCTTAGGATTTTATCTTTGGTTTACACTTTAAAAGGTTTTGGTTAGCCTTTGTTAGCCACAGCAGTTATTATTATCTCAGGCAGTTGCAGTATAGAAAAATTGCTCTTTTTTTCAATAAACACCTTAGGTATAGAGTTGTTATACACAGTGAGCTCTGAGTCAGGTCAAATAAAGGCAAGCCTTGAGCATGCAGCTTTTTAGGGAACTACCAGACAACACAAATAGTGATAATTCCTCTGGGATGGGGCATTTTGTGGAGATTAAAACCCACTCTACCCACCCAGTCAGTAGTAGAGTGAAATATTTAAGGTATTGACAGAAAAAAAAGTCCAACAACCTAGATTTCTATATCCAGTGAATTCATTGTTCAAGTGAAAGGCAAATAAAGACTTTCTCAGAAAAATAAAAACTGGGGGGCCTGATCACCAGCAGACCTGCTGTCTTAGTTCATTTCAGCTGCTGACAAAATACCATAGATTATGTAGTTTATAAACAATGTAAACTTCTTTCTCCCAGTTCTGGAGGCTGTGAAGTCCAAAATCAAGTTGCCAGCAGAGTTGGTGTCAGGTGAAGAACCCTTTTCTGGTTCATAGATGGTGCCTTCTTGTGATGTCCTCACATGGTGGAAGGGGCAGGGGGTCTCTCTCAGGCCTCTTTTATAGGGGCATTAATCCCATGTATGAGGGCTCCACTTTCATGACCTAATCACCCCTGAAAGACCCCACCCCCAAATACCATCATTTCAGGGGTTAGGATTTCAACATATGAATTTGAGGGAGAGACAGACTGGAAGAAAATATTTTCCAAATGTCTCTCTGATAAATTGCCTGTATACAAAATATGTATGCAAACCACAACATTCCACCCTGGCCTTCCAAAATTTATGTCCTTCTTAGGTATAAAGTACATTAATCTCATCCCAACAGACTTGAAGTCTTTTTCTTTTTATTATTATACTTTATGTTCTAGGGTACATGTGCACAACGTGCTGGTTTGTTACATATGTATACATGTGCCATGTTGGTGTGCTGCACCCATTAACTTGTCATTTATATTAGGTATATCTCCTAATGCTATCCCTCCCCCCTCCGCCCACCCCACAACAGGCCCCAGTGTGTGGTGTTCCCCTTCCTGTGTCCAGGTGTTCTCATTGTTCAGTTCCCACCTAAGAGTGAGAACATGTGCTGTTTGGTTTTCTGTTCTTGCGATAGTTTGCTGAGAATGATGGTTTCCAGCTGAATCCATGTCCCTACAAAGGACATGAACTGATCCTTTTTTATGACTGCATAGTATTCCATAGTGTATATGTGCCACATTTTTTTTTTTTATACTTTAAGTTCTAGGGTACATGTGCACAACGTGCAGGCTTGTTACATATGTATACATGTGCCATGTTGGTGTGCTGTACCCATTAACTCGTCATTTACATTAGGTACATCTCCTAATGCTATCCCTCCCCCATACCCCCTCCTCACAATAGGATCCAGTGTGTGATGTTCCCCTTCCTGTGTCCAAGTGATCTCATTGTTCAATTCCCGCCTATGAGTGAGAACATGCGGTGTTTGGTTTTCGGTTCTTGTGATAGTTTGCTGAGAATGATGGTTTCCAGCTGCATCCATGTCCCTACAAAGGACACGAACTCATCCTTTTTTTATGGCTGCATAGTATTCCATGGTGTATATGTCCCACTTTTCTTAATCCAGTCTGTCACTGATGGACATGTGGGTTGATTCCAAGTCTTTGCTATTGTGAATAGTGCCGCAATAAACATACGTGTGCATGTGTCTTTATAGCAGCATGACTTATAATCCTTTGGGTATATCCCCAGTAATGGGATGGCTGGGTCAAATAGTATTTCTAGTTCTAGATCCTTGAGGAATCGCCACACTGTCTTCCACAATGGTTGAACTAGTTTACAGTCCCACCAACAGTGTAAAAGTGTTCCTGTTTCTCCACATCGTCTCTAGCACCTGTTGTTTCCTGACTTTTTAATGATCGCCATTCTAACTGGTGTGAGATGGTATCTCATTGTGGTTTCGATTTGCATTTCTGTGATGGCTAGTGATGATAAGCCTTTTTTTCATGTGTCTGTTGGCTGCATAAATGTCTTCTTTTGAGAAGCGTCTGTTCGTATCCTTTGCCCACTTTTTGATGGGGTTGTTTGTTTTTATCTTGTAAATTTGTTTGAGTTCTTTGTAGAATCTGGATATTAGCCCTTTGTCAGATGTGTAGATTGCAAAAATTTTCTCCCATTCTGTAGGTTTCCTGTTCACTCTGATGGTAGTTTATTTGGCTGTGCAGAAGCTCTTTAGTGTAATTAGATCCCATTTGTCAATTTTGACTTTTGTTGCCATTGCTTTTGGTGTTTTAGACATGCAGTCCTTGCCCATGCCTATGTCCTGAATGGTATTACCTAGGTTTCCTTCTAGGGTTTTTATGGTATTATGTCTAACATTTAAGTCTCTAATCCATCTTGAATTAATTTTCATATAAGGTGTAAGGAAGGCATCCAGTTTCAGCTTTCTACATATGGCTAGCCAGTTTTCCCAGCTCCATTTATTAAATAGGGAATCCTTTCCCCATTTCTTGTTTTTGTCAGGTTTGTCAAAGATCAGATGTTTGTAGATGTGTGGTATTATTTCTGAGAGCTCTGTTCTGTTCCTTTGGTCTATATCTCTGTTTTGGTACCAGTACCATGCTGTTTTGATTACTGTAGCCTCATAGCATAGTTTGAAGTCAGGTAGCATGATGCCTCCAGCTTTGTTCTTTTGGCTTAGGATTGTCTTGGCAATACAAGCTCTTTTTTGGTTCCATATGAACTTTAAAATAGTTTTTTCCAATTCTGTGAAGAAAGTCATTGGTAGCTTGATGGGGATGACATTGAATCTATAAATTACCTTGGGCAGTATGGCCATTTTCACGATATTGATTCTTCCTATCCATGAGCATGGAATGTTCTTCCATTTGTTTGTGTCCTCTTTTATTTCACTGAGCAGTGGTTTGTAGTTCTCCTTGAAGAGGTCCTTTACATCCCTCATAAGTTGGATTCCTAGGTATTTTATTCTCTTTGAAACAATTGTGAATGGGAGTTCATTCTTGATTTGGTTCTCTGTCTGTTATTGGTGTATAAGAATGCTTGTGATTTTTGCACATTAATTTTGTATCCTGAGACTTTGCTGAAGTTTCTTATCAGCTTAAGGAGATTTTGGGCCGAGACGATAGGGTTTTCTAAATATACAATCATGTCATCTGCAAACAGGGACAATTTGACTTCCTCTTTTCCTAATTGAATACCCTTAATTTCTTTCTCTTGCCTGATTGCCCTGGCCAGAACTTCCAACACTATGTTGAATAGGAGTGGTGAGAGAGGGCATCCCTGTCTTGTGCCAGTTTTCAAGGGGAATGCTTCCGGTTTTTGCCTATTCAGTATGATATTGGCTGTGGGTTTGTCATAAATAGCTCTTATTATTTTGAGATATGTTCCGTCAATACTGAATTTATTGAGATATTTTAGCATGAAGGGCTGTTGAATTTTGTCAAAGGCCTTTCCTGCATCTATTGAGATAATCATATGGTTTTTGTCTTTGGTTCTGTTTATATGCTGGATTATGTTTATTGATTTGCTTATATTGAACCAGCCTTGCATCCCAGGGATGAAGCCCACTTGATCATGGATAAGCTTTTTGATGTGCTGCTGGATTTGGTTTGCTAGTATTTTACTGAGGATTTTTGCATTGATGTTCACCAGGGATATTGGTCTAAAATTCTTTTTGTGTGTGTGCGTGTGTGTCTCTGCCAGACTTTGGTATCAGGATGATGTTGGCTTCATAAAATGAGTTAGGGAGGATTCCCTCTTTTTCTGTTGATTGGAATAGTTTCAGAAGGAATGGTACCAGCTCCTCCTTGTACCTCTGGTAGAATTTGGCTGTGAATCCGTCTGGTCCTGGATTTTTTCTTTGGTTGGTAGGCTGTTAATTATTGCCTCAATTTCAGAGCCTGTTAATGTTCTATTCAGGGATTCAACTTCTTCCTGGTTTACAGACTGGAAGTCTTAACTCATTCCAGCATCAACTTGAAAGTCTCAAGACCAAAGTTTTATCTAAATGTCATCTAAATAGGATATGGATGAGATTCAAGGTATGATTCATTTTAAGGCATTGTTCTCCAGCTCTCCAAATTGAATATTTAAAATCAAACATGCTACTTGCTTCTAAAATACAATGGTGGGACAGTTACAGGACAGACAGTCCCATCCCAAAAGGGAGAAATAGGAATAAAGAAGATGTGACAGGTCTCAATAAGTCCAAACCCTTAAGGCTCAAGAGCAATATTCCTTGACCTGATGCCACCCACTGGGGTGGAAGACAGCCTTCTGGACCTACTGGTATGGTGATCTCTCCTCCTCAGCTTTGCCTGCCCTCATGGCTTTGGACAGCCCCACCTCCATGACTTTGCTGTGTATAGCCCATGCCACAGCTCTCATGGGTTGGAATTGTGGACCTGTGGCTCTCCTGGGCCTGGAATTGCATGGTAGTGGCTCTGCCAGTCTGAGGTCAAGCCTTCGTTGCTCTCTGGATATTTTCCTAGTTGGGAGCTCTCTGCAGTGGCCCTGCCCCTGTGGTGGTTCTCTGCCTGGGCCCCAATGCTCTCTAGGGCATCCTTTGAAATCCAGCTCTGCCCCCTGCAGCTTTGCTTGGTGCAGTGCTTGCTGCACTGGGGCCCACCAAAGCACCCGTGGGATTACTGGAGAGTGTGGTGATGAAGAGTAGAGAGCACAGCCTGCAATGTGAGGCTGCTGGATAATGATGGCCCCTCCTTTGAAGTCCTGTGATGGGAGGGGCAGCCCTGATGATCTCTGAAATGCCTTTGCGGGTATTCATCCATTGTCTCACATTTTAGGTCCTGTCTTCTGTTTAGATGACTGACGAATCTCCCCGTTATTTTGATGTATAGAATGAGGCTTCTGTTGAGATGGCTGATCCATAGTAATCTCTTTATCATAAGGTGTCCTGAACAGGCTTTTTCATTATTTCCAATGTGGATTGGCTGAGAATTTTCCAAATCTTTAAGTTCTGCTTCCCCTTTTGACAAACAATTTCATCTTTTAAGTTATTTCTTCTTGTTGCAGTTTACTTTAAGCAACTGAGAGGAACCAGCCTACCTTTTCACTATTTGCTTAGCAATTTCCTCAGCCAAATATCCAGTTTCATTGCTTGCAAGTTCAACTTTCCACAAAACACTAGGACATGAGCACAATTCAACTAGATTCTTTGCTACTTTATGATAAAATGGCCTTTCCTCCATTACCAACAATAACATGTTCCTTATTTCTGTCTGAGACTCATCAGAGTGGCTTTTATTGTCCGTATTTGTACCAACATTCAGCTCACAACAACTTAGATATTCTCAGAAGATTGAGTCTTCCTCTATAGCACTCCTCTTCTCCTTCTGAGATTCCTCCCCAGAATTTCCTTTTATGAACCATTCACAGCAGTGTAGGCTTTTTCTAGCATGTGCCTTAAAATTCTACCATCCTCTCCGCATTACTCAACTCCAAAGCTACATCCACATTTTACGTATTTATTATGGCAGCCCCCTCCACTTCTGAGTACCAAGTCGTACCTTCGTGACCTAATCACCTCCCACAGGCCTCACCTCCTAATATCATCACCTTTGAGGTTAGAATTTCAACATATGAATTTTGAGGGGACATAAACATTCATATAATAATATCCTCCCTGCAAGATATGTTTAAAAATTTTCTTTAAGCACAAAAACACTGAAATAGGTCATAAACTTGGATCCACAAAAATAAAGAAAAAGCAATGTAAGATCTTTTTTAAATTCTTAGTAGATCTAAAAGATAATTTTTAAAGTAATAGTGGTAACACTGTATTGGCGATTACAGCTTACAGATAAGTGAAATGAAAGACAACAATATCATAGGGACAGAGGGGAGGAATGGAAATATTGTATCATAAAATACACACACTACCTGTGAAACAGGATAGTGTTATTTGAAGATGGACTTAGATTAGTTAAAAATGATTACTGTCAATTCTAGGGAAATCACTAAGCAAAATTTGAAAAGAAGTTTAATTGATACCCTAAGGACATAAGATAGAATCACATAAAAATGATCAATGAAAGCCAGACCAGGCAGAAAAAGAAGCCACTGGCAATGAACAGAAAATAGTTGCAGCTATGAATAATAATAATCCAAATACATCAATAATCATTTTAAATGTAAATGGTCTAAACCAGAGGTCCCCATCCCCTGGGCTGTGAACCAGTCCACAGCCTGATAGGAACTGGGCTGTGGACTGGTCCAAGGCCTGTTAGGAACTGGGCTGCACATCAGGAGGTGAGCAGTGGGTGAGCGAGCATTACTGCCTGAACTCCACCTTCTATCAGGTCAGTGGTGGCATTAGAATTTTATAGGAGTGTGAAGCCTGTTGTGAACTACACATGCAAGGGATCTAGGTTATGCACTCCTTATGAGAATCTAACTAATCTGATGATCTAAGGTGGAACAGTTTCATCCCCAAACCATCTCCCTCAACCCTTGGTCCATGGAAAAATTGTCTTCCACAAAACCAGTTCCTGGTGCCAAAAAGGTTGAGTACTGCTGATCTAAACACACGATTCAAAGACAGAGATTTTCAGAGTGGATTAAAGAAGTAGAATGAACACCTAGCTTTTTGTTTTCTACAAGAAACCCTTTAAATATTAAGACTCTGATAGGTTAAAAGCAAAGGAATAGAGAAAATATACCATGCTAACACTAATTGAAAGAAAACGGGAGCAGTTATATTAATTTCAGACAAAGCAGATTTCAGAACAAGGAAACTTATGAGGGATAAATAAGAGCACTATGTAAAAATAACTGGCTGAATTCTCCAAGAAGACATAACAATATTAAACTTATATGCACCTAAATAAATATATATGCAAAAATTAATAGAACTTAAAGGAAAAATAGGCACATCCACCATTATAGTTGGAGACTTCAGCACCTGTCTATCAGTAACTGATTGATAAAGCAGGTGTAAAATAAAGGCTAAAGTTAACCTGAATAACAATTTCAATGAGCTTGATCTAATTGACATTTGTAGAAGACTCTATGCAACAACAGCAAAATACAAGTTCTTCTCAAGCTTGTGTGGAATATTCAACAAGATACATCAAATTCTGGGGCCACAAAACACACCTTAACACATTTAAAAGAATGGATATTCTATAAAGTATGCTCTCAGACTACAGTTGAAATAAAGTAGAAATCAATAATGGAAAGATAGCTGGAAAATCCCCCAGTATTTAATACGGAAATTAAACAAGACACTTCTAAATAACACATGAGTCAAAAAAGAATTTTCTCTCTTTTTTTTTTTTTTTTTTTTTTTGAGATAGACTCTTGCTCTGTCGCCAGGCTGGAGCACAGTGGCCCAATGTCAGCTCATTGCAACCTCCGACTCCCTGGTTCAATAGATTTTCCTGCCTCAGCCTCCCGAGTAGCTGGGATTACAGGCATGTGCCACCATACCCAGCAAATTTTTGTATTATTAGTAGAGATGGGGTTTCACCATGTTGGCCAGGATGGTCTTGATCTCCTGAACTTGTGATCCACCCACCTCAGCCTCCCAAAGTGCTAGGATTTTAGGCATAAGCCACTGCTCCCAGCCGAGTCAAAAAAGAATTTTCAAGAGAAATTTAAGCCAGGTGTGGTGCCTTGCCCCTACCCCACAATTAGAGGGACACTGACCACCAACAGGCATTACTCCCCTAAATCCTCTAGAAGTACCTCTTTTAAATACCTCTGTATTACTCGCATCAGGAGTCCCAATACCTGAGCCCACCATAGCCTAATAGAAAATAATTGAAAACAAACAATCCAAGCTCTACTCATTACAATCCTACTAGGCATTTACTTTACCCTCCTACAAACCTCAGAATACTTTGAAACACCTTTTACTATTTCTGATGGTATCTATGGTTCAACATTCTTTGTTGCTACAGGCTTCCATGGACTTCACGTCATCATTGGATCTACATTCCTTATTATCTGCCTTATTCGCCAACTATTACATCATTTTACATCGAACCACCATTTTGGCTTTGAAGCCACCGCTTGGTACTGACTCTTTGTAGATGTCATCTGACTGTTCCTATATATTTCTATCTACTCATGATGATCCTATTCTTTTAGTATAATCAGTACGGTTGACTTCCCAACTAGTTTCGATAGCATTTGAAAGAGAATAATTAACCTAGTATTAGCCTTAACAATTAACGCCTTTCTAGCCTTACTACTAATAGCTATCACATTCTGACTATCTCAACTGAATTCTTATATAGAAAAAGCTAATCCTTACGAATGAGGTTTTGACCCACTAAACTCTGCTCGTATTCCTTTCTCCATAAAATTTTTCCTAGTTGCCATCACCTTTCTATTATTTGACTTAGAAATTGCCCTACTACTGCCCTTACCATGAGCTCTCCAAACGACCAACCTTCCCATAATAACTAAATCATCCATCATGTTAATTATTATTCTAATTCTTAGTCTAGCCTATGAGTGAACTCAAAAAGGACTAGACTGAACTAAATTGGTAAGTAGTTTAAACAAAACAAATGATTTCGACTCATTAGATTATGGTAATCATTACTACCAAACGCCCTCCATCTACATAAACATTGCACTAGCATTTACCATTTCACTCCTAGGCATACTAACCTACCGTTCACACCTAATATCTTCCTTACTGTGCCTAGAAGGAATAATACTATCACTTTTTATTATAAGTACTCTTACAGCTTCAAACATACACTTCTCCTTAGCTAATATCATACCCATTGCCCTATTAGTATTTGCTGCCTGCGAGGCAGCAGTAGGCCTTGCCTTACTAATCTCAATCTCTAGTACATATGGCCTAGATTATATCCACAAGCTAAGCTTACTCCAATGTTAAAAATAGTTATTCCTACAATTATACTACTACCAACAACATGGTTTTCCAAAAACAGTATAATCTTAGTTAATATGACCATACATAGTCTAATTATTAGCCTTATTCCCCTACTATTCTTCAACCAAATCAATAATAACCTCTTCAACCATTCAACCTATTTATCTTCTGACCCACTAACAACGCTCCTCCTAACACTAACAGCCTGACTCTTACCTCTCATAATTATAGCAAGCCAGTACCATTTACACAATGAACCTCCCTCATGAAAAAAACTCTATCACTCTATAATGATCTCCCTACAAATCTCTCTAATTCTAACATTTATAGCTACAGAACTAATTATATTCTATATTTTATTTGAAACTACCCTCATTCCTACCCTAATTATCATCACCCGGTGAGGTAGCCAAGCAGAATGCCTCAACGCAAGCACATACTTTCTATTTTACACACTAGCTGGCTCTCTCCCCCTGCTTATTATGTTAATCTATATCTATAATAATCTAGGCTCACTAAACACAATCCTAACACTTATAGCTCAAAAACTAACAACTACCTGATCCCACAATCTTACATGACTAGCATGCATAATAGCCTTTATAGTGAAAATACCCCTATATGGCCTACACCTATGACTTCCTAAAGCCCATGTTGAAGCCCCCATTGCTGGATCAATAGTCCTTGCTGCAGTACTCCTAAAACTAGGCGGCTATGGCATAATACGACTCACCTTTATTCTTAACCCTTTAACAGAATATATAGCCTACCCATTCCTCATGCTATCCTTATGAGACATAATTATAACAAGCTCAACCTGCCTACGACAAAAGACCTAAAATCACTCATCGCATACTTCTCCATAAGCCACATAGCCCTAGTAATTATAGCTTCCCTCATTCAAACCCCCTGAAGCTTCACTGGCGCAATTATCCTTATAATCGCCCATGGACTCACTTCATCCATACTATTTTGCCTAGCAAACTCAAACTATGAACAAACTCATAGCCGCATCATAATACTTTCCCGAGGGCTCCAAACTCTACTTCCATTAATAGTCTTCTGGTGGTTTGCAGCAAATCTTACCAATCTTGCCTTACCGCCTACTATCAACCTGATAGGAGAGCTCCTTGTAATAATAACTTCATTTTCTTGGTCACATATCATCATTGTACTTACAGGACTCAACATACTAATTACAGACCTTTACTTGCTCCATATATTTACCACAACACAACGAGGAACATTTACACACCATATTATTAACATAAAACCCTCCTTTACACGAGAAAACACATTAATATTCATACACCTCTCTCCTATTCTCCTTCTACCCCTTAACCCTAATATTATTCCAGGTTTCACCTCTTGTAAATATAGTTTAACTCAAACATTAGATTGTGAATCTAATTATAGAAGCCTACTACTTCTTATTTACCGAGAAAGCTCGCAAGGACTGCTAATCCATACTTCCGTGTTTAACAAGACGGTTATTTAAAGGATAACAGTTATCCATTGGTCTTAGGAACCAAAAACGTTGGTGCAACTCCAAATAAAAGTAATAACCATGTACAACTCTGTTAACATCATAACCCTAACCTCTCTAATCCTCCCAATCATTATTACCTTTATCAACCCTAACAAAAAACACTTGTACCCAAACTATGTAAAAACAATTATTATATCTGCTTTTATTACTAGCCTCCTTCCCACAACTCTATGTATTTTCCTAGACCAAGAAATAATTATTTCAAACTGACATTGAACAACAATCCAAACATTAGAACTAACACTAAGCTTCAAAATGGGCTATTTTTCCATAATATTTATTCCAATCGCACTATTCATTACTTGATCTATTATAGAGTTCTCATTATGGTATATAAGCTCAGACCCAAATATTAATCAATTTTTTAAGTATCTACTTATCTTTCTCACCACTATATTAATTCTAGTCACTGCCAACAACCTCTTCCAACTTTTTATCAGATGGAAAGGCGTAGGAATTATATCCTTTCTACTAATTAGTTGATGGCATGCTCGAACAGACGCCAACACAGCAGCCACCCAAGCAATCCTATACAACTGCATTGGCGACATTGGCTTTATCCTAACCCTAACATGGTTTCTCCTACATTATAACTCATGGGACTTTCAACAGATATTTATCCTAGACTCCAATTCAAATCTTCTCCCACTGATAGGCCTTCTCTTAGCAGCAACAGGAAAATCAGCTCAACTTGGTCTCCACCCTTGACTACCCTCCACCATAGAAGGCTCAACCCGTTTCAGCTTTACTCCACTCCAGCACCATAGTCATTGCTGGAGTGTTCCTACTCATCCATTTCCACCCCCTAATGGAAAACAACACATTAATTCAAAGCTTTACACTATGCCTAGGAGCCATTACTACCCTATACACAGCAATTTGTGCCCTAACACAAAACGGTATCAAAAAAATCGTAGCCTTCTCTACCTCAAGTCAACCAGGTCTAATAATAGCCACTATCGGCATCAACCAACCATACTTAGCATTCCTACACATCTGCACTCATGCCTTCTTCAAAGCCATACTATTTATTTGCTCTGGGTCTATCATCCACAACCTAAACAATGAACAAGACATTCGAAAAATAGGAGGATTATTTAAAACAATACCCCTCATCTCAACTTCCCTAACCATCGGTAACCTGGCACTCACAGGCATGCCTTTTCTCACAGGCTTCTACACCAAAGACCTCATCATCGAAACCGCAAACACGTCATATACCAACGCCTGAGCCCTATCTATCACTCTCATTGCCACTTCCCTAACAAGCGCCTACAGTACTCGAACTATTCTCCTCATCCTAACAGGACAACCTCGCTTCCCGACCTCAATCAACATTAATGAAAACACCCCCACCCTATTAAACCCAATCAAACGCCTCACAATTGGCAGCCTACTCGCGGGATTTCTCATCACCAATAGCATCTCTCCCACCTCACTCCCCCAACTAACAATATCATCTCACCTAAAACTCTCGGCCCTGTACGTAACCGCTCTAGGCTTTCTAGTAGCCTTGGATCTCACTCTCATAACCAATAAACTTAAAATATACACCTCATCATACATATTTAAATTCTCTAATATACTAGGATATTTTCCCACTACAATTCATCACATAGCCCCCTACCAAAACCTGCTTATAAGTCAAAACCTAGCTTCCCTTTTACTAGACTCAATCTGACTAGAAAAATCTATACCTAAAACGATCTCACACACCCACATTATTACCTCCATCATTGCAACTACTCAAAAAGGTATAATCAAATTTTATTTTCTCTCTTTCCTTATCCCTCTCACCCTAACCTTATTTCTAATAACGTAACCTATTACCCCAAGTAATCTCAATCACAATATGCACACTAACAAACAATGTTCAACCAGTAACTACTACCAATCAATGCCCATAGTCATACAAAGCACCCGCACCAATAGAATCCCCTCGAATTAACCCCGGCCCCTCTCCCTCAAAAACCACTCAACTCCCTATATTGTTAAAATTAACCACCACCACTAATCCATCAAAATCTAAAACTCATAAAACCAACCCTGCCTCCATCACTAACCCTACTAGAAGACTCCCCAGAACCTCAAACCCTGAGCCCCATGCCTCAGGATACTCTTCAATAGCTATTGCTGTAGTATAATCAAAAACAACCATTATACCTCCCAAATAAATTAAAAATATTATTAAACCCATATAAGCTCCCCCATAATTTAAAATAATTACACAACCAACCACACCACTAACAATCAATGCTAAACCTCCATAAATAGGAGAAGGCTTGGAAGAAAACCCCATAACCAACAGTACACTTAATAAGAATAAAATATATGCCATTGTTTCCACATGGACTCTAACCATGACTAATGATATGAAAAACCATCATTGTATTTCAACTACAAAAACACCAATGACCCCAATACGCAAATCTAACCCACTCATAAAAATAATCAACCACTCCCTCATTGATTTACCCACCCCATCTAACATTTCCCTATGATGAAACTTTGGCTCACTCCTTGCAACCTGTCTAACCCTACAAATTATTACAGGCTTATTCCTAGCAATACACTACTCACCAGATACTTCCTCCGCCTTCTCCTCAGTCACACACATCACTCGAGATGTAAACTACGGCTGAACCCTTTGCTATCTCCACGCTAACGGTGCCTCTATGTTCTTTATCTGCTTCTTTCTACATATTGGCCGAGGCCTACATTACGGCTCATTCCTTCTTCTAGAAACCTGAAATATTGGCATTATACTTCTACTTATAACTATAGCAACAGCCTTCATAGGCTACGTACTCCCATGAGGCCAAATATCATTATGGGGCACCACAGTAATCACAAATCTATTATCAGCCATCCCATATATTGGAACTAACCTCGTCCAATGAGTCTGAGGCGGATATTCCATTGACAATCCTACTCTCACACGGTTCTTCACCCTTCACTTCATCCTACCCTTTATTGTCACAGCCCTTACAACTCTACATCTACTATTTCTACATGAAACAGGATCAAACAATCCCTCCGGAATTTCCTCTCACTCCGACAAAATTACCTTTCACCCCTATTATACAATTAAAGATATCCTAGGTTTAGTCCTTCTCCTTCTTACCTTAATAATATTAGTATTATTTTCGCCCGACCTTTTAAGCGACCCAGACAACTATACTCCAGCTAATCCCCTAAACACTCCCCCGCACATTAAACCAGAATGATACTTCCTATTCGCATATGCAATCCTATGATCTATCCCTAATAAATTAGGAGGAGTATTAGCACTCCTCCTGTCAATCCTTATCTTAGCACTCGTCCGCATACTCCACAAATCCAAACAACAAAGTATAGCATTCCGCCCACTTAGCCAATCCCTATTCTGACTCCTAATCATAATTCTACTAACCCACACTTGAATCGGAGGCCAACCAATAAACCAACCCTTCGTCATTATCGGACAAGTAGCATCCATAATATACTTTACTACAATCCTAACCTTAATACCACTTGCCTCCTTAACCGAAAACAGTCTACTCAAATGAACCTGCCCTTATAGTATAAATCAATACACCGGTCTTGTAAACTGGAAATGGAAACTTCTCCCCAGGACAATTCAGAAAGAAAGTACTCAACTTCACCACCAACACCCAAAACTGGCATTCTAATTTAAACTACTTTCTGTATTCTATGGGGTGCAAACTTTAAATGCAACTTAAGTACTAATTTATTTTATCAGACCCTTATGTAAATCATGCATTACTGCTAGCCAACATGAATATTACATAGTACTACAAATGTTTGACTGTACATAGCACATATTCTTACATACTTACTATCTATTCTCAAAAACATGCTTACAAGCAAGAATCCTAATGACTTAACCAACTATAGAACATAACACAAACACTCAAAGACTAAGCACCTCCCCAAGGATGTCAACCGACACAGCTGTTCATTTATCGTACATAGTACATTAAGTCATTCACTGGACATAGCACATTTCAGTCAAATAAATCCTTGTCACCACGGATACTCCCCTCAGTTAGGTGTCCCTTGTTCACCATCCTCCGTGAAATCAATATCCCACACAAGAGTGCTACTCCTTGCTCTGGGCCCATAACTCGTGGGGGTAACTACAATGAACTGTATCCGGCATCTGGTTCTTACCTCAGGGCCATAAGAATCAAGATCACCCACATGTTCCCCTTAAATAAGACATCTCGATGGATCACAGGTCTATCACCCTATTAACCAGTCACGGGAGCTCTCCATGCATTTGGTATTTTTTATCTTGGGTGTGCACATGACCCCACTGCAGAAAGCTGGCCCTGCCACACCGTATGTCGCAGGATCTGTCTTTGATTCCTAGTACATACCATTGTTGATCGCACCTATGTTCAATATTCCAGCCCTGCATAATACCATAAGGTGTTATTTAATTCATGCTTGTAGGACATACCAAAAATCGACTATACAACATATCCCTCTTTACACTATAAAACCACAACAAATTTTTACCAAACCCCCCTCCCCCATCTCTGACTTTTTCCCTAAAAATACACTTTTGCCAAACCCCAGAAACAACAGCCTTAATCCACTTAGCCAGAGCCTGTGTTTCCATCTTTTAGCTATGCACAACTTTAACTGCTACCCCTCAACTAACATAACCCTCATTTCATCCCACTACTCTCAACCTTAATTTTTTTACCCCACCCTACCTATAGGGTAGGTCAAGGCTACAGTGAGCTATGATCGTACCACTGTACTCCAGCCTGTGAAGTGACAGAGCAAGACCCTGTCAGAAAAAAGAAAAAAAAAAAAAGAAAGAAAAAGAAGAAATTTAAAAATATTTTGAACTAAAGGAAAATGAACTATAACTTATCAAAATCTGTGGGATGCAGTGAAAGGACTGGTAAACAGGAAATTTATAGCATCAAATGCATATATTAGAAATTTAAAGGCAGGCATGGTGGCTCACATCTGTAATCCCAGCACTTTGGGAGGCCAAGGCAGGCAGATCATTGAGGTCAGAAGTCTGAGACCTGCCTGGCCAATATGGCAAAATCCTGCCTCTGCTAAAAGTACAAAAGAAATTACCTGGGCATGATGATGCATGCCTGTAGTCACAGCTATTTGGGAGGCTAAAGCACAAGAATTGCTTAAACCCAGGAAGCGGAGGTTGCAGTAAGCCGAGATTGCACCACTGCACTCCAGCCTGGGTGACGGAGTGAGACTTTGTCTCAAAAAAAAAAAAAAATAATAATAATCATAAAAAGTACATAAAATTAATAACTTAAGCTTAGGGAACTAGATAAAGAAGAACAATTTAAGCATGAATCAAGAGGGAAAAATGAAATAATAAAACATAGAACATAAATCAATGAAATTGAAAAGACGAAAACAACAAAACTATCTTTTATAGAAAAGACCAACAAAATTCATAGGCCAATAGCCAGGTTAGAGAAAAGACACAAATTAACAATATCAGAAATGAAAGAGGAGTTATCACTAGTGATTCTACAGACATTTAAATCATAATAAAGGAATACTATAAACAACTCTATGACCACAAATTTGATAACATTATTAAATGAACCACTGCCTTGAAAGACACAAGCTACTAAGACTTACAGAAGCAGAAATAGATCATTGGAATAGGCCTATACCTATTAAAGAAATTGAATCAATAATTAATAATATTCCAAAAATACAAGAACCAGTGAATTCTACCAAACATTTAAGATATAAAATAGAAGAGGGACTATTTCCTAACTCCTTCTATGAGGCCGTGATTATCCTAATTCAAAAAAACCGATAAAAGCATTACAGGAAAACAAAACCACAGACCAGAAATTCTCATGAATATAGATTCAAAAATACTCAACCAAATATTGACAATTATATCCATTAAAATAGGTTATGGCCTGGCATGGTGGCTCATGCCTATAATCCCAACGCTTAGGGAGGCAGAGGCAGGAGGATAGCTTGAGCCCAGGAGTTTGAGACCTGCCTGGGCAACAAAGCAAGATCCTGTTCTCCACAAAATGGAAAAAAAAAGACAAAAAAAAAAAAAATGGTTCTGTTGGACAAGAGGTTGTTGGAAAAAAAAAGAAAACAATTGGTAAGTTGGACTTTTATTAATTAAAAAATTCTGCCTTCCTAAAAGACACTTAAGAGAATGAAACAACAAACCATAGACTGGAAGAAAATCTCTGCAGAACATCTATCGGATAAATTGCCTGTATACAAAATATTCAAACAACTCTTAAAACTTAACAATTAGAAAAACCCAGTTAAAAATGGTCAAATAATATGAACAGATACCTCACTAAAGAAGACATACAGATTATAAAATAACATATAAAAGGATGTTCAGCATCATTTGTCATTAGGAAATTGCAAATTCAAGCAACTTATTAGAATACCTAAAATCTAAAAAATGAACAATCCTATTGCTGGTGAGAATAGAGAGCCACAGGAGCTTGCGTTCATTGATGTTGAGAATGCAAAGTGGGCCAGTCACTTTGGAAGATAGTTGGGCAGCTTCTTACAAAGTTAAACACAGGATTACCATATAATCCAGCAACCACACTCCCAGGTGTTTACCAACTGATTGAAAACTTAGGTCCACAAAAAATCTACGTGAATGTTTATAGCAGTTTTATTCACAACTGTCAAAAACCGAAAGCAACCAAAATGCCTTTAACAAGAGAATGGATAAACCAACTATGTTATACCCATGCAATAAAATGTTAATCAGCAATAAAAAAAGAACCATCAAGCCATGAAAAGACATGAATAAATCTTCTATAAGTGTATATTGTTAGTTTGAAAAAATTGCATACCATGTGATTCCAACGATATAGTCTGAAAAAGGCAAAACTGTAGAGATGGTAAAGAGATTGGCCGGTGCCAGGGGATTGGGAGTGGGGCATTGAACAATTGAAGCAGAGGAAATTGCTTAACGTAGTGAAACTATTCTGTATGATTTTGTGAAGGTGAATACAAGATATTAAACGTGTGCCAAAATACACAGAACTTGACACAAATGCATGTACATTTTTAAAATGTAGGATGTTGGAGATCCTAGGATGGAATGTAGAACGTGACAAAATAATGTAACTGCATTACAAATGTCTGAAATAATCTCATTTGAAGAGGGTGGGAGAAACGGTGCTGACCTAAGTAATTTTGGGAATGAGTGGATTTTTCTAAGACTAAAGACAAACAGAAAGGCACGTAAGCACTGTATTACTTTTGGTAAAGTTGTTCCCCACAGAAGTATGGGTTACCAATTCTGAAACCACTATACATGTGGATCAGACAATTAGATAAGTGTCTGGTGGATGGTGGGAGCCAGTGTCTCGCTGTTTGAGTGGGAGGTTACAGAAGAAGCAAGGGTGTGGGAAGGGGAGAATGATGCATGCGATAGTGGATTACAGGGGGAGACATCATGTGGACTAACGTTTAGCTTACTGTAGATATGGAGATATAGATAGAGACATAGATATGTGTTATACTAGAGTTCTCCAGAGAAACAAAACTAATTGTGTGTGTATACACGCCTATGCACACACACATACACACAGAAATTTTTAAGGATCTGAGTCCTGTCATGTGGTTGTGGGACCTGGTAAATCTGAAATATGTAGAGCAAGCCTGCAGGCTGGAAATTAAGGGAAGAATGGATGTTTCAGTCTTGAGTCTGAAATTTGTAGGCTGGAAACTCAGGGTTTCTAGGCTGCAGTCTGGAGGCACAATTGCTTCTTCAGGAAGCTTCGGTCTTTACTCTTAGCGCCTTCAAATGATTGGATAAGATGAGATCTACCTGTGTTGTAAAGGGTACTTCCTTACTCCAAGTCTACTGATTAAAATGTTAATTACATATAAACAATACTATCACTGTAACAGCTAGACTAAGGTTTGGCCAAAAAACTTGGCACCATAGCCTAGCCAAGCTGACATACATAATTAACCATCATATGGACACACATATGGGTAAGCCTCCGTACAGATTTCCTTGCTCTGTCCACTGAGGGGGCCTAGAAGCCACAATGCCCCCAGTAGAAATGAGCATCCCCAGCACGCTTATCTTGGTTTTTAATACCATTGTCCAATGAAAGAAACCAGAGATCCTTGGAGAATGTTTGTTTCTAGGAATGGGGCAAGAAATATTCAAGTTGAGCCTAGAGCACTTTGTAGCACCAGAAAGCAAGAATACGATAAAATAAATAAACAAACAAAAAACCAACCCACAGTGATAGGACTATGCAAAAGAGACACAGGAGTCAACTGAAAGAGCTCCTAACAGCCAAAACTGGAACAGTTTGAGCAACAAAATAAAGTAGTATCAGATTATAACCCAAGTTATACAATAAATATCCATGAGTCAATATTGACATCAATAAATTACTGAATAAATAAATCAATGGGGGGAGGGGGAGGAAAGACAAATATTCTGTGCAGGAGAATTCCAAACAAATTATATAGATACCCCAACCTTAAGGTCAGGTAGCAAAACTCCCCACTCCCGAAGTGGGTGTTGTGCTTAATGACTTCCTTCCAAAGGGTGCAGTGTGGAAGAGTAACTGTAGCAGAGACACCTGACAAGCACTGCCCCAGCCAACAGGGTCAAGGTCAGCATCCACAGTGATAAGCCACAGTACCATTCCCAGTAGCAAATGTGGAATCAATCTATGTGCCCATCAACAGTGGATTGGATAAAAAAAAATGTGGTTCATATGCACCATGGAATACTATGCAGCCATAAAAAAGAATAAAATCATGTCCTTTGCAGCAACATGGATGCAGCCAGAGGTCATTATCTTAAGTGAATTAATATAGAAACAGAAAGCCAAATACCACATGTTCTCACTTACAAGTGGGAGTTAAGCAGTGGGTATACACAGATATAAAGATGGAAACAATAGACACTGGGGACTCCAAAAGGGGAGGGGGTGACAAGAGTTGAAAAACTCCCTGTTGTGTACTGTGTTCACTATTTGGGTGATGGGTTCAGTAGAAGCCCAAACCTCAGCGTTATGCAGTATATTCATGTAACAAACCTGCACATGTACCCCCTGAATCTAAAATTTAAAAAAAAGGTGATAAATTACGTTAGTAGCAAATACCCTTAGTGTGACATGATGAGAGTGACACTTTTCCTGTGGTCTTCCTCCCCAAGACACACTATCTTCATCTTATCATGACACAGACATCAGCCAAATCCCAGTTAAAGGGCATTCTACAAAGCATCTGGCCAGCACTCTTCAGAACTCTCAAGGTCACTGAAAACAAGGAACATCTGAGAAATAGCCACAGCCATCAGGAGCCCAAGAGACATGACAAGCAAATGTCATGTGATGTTCTGGAACTGGAAAAGGAGACTAGGTCAAAACTAAAAACACTGGAATAAAACATGCTATTTTGTTAATACCAACACATCAACAGTGTTTATTAGTTGTGACAAATGCACCTTACTAATGTAAGATGTTAGTAACAGGGGAACTGGGGTGGTGTGTGTCAGAACTCTCTGTGCCATCTTCACAATAGTTCTGTAAATCTAAAGCTCTTCTGTAAAAATAAAGCTCTCTCTGTAAAAATAAAACTTTTTGTAAAACAAAAAGCTTATTTTTAAAAGATGGATTGGAAGCTTTGTTTAGGGAGATGTGATGGATGAGCCAGCATTTTAATTAAATGTTCCCCTTCACTGTCTCTTCTCTGGGCCTGTTCGGTTTCCCTCGAGAAAAGTCCTCCCACTTCTGACCTGAGGAGCCCATGACTGGCTGCTGGTATCTGGGCTGCTGCCTCCTGGAGAATGGGAGGTGCTGTGTCTTTGCTTCCCAGACAAATATTCACTCCCCTGTCCCCAGCCTGGTGCCTCCCTCTTCTTGGGACGTACCTGATGTGCCCAGAAGCAGGGCCTCTCTGGCTCACCCTCTCCTGGGAATGAGGCTGCACCTCCTGCAGGCTGGGTTAGGGGCCTGCGTTCCAGCTCTGGGGGTTTGGTCACTTTGCTCCTCCAGTTCCCTCTGTGGCATTGAGGGCTGTTTCCTCGAAATCATCTGCCCTCCAGGCCCACAGGGCGTGCTTCAGTCATTCTACGGCCTCTCCTAGGCTTTGACTGATTCATTGTTCATTTGCTTGCATTTTTCTTTGTAGGGTTTGGAATTCTTTATTTACTAATGATCATTTGATAGGATTCTGGGAGAGAGTGAAAACCAATGAAGTGTTCAGTCTGCCAAGTTTAGGTGGAAGTTTCATTGAGCCTTCCATCATGCTTAAATGTCTGCAGGAAATCCAAGACATGGTTTTTCCTACTCTAAGATCCTGGGAGCTTAGCACGGTCCTGAGGCTCCTGACAGACATAAACTCATCAGAAAATGTCCAGGAAAAACATGAGAACTGATTAAAGTCAGTCAAAGATGAAAGTCAGAATCTCAGTCTCCCCAGAGCCCTGGATTTCCCTGGAAGCCCATGGCCCCATTACCTGGAAGGAGGAATGAGGACACATGGGAGCGGCTCTGAGCATCAACTGCTCCAGGCAGGAGGTGGCTCCCCAACCCCCATGTCTGACCTTTTCAGGGATTAAGGGAGCCTCATCAGCCCCTCACCATCAAGAGGTGGCCACCACCCCTCCTGCTCCCGTTGCCCCGATGAACCCCTGGAGCTCCGGGGGAGGCTCGACACGGTCACCCAGACAGTCCCTGACCCACTTTGTCCTGACTTATGAGACTTCACCCCCAGAGGAAATAGGAAAAGAAAGTCAATCCCATGGGTTTCTCCTAACACAAAGAAAGCTACTTGCTGTCACTCAGGGGCAAAGTGGCCTGAACATGGGCTTGGAAGCTTTGAAGAAAAGCTTCCAAAGCCACAATGCCTCTTGGAGTCTTTGCTGCTCAGGGCTCTGCCCTTCCCTGGAGCCTGAAGGATGCTCTGTAGAATTCTGCTGTCTGCTGCTGGCAGGTCAGGGCTGCCACCTCACTTTACCCAGAGTGACAACCTAGCCAGATGAGGCTGGCTTGGGACACGCCCTCCATGCAGGAGCTTGTGGGAGGCCGTGTGGCCTCCTGGGGTGGGGCTGGGTGCCAGCTTGGAAGGCCCATCTTCCAGCAATGGCACCATCTCCTACTGTCAGAAATACAGAAAATCAGGGGTCCTCTAATAACCTTGCAGCTGGGCAGCTCCGCTGTCTCCTTCAGCCCCATGGGGTCCTGGGAGGTAGGCATGAACCAAGCAGCTCTGCAGCCTTGCTGGGTGGGGCAGCAGGTGCAGGTGTGGGCAGCCTACCAGAGGGTGCAGGGCACTGATGGCACCAAGTAGAGACCCTTGCAGGGCTGGGTGTGCCCTGGGTGGTCTCTCAAGGAGCCCAGGGAGTCTGCTCAGGTCCTGACCTGCTCCCGAGAGACCAGCAGAGCCTTCCCGCCGTCGGGGCCCTCTCCATGGAGTCCACTCGCCCTTCAGCACCCACCCCTCTGCCAGCCGCTCTGTGCCCAAAGCCTAACTCTGTGACAGCAGCAGAGGCTCCAGTGCCTGGGTGACCCCTCAGTTAATCCAGGGTGGTGTGCAGCGGGAGGGGAGGTTTTCCTGGCTGCACTCCTTGGCCAAGCCTGGCTGCTGTTGGACAGTTACTTCCCCTGTGTCAGGTCAGCCGCCCCCAACCCCACTGCCCTCATGGAACTGTCGTTGCCACAGCCTCGCTGTCATCCCCCTTGGAGCCTGCCTCCCCTGCCGGGGCCCCACCACGCTCCTGAAGGGCACTGCACATTCCTCTTGTCGCTGCGTTCCTGCACTGACATCAGACTTCCTGTGCCTGTAAGGCACTGCCCATGCTGGGAAGGACATGGAGGCGCTCCTAGAGGCCAGAGGGCCCTGAGTGGCAGGGCTTGAGCCCTTGAAGGGAGGACTGTGAGGCCATGAGAGACGGTCACGCGGCCAGGTGTCAGGGCCGGTGGCTATACCACCCCCTTCTCCTGCAAAGTCCAGGCCCGGCGCAAGTTGGGGAGGGGATCTCAGGGTGGCCAACAGCCAGCTCTCTCCAGAAAAGGCTCTGTCTTCATGGATTTTTGGTGGCCTCCCTTGTCTTTTGTCAACCTGTGTTCTCTGTTTATCAATAATATCAACGAAACAAATCCCAAGCCAGGGGCTGAATTGCAGCATCTGCTGGGAAACCCGTCCTTCCGCCACCTGCCCCTTCAATGAACGCTATCTAAAAGGAAGGAGCACAGGAGCCTGGGGGTGCAGAGGGCCATGGTGCTGCCTCCCATGGGCTCCTTCATTTCTGTACCCCCAAGTGGGTTGCGGGGATGCCTGACTGAGGTGGTACACCACAGGTGTCCTCACACAAAGGGACCCCTGCTCTCAGAGAACTGGCAGGATGAGGGCTTGCTGGCCTGGGAGGCCTGGGCTGGCTGTGGGACCCAGGTCCTTATGCCTCCACCAACCCCAAACCACCCCCACTGCCCTGGCCCCATGGTGCCATCATGGCTGGCTTGGGTATGTATTGGGGATGTGCTGGGCTGGGCAGCCTGGACCCAGGATCCCCCTAAAATCCAGACTAGAGAGGGGTGGGCGCTGAGCACTGCCCAGTGGAGGGGCCTGGGGAGCTTCTAGGTGAGGCTCTGAGGCTACAGAGCCTAGGCAGGGGCTCTCAGGAGAGGGCCTGTGACCAGTCTGAAGTGGGCTGGGCCACAGGTCCCGGGATGGATTCCAGGGAGCACTGCACCTGCCCAGGAGCCCCGCAGGTGGAGCAGCCTCCCAGGCCCTGTGTCTCCCAGGGACTGCCCTGGCCTGGGCTATGGCAAGTCCTGTATGTCTCACGGAGACACCAGTTCCCGTCTGGGTGGCCAGGCGGACTCACAGGCATGGGCTAGCACAGGGTGTGGCAAGAGAGATCAGCGAGGAGAGGAGAATTGGGGACTGCAGGCCTTGGTGCCTGCTGACCTCCACCCCTCCGAAGAGAGCCTGGTTCGGGGCTTCTGGACTCAAAGGAGGGCAGGCAGGACCCCCAGGATGTCCTGGGCCTGTGTGAAGGTCTCCCTGGAGCTCCTAGGGGTCGCTGGTGCACAGCCAGGCAGGTGGCACACTGTGGCAGCTCCAGGGAGAAAGATGCACTGGACCATGAGGCCGGGCAGCAGGGCTGCAATCAGCAGGAGGGCGGGAGAACAGAGGGGCTCGGAGGTAGACATCCTATGTGATTTGGCTTGCAGGATCTGGGGACCCCTCTGATGCTAGGGGACATGCTGGGGCTGTGGACAAGGATCATAGAGTGGGCAGCCCTTGAAGGCATCTGAGACATGCTGATGACACGATGGGCATTGGGGGCTGACAGTGCAAGGCAGCCACAACCCCGTGGCCAGTTCTCGGGCAGCCGTCACGGACAGGCACAGAGGTCCTGGCTGGGGTCCTGAGAAGCTCCTGAGAAAGGTTTCCATGGGCCCCAGAAGGCCAGGCTGTGTCCCACAGCACAGATGCAGGCCCTGGTCATCTTACCCTCCTGGGTGACCCTGGAGGGGCCAAGCACAGGTGGGGCCTGCAGAGGCACTAAGGCTTCAAGGCCAGGGCCTCGCGGGTTGCGTCCTTTGTATCCCCAGGGCTCCCTGGAGAGCCCTGCTTTCCCACTTCCAGGAGACGCATCTGCTAGCCAGGTGTGGTGTTCTGGGCCAGGAGCCTCCCATTTGGCATGTGGTCCTGGGCTCTGGGCTCTTCAGCTACAGGCCAAGCCTGGGACCTGTTGTCCATGGCCAGGACTGGCAGAAATCTTGTCCTTTTGTGGAGGTCAGCAGTCTGTGTTCTAGCTTTTCTGCCACCAGCTAATACTGATCTGGTATGAGCTGTGTTGGGCAACGTGCTGGGCTCTTTATACCCTGAGAGGAGACTGCTCTCACACCCCTGTCCTATGGGGGGAAACTGAGGCTCACTGGGGGTTGGTGGCATGCCCCAGGTCGCAGCAGCTTGAGTGTCTTAGTCAGGTTTACAACCCACTGGCTGGATCCACAGCTCAGGGGGCCTCTCTCCACAGTGACATAGACTGTGGGGTCACTCCCTCAGCCCATGGCTGTGGACCTCATGGCCCCCAAGTGCTGGCTGAGGAAGTACGACCATCCCACCCCACCATGAGGGGCCCTATCTGGCAGGGAGCACAGATGCTTCCTGGGTGCAGCGGCCCCAAGCCATGTCTCACTCTCGAGCTCTGCATTACTTAAGGTTTTCCCGAGAAACAGAAGTGATAGGATGTGTGTGTGTTTATTAAAGGAGATGGATGGTAAGGAATTGCTTCACGAGACAGTGGAGGCTGAGAAGTCCCCAGATCTGCTGCTGGCCAGCTGGAGCCCCAGGAGAGCTGATGGAGTTTGTCCCAGTCTGAAGGTCAGGGGCTTGACACCATGAAAAACCAAAACTTATACTTCGGTTCAGGTCTGAAGCCTGGAAAAGACCAAGCTCCCAGCTCAAAATAGCCAGGCAGAATGAATTCTCTCCTATTTGGCCTTTGTGTTCAGCTCAGGTCTGCAATGGATTGGATGGACAGCCTACCCACACTGGGGAGGCTGTCTGCTTTGCAGTCCACGGATTCAAGTGTTAATTTCACCCAGAGCCCCCCTCACACACACCCAGCATAATGTTTGGCCAAACATCCAGGCCCCTGTGTGCCAGTCAAGCGGACACGTAAAATTAACCAACATGGGCTCTGAGATTGCAGGCCCAGGAGACCCACATCCTCCAGCTTCTGCTGATGTGCCCTGGGATCCCTGGGGGCAGTCTCTGGCTTGGTAGGTGGAGCTGCAGCCTGGATGGGGATGGCGCCTGCTCAGCAGCATGTCCCCTGGGCACGTCCTTCACATCCCGAGCCACCCTCCTCCTCTGTAAGTGGGCTGTACTGCCTTAACTGATGTCCCCTGCAGCTGCTCTGACAACTGGCCACAGTGGAAGTGACATGAAGACCACCCCCCCAGGGGTATCCCTGTTAGCTATGACCAGATGAGGATGCTGAGACTGGGCAGGGTCAGCTGACTGCCCAGGGTCCTGTGGCCAGTCAGAGGCACCGCTGGGATCTGAACCCACGCGGTCTGGCTCCAGAGGCCACACTCCTACCCCCAGGCCATCCCACTGCCAGTTCCTCATGGCTGTTTCTGAAGGTGATGGAGGGACCCACCAGCCCAGGTCTCCAGGACAGTCTGGGCTTTGTGGCAGGAAGCTGGGGCAGAGCAGGGGCCTCCAGGTGGGAAGGATGACCCTTTCCCAGCAAGACAGGACCTCGTCTCTCGCTAGAGCCCATCTGGGGTTAGGTTTGGGATAGTGTGCTCAGGACATGTGATTGGAGGGAAGCTTGAAAGCTCTGAAGGGGGAAGGCTCCCCATACATGGAGAATCCCTCATACAGAGACCCCAGACTCAGCATAAGATCCCAGACAGAATGGCCTGCACACACTGCCTGGCTCCTTCCAAAATCAATACAGGCTCTTAAAATGCTGAAATAGTTCTGGTGCATGCTGAGATTTGTTGGACTGAGTTTAAAATCCTGGTGTGTGTGTGTGTGTGTGTGTGTGTGTGTGTGTGTGTGTGCTGAGAGTGCTGGAGAACTTGGAGAGGTTCCAGTCTTAAAAAGGACCCTGACCCCGAGAGGCCACCTGACCACCAAGGACAGCCCGTGTAATTCTGGAGGGTAGATTTGGGATTCCTGCTCCCATGCCCCTGAGGGCCCCTGAAGGCTCAGAACTGAGGGACAGATGCTGCTGGGATGAAAAAGGTGCATCCTTGGCTGGGAAACACCAGGCCTGGGTGGGCTTCTGCTGAGACCCTTCTTCACACACAGTTCATACCGCCTGTGCCTCAGGGACCAGCATATCCACCTCCTGTCATCCAGTTGAGGCCTCAGGGCTCCCAGGGAAAGGAGCAGGGTTCCCCCAAGCCCAGACCTCCAGGACCAGCCAGGCTCCTGTCCCACCCCTTCTTGTGCATTTCTGCCCTCCCAGGCTTCCCTGTGTCTTCATTACCAACCTTGCCTCAGCAACCACGGCCTGTAAACTGTATCCCACATGCTTGGGTTTTCCCTCTGGACACACGGGCTCTGAGAAGATGGTTTAGGCAGTTCCCAACTTCACGATCACAGCAGGTCCTGCCAGCCCACCCTGGACCGTCCCTAGCCTGGGCCAGGGACACCCCACCCATGGGAGGATGGGTTGGAGCTGTCCTCCTGGAGCCAGGCTGGATTGGGCCCTGCAGCCTTCAGGCCAATGCCTTTTCCTTTACAAAGCTGGTAAGTGCTAGGTCACTCACCCTAAGAGGCTCTCTCTGCTGCTTCATCGTCTGGGAGTCGCTGTCTCCATTCCCAGGGATTATCTGTGTCTTTAAGTCTAAATTGGGCATTGGTCCGGCCACACCAGCTTTCTTCCCATCCACATTTACACTCCATGACTTTCCACACCCTCTTGCCTTCTACCTTTCTATACTTCACTGTGACCTTTGTAAGCAAAGTCTGACACAAGACTTTGCTTTTGTGTCCAATCTGACAGTCTCTGTTCAGTACATTTATGGTTACTGTTTTTACTGGATCTAGGAGAATTTATTTCCACCACTTACTTTTTGTCCTGGCTTCTAGACTTCGATTTTCTCTCTCCTTTCATAACTTCTATTAGAAATACTCAATTTTCTGTATTCCTTTTCCTCTTCCCAATCACTTGGAAGTTATGGTAGGCTGACCATGACTCCCACATATACACCCACCTCTAATCTGGAACCTGTGAATATCACCTGTATGGCAAAAGACATGATCAAGTGAGGGACCTTGAGAGGAAGAACATGTCCTGGGTCATCCAGGGCCCTAAATGCCATGTATCCTATAAAAGAGAAGCAGAGGGAGTTTTGACCCAGACCTGCACAGGGGACAAGGCCCTGTGAAGACAGAACAGGCCTTGGAGAGACACGGCCCAGCCCAGGAATGATGGCAGCTGTCGGAAGATGAAAGAGGCCAGGGAGGCTCCTCCCCCGAGCCTCAGAGGGAGCGTGGCCCTGCCTCCGCCACACCGTGATTTCTGTCTTCTGGACTCCAGGATTGCAAGATAATACATTTTTGTTGTTATAAACTACCAGACTTGTGATAATTTCTTATAGCAATAACAGGAAACTAACACAGAGATCATATTTTCTATTTCTTTCACTTTAATAAATTGTCCTAAAGTTTTGACACGTGTGCCAGAACAGGCATGCTTCTTGTGTAGACACAGCCAACATCTCCCCCTGCTCCTTGCCCGGTACTGGGCATGCTAGGCTTTGCTGTGTGGAATACTAGCCTCACCCTATTTGCATGGCCATTAATTAATTATTACTTCTCTTTGAATTGTCGAGGCTTTATTGGATCTACCTACAGATTTACCAACTTTGCTCACCATTGTTTCTTTAAAAAACTTCTTTTTGTGGCAAAAGATATACATCACAAAAATGCTGTTTTAACCATTTTAAGTATACAATTCACATTAATTACATTCATGATGTTGTGCAACCATCACTGATATCTACTTCCATAACTGAAACTCTCGTGCACTGCAAACTTTTTCACCATCCCAAGCAGACAATCTGAACCCATTAAGCAATAACCCCCATCCCCTACTCCTAGCCCTTGGTAACCTCTAATCTACTTTGTCTCTGTAAATTTGCCTAGTTTAGGTCTGGAATCCTACAATATTTGTCCTTTTGTGTCTGGCTCATTCTACTCAGCATAATGTTTTCAAGGTTCGTCTCTGTTGTCATGTGTGTCAGAACTTCGTTCCTTTATACAGATGAATCATATTCCGTGTGGTGGAGCACGTTGTATTTATCCATTCATTTATCGGCGGACATTTGCCCTATTTCCATCCTTCGGCTTTTGTGGATGATGCTGCCATAAACTTTGGGACACAAGCATTTTTTGGTTTCCTGTTTTCAATTCTTTTGAGTATATACCTAGGAATGGAAATATTGGGTCACAATTCCATGGTAACTCTACATTTAGCTTTTTGAGGAATGACCACACTATTTTACACAACAGTTATACCACTATCCGTTTCCATCAGCAATGCATAAGAGTTCCAGCTTCTCCACATCGTCGCTAGCAGTTATTATTACTTTTAGCTTTTCTGATTATAGCCATGCCAGTAGGTGAAGTGATGGTGGCTTTAATTTATAGTTCTCTAAAGATTAGTGATGTTGAGCATCTTTTCATGTGCTTATTGGCATTTGCGTATCTTCTTCAGAGAAACATGTATTCAATCCCTTGCCCATTTTTATTTTATTTTATTTTTATTTATTTTTTGAGACAGGGTTTCACTCTGTCTCCCAGGCTGGAAGGCAGTGGCATGATCTCACTGCAACCTCTGCTTGCCAGCCTCAAGTGATCCTCTAGCCTTAGCCTCCAGAGTAGCTGGGATTAAAGGCATAAGCCACCATGCCTGGCTAATTTTTGTATTTTTTGTAGAGATGGGGTATCACTGTGTTGCCCAGGCTGGTCTCAAACTCCTGAGCTCAAATGTATCCACCTGCCTTGGCCTCCCAAAGTGCTGGGATTACAGGCATGAGCTACATGCCCAGCCTGCCCATTTTTAAATTTGGTTGTTTTGTCTTTTTGTTGTGGAGCTTTAGAAGTTCTTTATATATTCTGGATATTAAACTATTATTAGATATATGATTTGCAGGTGTTTTCTCCCATTCTTTGGTTGTCTTTTCACTTTCTTGATAATGTTGTTTGATGCACAAAAGTTTTAAATTTGATGAAGTCTAATTTATCTGTTTTTTTGTTGTTATTGTTATTCTTGCTTGAGAGTTTGATATCATATCTAAGAATCCATTGCCATATCCAAGGTCATGAAGATCTACCACTATGCTTTCCTCTAAGAGTTTTACAGCTTTTGCTCTTATACTTAGGGCATTGATCCATTTTGAGTTAATTTTTGCCTGTAGTGTGAGGTAGGGGTCCAACTTCATAGTTTGCATGCAGAAATCGTGTTGTCCCAACACCAGTTGTAGAAAAGACTGTTCTTTCCCCCATTGAATGAACTTGGCATCCATGATAAAAATTAACTGACCTTAAATGACTCTGAATTTTATTCCATTGATTTATATGTCTATACCTATGCCAGTTCTACACTGTTTTAATAGCTGTAGCTTTGTAGTAAATTTGAAATCAGAAAGTGTGATTCCTCTGACTTTGTTCTTCTTTTTGAAGGTTGTTTTTGCTACTTGAGGCCCCTTGCAATTCCGCATTGATCGTGCTCACCCACTTGGGTGGCCCAGTTGTGGTTGCTTGCAGTACTGTGTTGAGAGAGATCCTGAGGTCATATCTGGGTTTGGAGGGGCAGGGGTTGCCGGTGACTTCCAAGGTTTGCCACAGGTGGAGGGGAGGGTGCCGTGGTGTAAGTGCCAGCTTTGCTGTCCATCCCATATACACAGAGTGGGGAGATGGAGGTGCAGGGAGAAGGACAGGGCCTGCAGGCTCTCCCTCCCGTCCCAGGCCACTTCTACGTAGCAGCAGATTCCAGATTCCAGGGCGGGGGCTCTGTCCATCCTGAGAGCACAGGTTAATGTGGTGCTACATATTGCATGAGGCTGTCTGCTGATGAAGCACACTGGCGAATCTTGCTTACAGGCAACCTCGCCTCTGAACTCAATGCCCAGAGGAGCCCATTAGCTGGGCTCAGCAGGTCGATAGGCACCTCGGGAAGGCCTGGGGATGCCGGCGCAGGCTGAGGCTGCACTGCCACCCTGAAGTCATTGTGGGAGTGCAGCTCAGAGGCACAGCCTTGTCTGAGACCACCTTGGCCATCCGTTCTGGGAAGCAAAGGACAGCTGTGTCCTGGCTGGGCACACTTGGGGCTTCACATCTCCCACCCTGCCTGGGCCTACATCCCTTCTGGTGCCCCCCACTAGTCTGGGTCTGGTTGCCCCAATCACCCACTGAGCCTCGCCTCTGCCTGAGCGAGATCAGATAACATGGCCAGGACCCTCCTGGGGGTGGCTGACATGCTGACACTTGGGACTGATCTCTCCTGGGCAGGAGGAGAGTTGCATAGGTGTGACAGCCTGCAGCCTTTGTCTCACCCAGAACCAGCCAGGTGGATCTCTATGGCCCCCAAGAGCAGCATAAGCTCTCATGCTCCCTGACTGGCCACATTTCTCGGGGGTGTAATTGCCTTTTTCCTGGACCTGTTTGGATGAAGGGACAGGTGCAGGCTTATTGGGAGGTGCCATGGGCAGTTCTCAGGTCCCTGTCCATCTCGTGTCCCCCAGGCCTGTCAGCTTCCTGGAGCAGCCCCAAGGTGGTGTCCCCAGGAGCATATCCCATACAGGCTGGTGAGACATCCACAGGGCTGCAGAGCAGACCCATGACGGGGACGCCTCACCTTCTGCTTTTAGATGCTCCACCATGCACCAGGTCTCGGCTGGCTAAGGTGAGGGGGTGACGGGCTGGAGCCTGACAGACAGCATGGCCAGGAATGGGGTCTCCTTCTTCCTCTTGGACTTGTGACTGCAACTCAGGTCCTACTGAAACTGCAGTTTTGGGGTTCATCTCTCAGGCAGGGGTCTCTGGGCTGATAGTGCAGAGGAAATGAGGTTGACCTCCGAATCCTATGGGGCTGACCCTGGGGCAAAGAGCACACAACGGTGTGAGCTGGAGATGCAGGGAGAAAGCCTGCAGCTCAGCAGGGCCAATCTGGTACAGCAGGTGGAGGCAGGCAGCTCCTCCAAGGGCTGAGTGGCACCCATGGCCTCCGCCCCACAGCTCTGGACAGCTGCTCCCCGTCACCTTGCATATCCCCTGACTTCTCCACCTCTTAGCTTGGTCTAAGGCTCAGTGCAGGGTGCAGCCCACCCCTCTGCCCTGGGCCTAAGCCTTCAGTCAGGCCAGTGCAGAGGCCTATGGGTCTCCTGCCCCAGACTGCCTGGAATCAGGAGACCCAGAGGCAGCCTCTGCCCTGCCCCATCCCTCCCTCCCAGCAACGTGAAATGAGTGCACATGCATGGACATAACCATGCAGGCTTTTCTCGGAGGGTACCCCGGGGCCCTGTGAAAGCAGATACCAGCCCTGGCCTGGCCATCACTTTCCCCAGGCTCCAGATAGGATCATTACCAATAAAAGTGTTGCCATATTTCACTAAAATGAATTATGGAGGCCATCTGGCTGGAGGCTGCAAAGTGAGACATGAACCTCCCCCACGAGGCCTCTGGCCTTGAGGGTAGAGCCTGGCCTGGTGGGGAGGGAGACCCCAGGGACAAAGGACTAGGGCTCCGCAGGGCAGATGCAGCAGGGTGGGATCAGGCTGCAACCCTCACACCCTGGCCGGTAGGTTGACCTCTGGGGAGGGGCTTGCTCAAGCCGGTGGTGGGGCTGGGCCTGGCTGAGGACCCACATCAGCCCAGCGGTCTCTGCCATCCGGCCTGGGGTCCACACCTGGTCAGGGTGGCACCTTCATCGGGGATGAGTGTGTGTGTGTGTCACAGGGCTGTGAGTGCCTGCAAGTAGGCAGGGAAGCTCTCCAGCTCCCTGGGCCTACAGGCAGTTGGGGGTGGGATGTAGCTGGCCTCCTGAGGCTGGGCTGAGCACCCCAGCCCTGGGCAGGCCACGAGAAGACCAGGTTCTAGACTGGAAACTGCCATTAGCTGGTTCTTCGAGGGGCGATGACAGTGCTCTAGCCTCAGAAAAGCACTGTGGGCCCTTCCCCACTGACACGGGCCGAAGACCACACAGACCACATCTGTGACCACCCTGTGGCTCGGTACCAGCACATGGGTGCTGTCACCAGGAGCTGTGTGCGGGCAGCACTCAGCACAGAGCGGCAGTCAAGTCAGGACTGGTGGGGCTCAGAGAGGACCTCACCCTTCCCCAGTATGCCCCATGTCCCACCATGCCCGAGGGCTCTAAGACGGGTGTCTGGAGGGCCCCAGGAGGGCAGGTCTATCGCTGAATCTTCCCTAGACCTCCCACCCCTGTCTCCTTCCTCTGGGCTCAGATCTGAGGCTCCCATCTTCCCCTGGCTGCCTCCCCTCCCAGCCGCTGTGCTAATGGGGAGAACGTGCATCAAGGCTGGTGACAGGAACCGCCGAGGAGACACCTTTTGATCTCCGGGCGGCAGGAACAGAGGGGTCAGAAAAGGGGCAACCTCTTCTGACACCAGCACTGATGGGCCGAGTCTCCCAGCCTGGGGGTGGCAGGTGGGGTCAGACCCCTGGACCTGCATGAGCTATCTGCAGAGGAGGCTGCCCCAAGCGTGCTCAGTAGGCCCCAATATTCCTTGGCCGGTCACAAGGAGGGCAGGTGCCGCTCATTTTCCAGAGTTCCCCCAGGAATTCTTGCTGCCCCTGCAACAGATGCGTCTTCGGGATACCACCCAAGTGAACGGACTGCACTGTGGCACCTCCAGAGGCCCCCTCTGAGTTAGAGGCCATGACTTTGGGCTGCCTTGCCTGCGGGACCCCCGCCAGTCCCTCAGAGTCCCCCTCCTCAGCTTCTTTCTAGCAAAGGCTGAGGCCCTGCCCCTTGTCTGAGGCCTGCATGCCCTCCTGAGGCAGTCCGTGTGGGAGGAGGCCCTCAAGGTGGCCTGGAGGAGCTTGGGGACCTAGACTCCAGGCTACAGGGCCCTGAGGCATGGAGCCCAAGATCCTGCGGTGCTACTCTTCCTAGGGGTGCAATGCCATGTGCAAGCGTCCCTCCCTGTTCTCTCACCAAGGCTTTGTGTGAGTATGAGGACAGCACCTCTCCCAGCTTGCTGGCAGCTGGATGGAGGGGGTGGCGGCCTGCAGCCCTCTGATGGTCCCCATTACCCCTCACCTGACCTGACCCTTCCTGTCCATCGGAGCAAAGTGAGGAAGGGATGCTGTGAGGTGGGGCACCCTTGGAGTTCTCTGGTGTCCCTGAAATCACAGCCAGCACAGCAGTCTCCTCCTCCCCACTGCCAGCCCCAAGGTGTGGCTCACAGTAGGGCAACCAGCAAGACCTGTAGGGCCAGGAGGGACTGCTGTGCACCTGCTCTGAGTAGAGCTTGCCCCCACAGCCCCCAGCTGCCTGCATTCCCCTGGAGGAGTGAGTGTTCTCTAGGGGAGCCTTCCCCAAGTTGCCAGGGAGAGCCCAGCACCCGGACCTCCTCTTGAGACCTGGGAATGAGCCTCACCCACCTTGATCCAGGGAATGCTGGACATGAGTGGTCATGCGAGTGGCCAGACAGACAACTAGAACATCAGGATTAGCAGAGAAAGATCAGAAAGAGATGAAGAGAAAAGGAAAACAGAGGCCAGCAGAGAAGAAAATAGAAACAAAGAAACTGACAGAGAAGGAGGCAAAGACAAGAAGAACGAGACAGAGAGGAAGAGGTACGAGGCAGGAGCCACAGCAGAGAGAGGCATGTGGAGTGAGCTTGCATCCAGTGCAGAGGCGTGGGCGGGTGCAGGGCAGACGACCTGCATCGGTGGGGGTGGTTGCCACCACAGCCACTTCCCAGCATGTCTGAGGCCCTGTTCCTGTTAGGCACTGAGCATTTCTGAGGGGCTGGCATGTGACATGGGGTCTGTGGTTTGGGATCTCTGATCCTGTTCTGCTGCTATGCAAAAAGTCAGGGCTGTAGGGACCTTAAAGGCCAAGGCCAGAGCTCATTTCACAAAGGCAGCCATGGCAGCCAGAGACGAAGGGGATTCTGGACCCCCTAGCTGCTAGCCCCGGATGAGGCCCAACCCAGAGACCCCAACTCCTGCCACTGCACCCACTGCCTCAGTTGTCGGCATCCCCCACCCCATCTGCAGAGCCACCCCATCTCATCCACCAGCCCCTCCCTGTCCCATCTGCAAGTGGCCCCACAGAGGCCACAGGGTTCAGGCCTCTGCTCCTAGAGCTGGGCAGCTGAGGAGAACCCTGAGCAGCTGGCAGTGAGCTCAGAGTCCTGCTTCAAGATAGGATTGACTCTCCCATGGGACCCTGCCACTACCTAGCAGACAGGACAGGGTCCCAGGCCAGATGCACTGCCGCAGGCTCACAGTAACTGGCAGGCTGGGCCCAGGGTGGGCAGGAAGGCTCCAAGGGCAAAGCCATCTTGCTGGATGCCAGGGCTAGTGGGTGCTCAGGCAGAGCCTACTGACTCCCTGACCTCCTTCGGTGCCTGGATGAGACCCCTTTAGGGAGAGCCCACAGCATCAGTGGCAGCGGGTCCAGCTTGCTACATGGTGGATGATGCCAACCCCAACTCACATATCCGAGGAGTAAAGCGCTCAGCCATCAGCTGGAAGGCTGGCCCCAGCCCCCAGCGTCTGGATGACCCTGCAAGGTGGAGCGGGAATGCCCATTCAGTAGGGTCTTTGGGAGGGTGAACAAGAGGGTGTGCACTGAGTGCCCCGGCTCCTGCTCCATGAAAAGCAGGGTGACCGAAGGTCTCTAGGGCGGGCCTGAGTCTGCAGTTCTAGGCCCAGGGTGGCTGCAGAACCCCCACCAAGAGTACCTCCCCAGTACGCTCTCGAGTCAATACCCTAGACTCCAGGAAAAGGGACGATCAGCAAAACTGTGCAGCTCGGCCCCTGCAGAGAGGCAGCAGAAGCGTCCCAGGAGGAAGCGCCTAGCCATAAACAGAGAGAGGAGAGTTGGTAAGACCAAGTAATGGTCCTTCAGTGGGAGAGGCAGTCAGCTGGAATTCACAGGCCGGCTTCCAGATCAATACTTCCGTGCTGATTTGCTGAAGAGGCTTTTATGAAGTTTAAGCAGAGTTCATTGTTAAATACTCTTATGTACAAAGGATGTGGGCGGCCGTATTAATTCCTTTTCTTTTACAGATCAATAATTACACTGCTGATTTGCTTAAAAGGCTCAGGTCGAGGCAGGGGCGAGGGCAGCCTGCCTCACTGCTCCAGGAAGCTGAAGGCTGACATGACAGTGGCTGCAGTGACAGGGGACGATGGTTGGCATGTGGCAGGCGTGTGGCTGGTCCTCTGCGGCAGCCAGGTAGGGTCACTTCCAGCCCCAGGGCTTACCCTTGAACTTAGTCCTCCTTGTCTCTGAAGCTCTTCTCTCTGAGCTGATCTCAGGGAGCTCTCCTGTCCTCCTCTGATCTTCTCTACATGCCCAGCCTGCAGCCCAGCTCAGAGGAGCTGGGAGAGGAGACCTTGTAGGAGCTCCAAGCAAGAGACCTGCTAGGGGAGAAGGGAATGGAGAGGCCCAGGTGGCCCGAGGCCAGCCCCAGTGCTGCTCTCAAGACAGGAACAACAGGGAGGCTGGGACTCTGTACCCCGAGAGGGTGTCACTGTCAGGCCAGTGACCAGACCCCTCGCAGGGACCAAGGTGGCCGTTGTGCACAGCTCTTTTCAGCTGTGGCTGTCAGCCTTGATGCTTCCTCTTTGATGTTGTGACAGGATGGAGCATGACTGGTGTGTGGGTGTGTGGTAGATCAGGCAGGCCCCTGGGTCTTCCCATGATTGCCTGTGGGCTACTGCCTGCTAGCAATCCCTGGTTTTGTCCAGCAAGGTGTTTTCATGCCTAGGAGCTCAGGAGGCTGACACAATAGCCCTCCTGCGAGGTGGGAGCTTGGCGGGCCTGGGGTGCCCATTCCTGACTCTGGAGTAGGATCATGGGCTGTGCCCACTGAAGCACCCTGCAGGAGGCTCAGCGGGGGTATCCTGGTCACCTCATATTACCCCTCCTTAGAGGCCACCGTACACATAAAAAAGAAGAAACAACAGTGTGGCGAGCGGCATCAATTAATGTCTTTCATCTGGATGGTCAGGAGGTTTCCTTGCCCCGGCCAGGACATGTATCATGTGTGATGGCTGTGGAGGGAGCCGCATCTGAGCTCAGTGGTGAAGAGTGCCTATAATTGATTAATAATGTCTACCACGGACAGGGCAAGGGCAGTGGCGGCTCGTGAGTCATATATTTTCAGCCTCACACAGACCATAGAGTATGTTTGGCACTAAAAGCCCCATATGGATTGAGATTTGCAGAATCTCTTAGAAAAAAAGATACATCCTGGCTGAGTGGATCCTAGGGTCTCTTGCCTGACCCTGCACATGTACACAGGTGCACAGATGCTGCCAGGAGGCCATTACGAATTCTATTTTATCTAATAGCCTGGTCAGGAAATGGAAGGGTATATTACAGATCATTAAGTGGGTGAAGGAATTTGACAACCTTTGATCCGAGTCAGTAAAATAGATGGCATGAATTAATTCCCTGGCTTGTGGAGAGAAGAAAAGTCATCCTTCAACAGTGGTGACAGGCAGGGAGTTCACCTGCTGTGGGACAGATCTGGGGAAGGCGTGCAGCAGCTTCCCTGAGAACTAAGGGCTGGGATGTGCGGGGTGGGGGCCAGGTACCTGATGGCCCCAGGCTGCCCCTCCAAGCCCCTGCTCCTGCCAAGGTATCATGAAAGGAACTGATGTGTCCCTTACTTCCCCTTGGCCAGGGTACAGCTCTCAGGGAATGTTCACCAAGAGCAGGGGACAGCCCTTGAGGGCAACAAGGGGACCAGGTACCCCTGAGGGCCAGGCCTGGGTCCCTAGGACTGACCCCTGTGATTGTGCCTCACTGATCCTGCAAGGGGGCCAGGGCTGGGGGCTCAGGGCAGGAACCTCAGGTCAGGCTCACAATGTCCAGTTACAAACATGTCCACCTGGACATCCATTACGTATTCAAAAGGTACTTGTCCCCATCTCCTTCCCCATATGCCTGCCCTCACCCCACTCCAGCTGATGACAGCTCTGCACTCCCAGTTTCTCAGGCCACAGGTCCTGGCGTCTCCCTGGGTGCTGGCTTCTCTCATTTCCTGCACTCCATGCACCAGCAGGTCCTGTGGTCCCAGAATCTGACCCCTCACCTCCTGCCCACCTGCGGCATCTCTGCAGTGGCCCATTCTGCAGTTTCATGTCCACCAGCACTGCAGCCTGTCCTCCTGTTCTCTGCCTGAGACAATAGGATCCTCCTGAGATGTAAGTCAGAACCCACTGTGCCGCCACTCTGGCTGTGTGCCACTCTCTTGGGCACCTCGCTGATCCACCAGGAACCCCTAGCCAGGGCCTTGATGCTGGTGACACTGTGCCTGGCATGCTATCCCCCAGGTGTCCGCATGGCTCAGAATCACCTCAGCAAGTTCTGTCCTCAGTGGATATGTGGGCCCTCGGGGACATGGGTTTTGTCTTTTTGTCACTGCTGGGTCCCAGTGCCCACTCTAGGCTGATTATCTGTGCCCCACATTCATATGTGAAAGCCCAAACCCCAGCATGATGGCAGTGGGTGTGAGGGCTGTGGAAGGGAATTAGGTCATGGGTGTGGAGACTCCATGAATGGGATTAGTGCACCTATAAGGAGGGACCCGAAGGGGATGATCTCACTCTATCATGGGAAGATGTCATGAGAGGACAGCTGGCCCCAAACCAGGAAGAGAGGCCTCACCACCACTGACCCTGCTGGCACCCAGTCCAGGGGTTGGCCTCCAGAACTGCTAGAAATGACTGTTTGCTCAAGCTGGTATACCCTATCTTGTTATAGCAGCCCACAGCAGGGCCTGACAGGCAGTGGGACCTCAGCTGGTATGTGCTGAATGAATGAAGGAGAAGGCTGGGCAAGCCAGGTCGTGTGGCCCCATAGGCTGCCGGAGGCTGCACTCTCTCCGGTGTTGGAGAAGCCTCTCCCCTCCGCTCAGATGAGGAGCAGACCCAGGAGCAGGACCTTGCATGGAACGTGGCAGGTTCTGTGGCAGGCCCAGGCTCGGGGAGTGACATTGACAGGGAAGAGGTGCCCAGGCAGAATCCTCCTGAATGGGTGACTGGCTGTCACCTGGATAGGACACAGGGGGTGGGAGGGAGACATTCCCCCACGAGGGTGGCACTTGCCAAGGCTAAGTGTGAAGCCCCCAGGCCACAACAGGACATGCAGGGGGTGCAGTATGGCTGGGCCAGGGCTGCCTGACAGGTGAGATTGACCAGGAGATGGGTCCGAGGTAGCGGGGGCTTGTCTTGGTGGTGCGTGTGCATGCGCTGGCATCCCAGAGCTCCAGCGTCTCCTGAAGGCCTTGGAAACACCGCGAAGAATTTTGTGGGAAGGTGTGGCACCATCATTTTTGCATTTAGTTATGTTGGCAGCTGCAGCACCATAAGCAGGCAGAAAGTGGGAAACTGAGTCAGCAGAGGACGAGCAGAAGTTGGGGAGCAGGTGAGCAATGTTCTGGAGGGTTTCCAGCTCCCCCCCACCAGCTGTGTGGATACGGACATGCTCCTTTTTTCTCTTATTCTCAGTGTTTTCACCTGGAAGATGGACTGATAATGGGAATGCCACCAGGGCAGGCTGATGGTCTAAGACCAGGTGGGTGTACAGAGCACTTGCTGGAGTCCGAGTTCCCCAGGCAGACCCTCTGCCCCATCCGCCCGTGCCCAAAGGGGCCCAGTGCACAGAGCACCTCTGAGTCTGCACCTCCCCTCAAGCTCATGTCCTCAGCCTGGCTGCTAATAGCTCAGCGAGGGCAGAGCCTTGATGGGGAACAAGACCTTTCTCGAAAAACACCCTGTGCCTGGCTGAAATGCGTCCTTAGTATGCAAGGATGCTGGGTCCATTAACATCGAGTGCACCGTCATACCGCAGGAGCGATTGTTTCTCAAATAGAATTACTTCCTCTGATTATCCTCTAAAGAGACAGGCGGGAGAATATGCGCGTGAGGTGCTGGGAGGCCAGAGCCAAATCCAATCAGGGACCTGGCTCTTGGGAGACGGGTCTGCACTGGGGTCCGTGTGGCGTGTAAGTGGGGACCCTTGGGACCCTCAACAAGGCTTCTTCTGTTGCTCCCCCAGCCCTCACTCCACAGAGAGCCCGAGCCCCAGCCAAGAAAGGAGTGGGCCAGGCAGAGCACAGAGACCATGTGTGAGGGAAGACGGCAGGCGGGCTATCTGGGGGGCCTCTGTCTCCGTGCCCTGGAGAGATTTTGCTCCAAGCAGAGCTGGGTGTCTGTGGCCTTATGGCCCGGCGCCATCTGCCCTCCCTGACGGCATCATCCCAAGCAGGTTACACAGCTCACCATGAGGCGAGTGAAGAACCATCACACCCAGCACGTACTAAAGACCTGGGTGCACCCCTCACTGAGCCCTGGGAGTGGGCACGATGATCCCCCGTTTTACAGATGAGCAGGCTGAGGCACAGAGAGCCATCCAGCTGGCATGGCTGGGGCACTGGGTGCCTCAGAGGCCCTGCTGTGGGTGTGGCTTGTGTAATGGTGGATGAGACCGAGTGGAGTAGCTGGTGTGGGGCAAGGGGAGATGGGCTGTGGGCATGTACAGAAGCACGAGAGTTGGCTCAGGGTCGGCGCGTTACAGAGAGGAGCTCTAGGCAGGAGTTACAGCAGCCGGGCCAGAGGGGTGGCCCCAGGGGCAAGGTCTGCATGGAGGGAGGAAGGTGACCCAAAGGAATGCAGGATAAATGCTTCCAAACAGAAGGCACGGTGCGTGCAGAGGCCCGGAGACAGGGTGAATGTAAGGAACCTGGTGAGGCGGCAAGGGCCGCATACGGGGAGCATGTGACAGGTGAGAGAGGAGATGAGATTGTAGGGTAAGCAGGGGCTGGCCAGGGGTGTTTAGAGGAGGGAGGAGGGTGGGTTTGGCCTGGCTGCTGTGGTGGATGCCAGCAAGACCAAGCTGGCAAGCAGCGGGACCCAAGGCACACTGCAGGGCTGGGAGACTTGTGGGGGGAAGTCATCTCCAGAGAGCTGCGGAGGATGACAGCTGAGGGGATGGTGCCAGGGAGAGAGCTAGGTGAGGATGTGTCCAGGTGAGAAAGGGTCAGGTGGGGGTGCATCCAGGTGAGGAAGGAATGCAGGTGAGGGTTGCCTGCATTCCGAAGATGGGCAATAGGGCATCCTTGGGTTAAGTAGGGGATGAGGGAACGATGGTGGGGGGTCTCAAAGGGTTTTATTTATTTATTTAGAGACAAGGTCTTGCTCTGTTGCCCAGGCTGGAGTGCAGTGGCACGACCTTAGCTCACTGCAGCCTTGACCTCCTGGGCTCAGGCAATCCTCCTGCCTCAGTCTCCCAAATAGCTAGGACTACCAGTGCATGCCACAATGCCTGTCTAAATTTTTTAGTTTTTATGGAGATGAGATCTCACTTTGTTGCCCAGGTTGGCCTCAAACTCCTGAGCTCAAGTGATCCTCCCATCTCAGCCTCCTGAGTAGCTGGGATTACAGGCATTAGCCACCATGCCTGGCTCATTTTTTAGTTTTTTTTTTTTTTTTAAATAGAGATGACATCTTGCCGTGTTCTCCAGAGTAGTCTCCAATTCCTGGGCTCAAGCGATCCAACCACTTCGGTCTTCCAAAGTGCTGGGATTACAGGCGTGTGCCACAATGCCCAGCTCTCAAAGGGTTTTAGACCCAAGTAGCAGGAATAAGCCAGTTTAAACAGGGAGGAGATCAGGGTTGGGTCTTGGAACAGTTCTGGCCCCCAGGGTACCAGGTGCCACAGGCCTCAGGCAGGCTTAGAGTGTGCGGTTGGTGCGTGAGTGGAGGGTGTCCCAGTCACTGGCCCATGGTGGCACTGGCCGTGCAGGGGCTGGATGACAGCACATAAGGGGCACGGGACAGAGTCGGGACGCCCTGACTTTCCTGGTGAGGGAGAGGGGAGGCATCTGCAGAGCAGCAGGTGGGAAGGCTCCAGGCAGGGGCCATCTACAGCAACGCTGGTCAGGGCCTTGCTCCCCATGGCTCGGCCAGGCCTGGGGTTTCCTCCAGGCAGCTGCACATACTCCCCTGCCCTTCCCTGCCCAGGGGATTCAAGGACATACATCCCCTTAGCCTTCTGACCTCACCAAGGCGAGGCCCTGTGCCTGCTGTCAGACCAGAACATGCTGGCCTCTGTCTCCTTCATCTCTGGGCCCCCCAGCACTTAGCAAATCATGGTCGCTGGGAGCGACGGCTGCATTAAATTGAATCACCCAGGGCATGTTCTTATCTCGTTCCTGCTCAGGCTTGGCTCCTCTCGCGTCTGAACCCATAAGTCAGCCGCTGTGTTCTGTGAGGCTGAGAGGCCCAGCTCACCCGATTAGAATCACGGTCAATATCTGCTTTATTGTCCTTCCACACCAGCACGGGCCACGTGATCGATCGCCCTCCCCGCAGCTGATAAGGAGGCTCTCTGAGGTCAGACGGGCCCTCGGGCTCCTGGGCAGGAGCACCCGGCCTCCCAGCTCCAGAAGCTGTGCCTCCTCCAGCTCACCCGCCCCCACGCTGCCCAGTGACTCTCAGGAGGAGAGGAGCTGATGTTGCTGCATCCATGGTGGGTATGGCTGGTGGAGACACTGATCTGGGGGCCTGTATGGGAATGAGGTGGCCCTGGTCATAGCACAGAATACCAGAGCATGACACTGTCTACCACCCCCGGGGGGCTTCCCAAGCAGAGCTGAGTGAATGGCACCTGGTGCCACTTGCTCTCATGTGTCACTTGTCACCTTTGGGCTCACACCTCAGCACACCCCCCAGAATGACCCAGCCTCCACTCACAGGTCATCCTTCCTGAGCATTGTGGGGTCAAAACCTGGAAGTCCTGAGGCGTCCCCAAAAGTGTGTCCTGCCCTGGCAGGGTGAGGAAAGGTGGGTGAGCTCACGGTGGAGGGGACAGCAGGGTGAGCCATCACATCCCTGTCGCACGTGGCGCTGTGGCTCAGACAACCTGGCCCCAGCATTGGCAGCTGTGGAGGCCCTGCAGCCCACAAGTGCTGTAGTGTGAAGATGCACTAGTGCTGTAGTGTGAGGATGCACAACTGTTCCACGTTTTCTGTTTCACTCGAGTTTGGTTTTCTGCTTCGCCCCACATCCCAAACTGTTCCTGGCTGGTCACACCTGCCCTCCTCCAGGAGTGGGAGCCAAGCCCTCTGGCTGTTTGTCCTGCTCTTTCAGAGCCCGCACTTGCCCTGTGGCCCTGGGTGCAGACAGCAGCTGACTGGCGAGGGCCCCTGCCCTCCAAGGCTCCTCAAGGCACACCCACACCACTAGCAGAGCCGCAGACGACGCTGGACCCACCATAAGGTTTCCGTCAGTCCTCAGAGTGACTCTGAGAGAAGGGCGCTTTCATTCCCATTTCACAGATGAGGAAATCAAGACTCGGAATGTCCTGGTCCCTTTCCACAAGGCCTCGCCTTGTCTGCTCCCACAAAGGGCTTACCTCTTCAGGAGGACCTGGCCCCATGGTTAGAGAAGTGAGTGAATATCAGCTGTGGGGCACCCAGAGCAGTTGCCATCTTCTGCTCTGTCCAGCCTGGGAGCCCCGGAAGGAGCCTGCAGCCTGAATGCCTCCCGAGCCAGCTCCTCTCCAGACAAGCATCTTGGCCCCCAGGTGTCCCAACAGACATTCAGCACACAAAGGCAGGTGACATGCAGGTGCCCCTTTAGCTGGCCCCTGTGTGGGAGGGGAGGTGAGGGGCATTTATTTGACATTTACCTGAGGCCTGCCTTGGCCCTGCACAGCTGCCCTGCTCAGAGGCGGGGCCCCAGTACGCTCCAGGGTGAGTGACTGCTGAGTCTCACCCTCTGCTCTGCACTGGACCATTGAGCCCAGATGGCACTGGCCATGACAGCCTTGGCCCAGGCACTTAGAGACTTGACTCTTCCAGCCACAGGGATGGCAGCAAAGAGGCAAGACCTCCCTGGAGCTCACGGAGAGGCCTGGTCTTTCCACCTCTCAGCTCTGTCCTCCTGCAGAGGCCCCTTTTCCCACTCCTGTCCCCTCCTCATGCTGCTTCTCACACTGGAACAATCATGTCCATTAGTTGTCATAGCAACTGAGGCAGGGCGAAGTCATCCTCTAGAAGGGGCCCTGTGCAAATTATGGCATTACACCAACTTATTGCCAATCTTTTTAATTAAAACATTTTGCTTTCAACTCGGCTAATGGCAGAGATCAGTAAACAGGGGAGATTGAATTACCGATATTGAAGCTCCCCCAGCTCTTAAAAGGCTTAATTACTGGTGGGACCACAGAGAGGCAAGGAGGGGCTGTCAGCGAGCAGGTGGGCCTGACCCACCAGGGCCGCGTGAAGGTAATCAAATGGAGCTCCAGCATTAAAAAATTTTAAACTCTTGAAGGACAGAATGAGCTACTAGAATTATGGCTACAACAGTTCTCTTTCCAGGAACTATGACGTCATGTTGGTGGCTGCTGAATTTCTGTTTAATTAAATTGCCTATTTGACACCTAGAGGCAGAACTGGGTGTCCATGGTGTGGCTGACTGATAAGCCAGGACCCTACTTGCCCCAGAGACCCAGCCTCTTACCCAGGAGGGGAGGAGGGGAGGGAATGCTGCCCCCACCCAGGCAGTTCACATCCTCCTGACAGGAGCCCAGGGATCCCTTCCCCTCAGCGTGTCTGGCAGCTTCACAGCAGGAGGTGCCCTCAGGTGAGCCCCATTTAGGGAGGAAAACAAAGGCTCCCAAGAGATGAGTCTCACCCAGCCAGGGTCACAAAGGGACTAGAATCCAGCCCTGGCCAAGGCTCCTTTGCCAATCAAGAATTTCACTAATTACAGTCCTCTCCTTCCTCTCTTCCAGGTTACCTGATGCCCAGGTAGGAACTGCAGCTATTTTTAAACTGAGATTTCCTACAAATTAAAAATGCTTTGAGTATGTGTGAATACATGGATGTGAATGTATGTGTAGTTGAGTGTGTTATGTGTGTATCTGTGAGTGTATATGTGTGAATGCATGTTGTGTGTATAAGTGTGCATGTGTGTGATGTATGTCACGTGTATATGTGTCCACATGTGTGTATATTGTATGTGTATATGCATGAGTGTATAAGTGTGTATGTGTGAGTGAGTGTGCAAGTGTATATGTATGAATGGATGTTGTGCGTATAAATATATGTATGTGTGAGTGCATGTCATGTGTATATGTGTTTTTGTGTGTGTTGTGGTATAAGTGTATACGTGTGAGTATATATGTGTTTGTGGGTGTGTATGCATGAGTATGAATATATGTCATGTGTACATGTGTGAGTGTGTAAGTGTATATGTGAGTGTGTATATGTTTGAGTGTAAGAATTGTGTGAGTTGTGTGTGGGCGTGTGTGTATATTACATGGGCATGAGTATAGACACTTCTAGGCTCTTTGTTCTTAAGGGTTGGGGACCAGCTAGGGTCCCTGTAACAGAGTAGAATTTGATTCCTCGTGAATGAAATTGACATTACAGAAGCACCTAAACCAAATTATAGCAAAAGGCAAAGGGATAAAAGACATACCCAGAAAATACGAGAACAAAACACTAGAAAAGCTGACATGGTGCTTTTTACTAACTAACAACAGACACAACAGAATGAAGGCAGGAAGCACTCATAAGGGTGAAGAGGGACACTACAATGCATTTACCAGTAGGACTCACTAACCATGAACTTGTGCGCGCTTAATACCATAATCTTGCTGCAAAGAGAAACTGACAAATTTGCCACCTCAGTGTAAGCTTTAAGACATTTTCTTGTCAGAAATGGATAGCTCAGGGCTGGGTGCGGTGGCTCACGCCTGTAATCCCAGCACTTTGGGAGGCCGAGGCAGGTGGATCACTCGGAGTCAGGAGTTCGAGACCAGCCTGACCACATGGTGAAACCCCATCTCTACTAAAAATACAAAATTAGCTGGGCGTGGTGTCACACACCTGTAATCCCAGCTACTTGGGAGGCTGAGGCAGGAGAATTGCTTGAACCTGGGAGACAGAGGTTGCAGTGAGCCGAGATTGTACCCATTGTACTCCAGTCTGAGGGACAAGAGTGAAATGCTGTCTCAGAAAAAAAATAAAAAGAAAGAAATGGATGGTTCAAGGAGATAAAAAATTAAGAAAATTAGGAAGTAAAAGGAAATTAGGAAGTCTCATGAAATTAAAAAAAAAATCATATAGTACACACTCTCTGACCATGTAATAAATTGAAAATCAACAATAAAGAAATACATAAAAATATGCTTGGAAACTTAACAAATATCCTCCTAAATGACTGAAATCAAGATGGAAATTTCAAATCATTCAGTCTTGTAGGATAGCAAATTACAGCAAAACCTGTGGAATGTAGCTAAAGCAGTATTTACAGGAAAACGTATCACCTTTCAATATACACATTAATTAAGCAGCAAGAAAGACTCAAGTGTATTTAAATTGAAAAGCAAAAAGCAGGTAAAGAAGTATTAAAGAGTAGACATAAATAATACAATCAAAAAAACCCAGGAACATAAATAAGGCCCAAGCCTATTTCTCTTTTCTTAATGCTAACAACATAGGTTAAGTGAAGAAAGGACTCTGCTCTGAGAACCTGAGCATCCTCGTCTCTTTTCCTCCACTAGACCTGGTCTCTGACCATGAGGCCAGGTACTCCCCTGTGGTGCTCATGGCACCTGGATGCTCTCTATGGCCCTTGCAGTTGGGCAAGGATTGCAACAGCAATCCTGCCTGCCTGTGCCTGGCATTCCTCAGGGATACGGGACAAGCAAGGAGAGTGAAGGATGACAAGTGCTTGGTCAACCACGAAGCTCTGCAAGATGTACGAGATTCAATACACAGTGCCATGTGAGAAGCTCAGTGAAGCTGAGTGCCAGTGAGCATTTGCCTAGCTCTCTATTCACTCAGCATGAATGAGCACCTACCATATGCAGAAAATGGAAGAGGGAGGTGGAACCTGGTTTTGTCCCGCCCTCTGAAATGTGCAGAAGAGTCCTCAGGGTGGGGAGTGTTCTACCCCACAAGATAAAGGGCTCTGTGAGTGCAGAGGCTCTTTGGGCACATGGCTCAAGTGTCCCACTGTGGTCGCCCATCATATCACTCCCTTTCCTGACCCCAGAATCCACTTAGGTACTCTGACTCTGGAGATCTGCTCAACTACCTGCCCTCTGGGGTCTTCGAGGAGCAGAGCCCAACACCCATGGCCACAGTACTCCTTCCCTCAGGCCACCTAATCACAAGCTCACTGCCTTTGTGCCACATGTGCAAGCTCCTTGCCGCGCTGTTCTCAGGCACATGGGTTTCCTCCTCACACACACCCGTCTCATGGATGAGAGAGTGAAGACTCAGAGAGGATAAATAACATGGATGGAGTCAGGGTTTGACCGGGGCATTCCAATGTCAGCCACCACCCCAGGCGCCACCCCTGCCTTCCCCGGGGGCAGACTGGCTGTCCCCCGACCCAGATAGAAAGGCAGCCCCTGCCCCTTGGTGGGGACAGGCAGTCAACCATATGCCACCTCAAACCTCTCCACCAGCTCTTTTCTCGGGGCACATCCCTGCTGGCTCAATCTTACCTGCCAGCAGGAGCGGGGCCGGCAGTGATTTATGAAACAGCCCCTCCTGGAGGAGCTGTGGCTGAGGAGGGCTGCATTGCCCCGGAACTCTTTCTGCCTGGAGTTCTTCTGTGCTTTAGGGCCTCAGGAGGGTGGTCACAGGGACAGTCACAACCTCCATCAACCGCCCTTCAGCAGTGGCTGTCGGAAGGGAGGCTGGGCAGGCAGTCAGTGTGGGGAATCCATCTTCCTCTACTTGATATATTGGTAACGGAGACCCTGACCATCAAGCCTTCGGGAATTTCTCATCTGCCCGCGATGCGTCCCCAAAGGGAATGTTAATCAATAGATCCAATCCTCCACCCCATCCTTACAGGTAGCCTGGTAAAAATGGCCTCACTGTGCTCCCAGGAAGGGTTGTGTTCACGCAGCTGCTGTTTAAGACAGGATGGTCCTTCTTGAAAGCAGGAGTCATCAGACTGTGGTCCACTCTGAACAAGAATCGCTACCTCTAACAGGTGAACAGGCATCCCTGGCCAGCAGGTGGCTTGCCAGCTGCCACCCACTTGGAGTCGCTGTCGTGCTCACACTGGACCCTGCGGGTGCTGACATGGTTTGACAGTAGCTCTGCATGTGGCCCCAGGGGTGGGTGAGCCACGTGGCATCTTCTGTCCTGCCCTGCGGGTGCACCCTGGCTCAAATCCTACTCGGGGTCCTCAGCAATGCTCCAACCTGTTTCAGCACCAGGAAAATGATGTAGAGTACCCCCTCACCCCAGACGTGAGTCTCTCCTGCTCCTGACCCTGTAGTCTCTTCTCTGGACCTCAGAAGGACCTAGGGGCTAGCTAGTCTGTCACATGCTGGTGTTTCCAGCCCCCTTCTGGGGTAACTGTGATGGAGCAGTAGGTTGTGTGGCTGCAACGTGGGGCCCAGGAGGCCTGGAGAAGACTGCGCCTCATCCAGGCTCTGAGCCGGCACAGGCGTGGTTTGGTGGCTCTCAGAGGTGCGGGGCCTCAGGGAGGAAGTGGCTCTGGAGTGCAGGGCTCCCAGGGTGATGACACCTGCAGGGGAGGCTGGAGGAGGCGGGCTCTCAGGGTTGGGTGACTGATGGCCCATTTGGTGGCCAAGGGTTGTGCTCAGTTCAGCTCTGGGCCTGCACTGTCAGGAAATCCCAGGAGGCTTTTCACATTGCCTGGGGCCAGCTAGAGCAGTCTGGAGGGAGGCTGAAGCCCTGGCTGGAGAGGACACCCTCCTCTGACACTGGGCACAGGCCTGGCCTCCTGTGGGAGGGTCCAGAGCCCTGGTAGGCAGCCCCAGTGGGGGTGCAGCGTCACCCCCTCACTCAGGCATGCAGAGCCCAGGGAGGAGGGGCTGGCACTGTGTGCAGGGCATTCTCCCCTCTCCCACTGGACTTTGGGCTCTTCTATAACCTGGATGAGAGCAGGGGTGCTTCTGGGTGAAGAGTCCTGACAGCCTGGCCCCTTCACGAGCTCTGAGCCTCTCCCAGGTCATTCTTGGAGCCCCAGTGGGCTGGCCCCAAGCTGGAGCCCCTCTGTTCCTCTTGCTCACCTCAGGCCCTCCATCTCAGCTGCAGCCTACCAGGAGCTGCCGTGGACAGCTCAGGGGTCCAGGCCTGGGGTGGGGTGAGGGCCTTCCCAACTCCACATCACTTGTGGATTCCAAAGTCGCTCTGCCAGACCCAGTGTCTTTCCAGGCCCCTCTGAACAGCCCAGTCTCCCTGTTGCTACCTCCATCCTCTTCCCCAGGGACCCAGGGGGACCTCAGCCCTCCCACTGCTGCCCTGCCTGGCTCTGCCTCCTTTCCACTGAGAAGCCCCTGCTTTTGCCAGTGACAAAGTCTCCATGAACAAAGACATGTGGTGTGTCTGTGCCGACAGAGCCCCACAGACACCTAGAGTTCAGGCCACAGGGCCAGGGACTGGCCTCTCATTAGTCAGCACCAACTCCCATGTCCCCAGCCAGCCTCCCCACCTTATCCGCAGGGCTGTAACGGGGCACACGCCACTGGGTTTTTGAGGAGCTACCTCAGAGGGCCCATACATTGCCTGCCAGAGTTTGCTGATCATCCCCACCCTCATGGGCCCAGGGGTCTCCAACTGCCACCCAACTCTTGTCCCCAGGATCCAAATGGACAGTAGGATGTTCCTCAGCACATCCCCTGCCAGGTGTTCCCCCAGCTCCTTCCCCAAACTGAGGCCATTCTAGCATTCCTGCTCCTGGGGATGGAGAATGAGCCAGCACCCACCATGGCCACCGGCCCCTTCATCAGCAGAGAAGCCACTGGGCTCCCAAGCCTGGATGGCACTGGGCTGGAGTCTGACAACCCCAGACGGGCACAGACCCCCAGCAGCCCTCCTGGGGGACAGAACCAGACAGGAGAGTGACTGTTGCCTTCCAACAGAGATGGGCACTCCTACCATGGACGAAGAAAAGCGCAGTGGCAGTGGGGCATGAGAGAAAAGCAGAAACGAGTAAGGAGAAAGAACCACAGAGGCAAAGAAATGGAAAAGATGCATCAGGGCCTGCTTTGCAAACTGCTGGACAGAAAATTTGGATACTTAGGTAAAAACGATGATTTTCTAGAGCTATGTAAATGACTAAAATTAACTCCTGAAGAATAAAAAAACATAAAGTTCAACAAATGTTGCAAAGGTCTTTGACAGTTCAATAGCCATTAACCCTGATAAGACAGAGAAGAGGGAGGTGTGTATAAGCAGACATCAGCCAAAGGCTGCAGCGTCACAGATATGCAGCCCTCACGGCCAGGAAGCACGGCAGGACTCTGATCATGCACTGCTGTTGTCTTGGAGACAGGGACACAGGAGAAGAGAAGAAGGGAAGATGGGGTCACACATAGGTACAGGGCTGGCCAACGAAACCCAAAGACTTGGCTGAAAATAAGAGAATTCTGCAGAGTTGCTACTAACAAAAATAACATGCAAAGATCGAGGGCTTTCCCATGCAAAAACCATGACTAAATAAAGAGGTAATGGAATAAAAGATTACATTCACAAAAGCAATACATAAAATAAAAATATCTAGAAGTAATCTTAACAAGTGTGTGGAACCTACGTGAAGAAAACTCAGAACTGCTACAGGAGGACATAAAAAGGCTGGCACAGCGATAGTGAAATGGACTCTGTTATACAACCACAGTTAAGATGGTTTGATATTGCATAAAAAATTTACAAGGCAGAGTCCAAACATAGATGTCACAATGGAAATTTCACAGGCAATGGGGTGGCCTTAGACTAATGGGGACAGTGAGGGACGATTCGATAAATAATGACCTGACTCGAGATCCCCCACAAGGAAAAAATAAGGCTACTTTTGATAGAGTTTTTTGACTCTAAATCAATTCCAGACATAAAGTATGAAACCATAAAATTACTAGGAGTAAACATGATTTTTTTAAAAAAATAAAGACCTTTCTAAGCAACCCAAACTAAATGAATTTTAAAATGATCAATATGTTTGTTTACACGCTGTAAGACTTTAGTATGATAAAATAAACAAACAAATAAATTGGTGGGAAATATTTGCAGCACATATGACAGCTACGGGCTCTATTTCCTAAATGGACTAAGCGCTCTCAGGCACCAATAAGAAAAGGTACCCTAATGGAGAAATGGACAAAAATGTAAAAAAGAGTACTTGACTTCACTCATAACTAAATAAACACAAAATAGAATGACATTCTTTTTTCATTGGAAAGTGGTGATAACATCATACCCTGTTGAAAGATGTGGAAATCTTTTCGAAAACAATTTGGCAAGATCACTTTAAAAATTTCCTTGCACAGATGTTTTGGCCCAGATTGTTTAGCTTATTGTTTTGGTTGTCCTACGAGAAATTTATCCTAAGAACACACTTGCCGAATTTTCCAACTAAAGTTTGAATGAGTAAAATTTCCTGGAGCGTCGTCTGCAGGGGCCAACAGCAGGGCACTGGTCAGCCATGGCCCACACACATATCCACATGTGGGCATCCGTCCCATTACACCTAGAAAAGGCATCACAGACGCAGCATGCCTCAGAAGCGTGGACAGCATCATGCTGTTTGCGCACATGCTGAATTTGCGTAAGTGTTTTTGTGAGAGTATGCACAAGAACGGTTGAGAGCAGTCATCTGGAAGAGAGGAAATATTGAGAGTGGGCTTTTACATTTCATTGTGCACATTTCACATGATTTAATACTGCTTGAGATATATGGTGTGCAGGTATTACTTTAATAAAAACCAAATCAACAGCAGCAACAAAACAACTCGCAGGCAAAGCAAAAATAAATAAACAACCCAACTCACTGCTTTAACAGAAGGTGCCAAAGGTATGAACCTATTTATCCTGAGATGTCTGTACATATTACATCATTTCGAGAGTGATGTAGTGAGTGAGCTAGGAGCAGTGAGACCGTGGCCCAGTGGTGTCCTAGTGTGCTGGGGCAGACCCCTACCAGTGATGCCACGCCTTCTCTCCAGAATGTGCCTTGGAAATTCAGTGGGACTGAGTGAGTTACAAGGAAAACACCCTGACTCAAAAGATCTATAAAATGGATATTGGCCAGGCCTTGTGTCTCATGTCTATAATCCCAGCATTTTGTGAGGCTGAGACAGAAGGATCACTTGAGGCCAGGAGTTCGAGACTAGCTTCAGCAACATAGTGAGACCCTGTCTCTACGAAAAATAAAAAAATTAGCCAGGCATGGTGGTGCACCCCTGTGGTCACAGCTACTGAGGAGACTGATGTGGGAGGATCACTCGAGCCCAGGAGATAGAGGCTGAAGTGAGCCTTGATTGTGTATATCAAACAGTTAAAAAAAAATTACAATGTCTTATCCTTAATAAGTCATAATTGGCTGGTGTCTCTGAGCCTCCCATTGAGCTGGACTTAAGCACCTTGGCAGGGCCTCACATCCCAGGATTGGACGGGTAGGTTGGGGCTTGGCGGTCTCTGTAATCCTTTTGAGTGAACCTGGAGGTGCCAGGCCTCTACGGGTCTAAGACTTGAGCTCAGTTAAGGAACCCGTCCAGGCTGGGTGTTGAGGGACACACAGGATGTTTGGGACACAGCTGTGGGCTGGGACCCCATGAGGGAGGCCACAGGTACTCTTTTCCATCTTTTCCCTCAGCAGGCTCTGCTGAGGCCTGAGCCCAGGAATGCACAGAGTCCTTCCTGCACTCTTGCCCGCAAAAGCCCCACGGCTGACTTCCATCTGCCCCTCCACCTGCCCTGGGGCATTGTTCAGAGCAAGAGCACCCCTGGGAAGGAACAAACTTTTCTACAAGACCTGGAAAGCAGCTGTGGGCCTTCCTTTGGGATGACAGGCCTGGACAGGCTGTGGCACTTCCCCTACCCCTCCATGGTTACAACTTTCCTTCCCTCTAGAGCAGAAGCCCTGAGGAAGGGCTCTTGCTGGGGGAGGCCTGGTGTCAGCAGCACGGCCCTGGGAGCTCCTGGTGGTGGGGGTGTCTGGGGCCTGACTCAGGTCTGTGCTGAGCGAGCAAAATGCCTGGGTGATGCTGGCAGCCGGGCTGCAGAGTGAGGCCTTCATTGGATTTGGGAGCGCCTCTGCTGGCCCAGGCCTGGGTGGCTGCTATTGAATTAGTCAGCTAAACAGAGCAGGAAGGAGCTGTTCCCCTAATTGGACTTGATGGATCTCTCAGTCCTATGCAGATGCCAGATGCAAGATAGCTAGCTGCCCGACCTCTGCTTTGGGGTGGACCAGGAGCTGCCCCTCCCCAGGAAGCCTCTGCAGCTGCAGGGCTGGGAGCTGGGGGCCAGACTGGGGTCGGGGCTGCAGAGGGCTGGAGGGCAGGCTCTGCCACAGCAGGATGGGGAGGAGATGTGGAGGTGGGGCGTGGGCCAAGCAGTGTCCCCGACTAACAGGGGTGAAGGCTCCTTGTCTGTGCAATTGTCCCTCGTTTAATTTCGGTGACTGAGTGCACTTCCCAATGTGCCTTCAGACCCCATTGCCATCTTCAAAAGGATGGCCTCCCTTCTCACAGGTGCCCGGCTCCAGAGCCTCTCTCTGTCTCCTTCCCACCTGGCCTCCACCCTGCCTGCCTCAAGCACAGTTGAGGTGAAGGCCCAGGTGGGAAGCAGAGGCTGGATGGAGCTCCCTGCCCCTGGGCCAGAGCCAAGGGGCTCTCCAGGGTCCTGCAGTGCTATGGAGCCACCACCCAAAGGGTGACAATTCCTTTTGTCAGGGAATCCTGCTGAGCACTAGGAGGAGGCCACTCCGAGGGTCTCGTCCACCTGCAGAATGAGGGGTCATCCATGGTCAGCGCCTAGGTGAGGCTTGTCTTCCCCTCCACAGGGAGAAAGGGGGGTTCCACAGGGCGCTGGGTGGGAGACCCCTCGGTACCTCTCCACATCCTCCTCATCTCCTCCCCCTCAGGAGACCCTGGGCCTCCTGTGCAATCCAGCAAATGCAGAGGGCTGGAGGGACTTTCCTAGGGGTGCCGGGGGCACACCCTACCTGGTGAGAAAATGGGATCCCCCACCCCTAAGTGCATTCCAGAGCAATTGAGTTCCAGTGTTAGCAAAGAAACCATAAGATGCTGAATGGGAGTGTGGAAAAGCCTTTCCAATCAGGAAAGCACAGTGAAAGCAAACAAACACAGCAGGCTTCAACTCACTTTAAAATTAAAAAGCAAAGCAATGCACAGGCACAGCTCGCAGGCAAAGTTCAAGAGCAAATAACGCCTCCCTCGGGGAACCGCTGCCACACACACTATATAACCAGACGATCACTGTCCTTCCCGTACAAAGAGCTCTTATCAATCACGAAAGAGCAGGAGAACAGGGAGACACACAGGAGCAAAAACCTGTGAGCCCAGGAGACTGGCTGTGCAGCAAGGTGATTTCTGAGTTGCTGAATGTATGTTGTTTTCTGTTTTGCCTTCTCTGGAAGTGGGAAGAGTCCAGAGGCAGCCCCTCCCTTAAAAGCCCAGTGCCCTGAATGGAGGATGCTGGTGTCCTGGGGTGGCCAGGAAGAACATCTGAGATTCAGATGTGGCTGGAGCCTTGCAAAGTCCGGGAGGGCTGCCAGGGGCTGGGGCTGCACTTGTGACTCCGGACGGTGGGTGCTGCAGTTAGGGGTGGGAGGGCCTTATGGCCAAGGAGGCAATGGGAGCATCAAAGACTGCAAACCTAAAGGGCCCATTTTTATAGTTTCTGGTCTGCAGACCAGAGCCACAGGGTCTCAGCGGTAGCCAGGGTCAGTGGTCACTGAGGCTAGAAAGTCTCCATAAAAGATCCCAGAAAAAAAGACCACAGAAAAGGTCCAAGGAAGGGATGGGGGCTTGGAATGGTCCAGAAAGAGAGAAATAATATTGTCTTTACATCTGTGATTGGACGTTGAGAGTCACACTTGCTTTACTAGCATGGAATGCAAGTTAAAACAATAAAATATAAGATTTCATTCACAACAAAGGCAAATACAATATTTTAAAAGTAATGGAACACTCTACATAGAGGAAGATAGGGCATACTTCCAGGTGGAGTGGATTTGGGGACAAATTTTCTAGGCAGTAATCTTAAAAATCATCATAGTCTTTGACACAAAAATTCCCCTTCCAGGAATCTGCTTAAGGAAAAAAATCAGAGACACGCCCAAAGATGTGTGAATTTGTTCACAAAATTCAACTCCTAATGACAAAAATTAAAGCTTAAATATACATTGGCTGTGGAATTATGGCATATCCACATATGTTAAAATCACATTTTAGAAAAATATTTGATAACATAAATATATGATTGAGATACTGTTAAGTGAAGTTGAGATACCATTAAGTGTTCGAACACTTCAAATACACATGCACTTCACAAAAACAAAAATTAAGGACTTAAACCTAAGACCTGAAACTATAAAAATTCTAGGAGATGGCTCAAGCCTGTAATCCCGGCACTTTGGGAGGCCGAGACGGGCGGATCACGAGGTCAGGAGATCGAGACCATCCTGGCTAACATGGTGAAACCCCGTTTCTACTAAAAAAACACAAAAAACTAGCCAGGTGTGGTGGCGGGCGCCTGTAGTCCCAGCTACTCAGGAGGCTGAGGCAGGAGAATGGCGTAAACCCGGGAGGCGGAGCTTGCAGTGAGCTGTGATCCGGCCACTGCACTCCAGCCTGGGTGAGAGAGCGAGACTCCGTCTCAAAAAAAAAAAAAAAAAAAAAAAAAAAATTCTAGAAGATAACACTGGAAAAACCCTTCTAGACACTGGCTTAGGCAAGGATTTCATGACAAGGGAACCAAAAGCAAATGTAATAAAAACAAATATAAATAGCTGGGACTCAATTAACCTAAAGAGCTTTTGCATGGCAAAAGGAACAGTCAGCAGAGAAACAGACAACCCACAGAGTGGGAGAAAATCTTCGCAATCTATACATCTGACAGAGGACTAATATCCAGAATCTACAATGAACTCAAACAAATCAGTAAGAAAAAAAAAACAATCCCATCAAAAAGTGGGCTGAGGACATGAATAGACAGTTCTCAAAAGAAGATATACAAATGACCAACAGATGTGAAAAAATGCTCAAAATCACTAGTGATCAGGGAAATACAAATCAAAACCACAATGCAATACCACCTTACTCCTGCAAGAATGGCCATAACCAAAAAAATAAAAAAACAGTAGATGTTGGCCTGGATGCAGTGATCAGGGAACACTCCTACACTGCTGGTGGGAATGTAAACTAGTACAGCCACTATGGAAAACACTGTGGAGATTTCTTAAAGAACTAAAAGTAGAGCTACCATTTGATCCAGCAATCCCGCAATTGGGTATACGAAGAGGAAAAGAAGTCATTATTCAAAAAAGATACTTGCACACACATGTTTATAGCAGCACAGTTCACAACAGCAAAATCGTGGAACCAACCCAAACGCCCATCACTCAATGAGTGGATAAGGAAACTCTGAGATATATATATATATATATGACCTGGAAAGCAGCTGTGGGCCTTCCTTTGGGATGACAGGCCTGGACATACTGGAATACTATATATATACACACACTATTGTGTAGTATTCCATCATATATATATCACATATGATGATACATGTATATATATATGAGATATGTATATATCACATATATGATATATATATGATATGTATATATCACATATATGATATATATGAGATATGTATATATCACATATATGATATATATATGATGGAATACTACTCAGCCATACAAAGGAATGAATTAACAGCATTTGCAGTGACCTGGATGAGATTGGAGACTATTATTCTAAGTGAAGTAACTCAGGAATGGAAAACCAAACATCGTATGTTCTCACTGATACGTGGGAGCTAAGCTATGAGAATGCAAAGGCATAAGAATGATACAATGGACTTTGGAGACTTGAGAGGAAGAGTGGGAGGGGACGAGGGATAAAAGATTCCAAATATGGTGCAGTGTATACTGCTTGGGTGATGGGTGCACCAAAATCTCACTAATCACCACTAAAGAACTTGCTCATGTAACCAAATACCACCTGTACTCCAATAACTTATGGAAAAACAAATTCACATCAAGGAAGTCAGGAGGGTGCCTGCCAAAGTGAGCAGAGGTCTGGGCGGGGTGGAGTGGCAAGGTTTGCAGATAGATTATTTTCTCAATAGCTTTTTGTGTTTTCCAAACTTTCTCCAGTGAAAATGTATTTATTTTGTAATCATGTAAAATAAATGTTACTTTAAAGTTAATCACAGAATCAAACTGCTGGAGCAGGAAAGAAAGGAGCGGAGAGGAAAGGCTGTTTGCTGAGGGTCTGCTCTGAGCAGGGACCTTAGTCTTCCCAGAAACCCACAGCCTTGTGCACAGCAGCCGGGTTCTGGATTAGGAACCCCTGGGAGTTGAAATAAGCAACCCAGGGAACAGGCTGAGAGGCAGCAGAGCTGGTTCTCAAGCATGCCTGTCTTCTCTATTCCATGTGCTGATGCAAACCTTCCACTTTCAAATGAAAAAAGCCTGAAAAAGCCTGAAACAGAAATGCACAGCACTGAAAGCTTACATTAGAAAAGAGGAAAAGTCTCAGATCAATCATCGAAATTACTACCCCAAGAAACATGAGAAAGGAAAGCAAAATAAACCCAGAGCAAGGCAGATCGAAGGAAATAATAAAGTGCAGCAGTCGATGAAATTGACAACAGGAAAACAATAGAGAAAAGGAAACAAAAATGTAGTTCTTCAAAAAATAAACCTCTGGCAAGATTCACAAAGATAAAATAAGAGAAGACTCAAATCACCAATATCAGGAATAAAACAGAGATATTACAGATCTTGCAGCCATTTTAAAGACAACAAAAGAATGCTACAAACAGTTTTACCCTCATAAATTCAACAATGTGGAAGAAATGAACCAATTCCTCGAAAACTACAAATGGCCAAAACTCAACCAATGTGAAACATGCAACTTGAATAGTCTTATAACAATTAAATACATTGAATGTGAAATTTAAAAGAAATATTTAGGCCCAGATGGCTTCATTGGAGAATTCTACCCCACATTAACGAAGAATTAACCCCTATTTTACAAAATCTGTCTTAAAAATATAGAAGAGGAAAGACACTTGCCAACTAATTTTATGAGACTAGGCCTGATACCAAAACCAGACAAAGATAACATATGAAAATAAAAGTATAGAACAACATTTCTCATGAACTTCAGCACAAGGATTGTTGACAAAATATCAGCAAATCAAATTCAGCAACATTTAAAAGGAATTATACACCATGAGTAGTTGAGATTTACCCCAGGTATGCAGGGTTGGTTCGGTATTACAAGATTAACCAATGTAATACACCTACCAACAGGCTACAGAGGAAAAGTCATGTGATTCTATCAGTTGACAGAGGAAAAGCATTTGACAAAATCCAACACCTAGTCATGATAAAAACTCTCAGCAAACTTGGAGTAAAGGAGAATTTCCTTAACTTCATGAAGAGCATCTGTAAAAACCTATAGCTAACATACTTAATGGTAAAAGACTGAATACTTTCCGTCTACGATTTGGTACAAGGAAAAGTGTCCATTCTCACCTCTCTTATGCAGTAGACTACTGCAAGCTCTACCAACTGCAATATGCCAAGAAAAAGAAATAAAAGACATGCAGATTGGAATGAAAGAAATTAACTGTCTGTATTTGCAGATGACATGATAGTCTCTGTAGAAAATCCCAAGGAATCTGCAAAAGAACTAATAAGTGAATTTAGCAAGTTGCAGTATGTAAGATCAACACACAAAAATCAATCTCATTTCTATACATTAAAAAAGGTGTGAAAACAAATTAAAAATACAATATCATTTACAATCATTTCAAAAATAATGAAATACTTCATTATAAACTTAACAAAACATGTACAGGACTCAACATATAAGGATGTCAAATCTTCCAAAATTCTACAGGTTTAATGTAGTTACTGTCAAAATTTTAGCAAGCATTTTTGTGGATATAGACAAGCTTATTTTTCCATAAAATTTATGTGGAAACACACAGGACCTAGAACAGCAAAACCCATCTTGAGAAGGAAGAATAAGTGGAAGGAATCACTATTTGAAATTAAAGCTTACTAATCACGACAGTGGGGTACTGGCAGACGGACAGACACACATAGATCAATGGACGCTAGAAATAGACTCATACAAATATGCCCAGCTAATCTTCCACAAAGGTACCGAAGCCATTCATCAGAGGAGGGACAGCCTTTCCAACAAATGATGCGGCAACAACTGGACATCATAGCAAAAATAATGAACTCACACTTTATACAAAAGCGAACTCAAAATGGATTATGGATGTAAATATAAAGCTATAAAACTTTTTTTTTTAATAGCAGAACACTTTCAGGATCTAGAACTAGCCAGGTTGTTAGACTTGACGTAAAAAACAATTGGACTTTCTTAAAATTAGAAGCTTTTGTTCTGTGGAAGAGCCTGTTAAGAGAATGAAAAAACAAGTTACAGACTGGGAGAAAATATCTGCAAACTATGTATCCGATGAAAGCTCTTAATGTCTAGAATAAAGAACTCTCAAAATGCAGTACTAAACAAACAAACAAGCGAATTAGGAAACAGGCAAAAGATATGAAGAGTTATTTCATATAAGAGCATACCCAGATGGCAAATAAACCCATGAAAACCTGTTCGTCATCATTACTCATTAGGGAAATACAAGTTAAAATTGCATGGAGATATCATTATATACACATCAACATAGCTAAAATAAAAAACAGTGACAACCCCACATGCTGGTAAGGATGTGGAGAAACTGCATCACATGTATGTTGCTGGTGGGAATGTAAAATGTTAAAGCCACTCCAGAAAACAGTTTGTTGGTTTCTTATAAAAATTAACATGCAACTGACATGTGACCCAGCAATTGCACACCCAGGCATTTATCTCAGAGAAATGAAGACTTGTAGTCACACAAAAACCTGTACACAAAAGCTCATAGTAGCTTTGTTCAAAATAGCCCAAAACCAGGAGCTCTGCAGAAAGCCTTCGCCATAGTGCATCCACTCCATGGAATCCTACTCAACATTAGAAAGCAATCAACTGCTGGTACATGGGACAACTTGGATGGATCTACAGGGACCTGGGCCGAGCGAAGAAAAGCCAATGCTGGGAGGTTACATAATGCAATGATTCCATTTACATAACAATCTTAAAATGACAAAACTGTAGAAATGGAGAAGTGGTGAGTGGCTGCCGGGGGTTACAGAGGGGCTGGGGAGGGAGTGAAGTGGGTGTGACTGCGGAAGGCTCCTGGTGGTAAGGGAATATTCTGTAACTTGACTCTATGGATGTCAGTATCCTGGCTGTGATACTGTACTATAGTTTTGCAAGATGTTATCACTGAGGGAAACTGGGTAAAGGGCAGGTGAGACCTCTCTGTATCATTTCTTACAAGTGCATGCATGAACTGTATGCTAATTCTACAATTCTCTCAAAATAAAATATATTTTTTAAAAAAAGGCCCAGATAGGCAACATGACTAGGGGTCCACGGTCTGCGAACCAGGTGGCATGGGGCTTGGAGACACCCATGGGGGTGGTGTAGCCCTCCTGGGAGTTCTACAACAGCCCTGAGGCACCTTCTTCCTCATCTACCTGTGGCCAATGCATTACGGAGACCCTATGATCCCATCAGAAGGCACATCCTGAGTCCCTCTGCCCCTTTCCAGCCCACCACCAACCCCACAGCTGGCTTCTGTCCCTTCTAGTTGGATGGCCCAACCCCAGCTTCCAAGGTGCTGTCCCAGGCTGGGCGGTGGACTCCTCTTGTCTCTACAGCTCCCGTCTTCTCTCCCTCTGGTCAGCTCTGGGGGCTGTTCTCTGCCTGCTTGCTTTCAGGGTGGGCAGGTGTGCCTGAGATCTTCTAGTGGGTGGAGGGGCCGGTGTCTGCCCGACACCAGTGGCAAGTGCCAGCCAAGGCCTCCTCCAGGTTGTATCACCAAGGGCCCCGGGTTCTTCCTCTGCTTGCCCTGAGGCCCCACCCCTGTGCCGGGATGGGTTTTTGGGAGGCGGTCACTGTGTTGCCAGACAGGCAGGAAGGGAGCACAGAGCTCCCCTCCTGGCAGGGGTGAGTCCAGGCCTCCAGTGAGAGAGGGCTGGCCAGGGATGCAGCCTTGGCCACAGCAGGCCCCTTGCCAGCACGCTCCCTGGGCAGGAGGCTGCAGCAGCACAATGTCACTGCTCCCCAGCCTCAGAGCCTGTGAGCCAGCACACCAGCCCCCGGCCTCAGCTGTTGTCCCCAGGAAACCTCTGCTCTCCCTCCCTGTGCTTTTGGACACGGAGCTTGTAGCTGGGGCAAGACAAGGACGCCACATGTGTGGAGCATCAGCACTGGGACTCCCTGCTGCGCCCTGGACTCAACCTCGGGGACTCCTGGCCCCTCCTGATGCAGCAGCTGTGGCTGCAGTGCCCCTCCCACCCTCTGAGGCCAGGCCTGTCCCAGGAGGAAGGACGCGGAGGCCCTGACAAAGAGTGGGATCTGCCACACGGAAAGCCACACCTGCCTGGAGCACAGGAGGCTGAGGGTGAGCAGGCTGGGACAATGCTTCAGGCTGCAGGAGACTATCTGGTCCCAGTCACACCGCTGGGGCTGACAGGAAGCAGCCATGGTCCCACCCAAGTGGAGAGCGGGCTCTGGATTCAGGCGCTCAGGCTGATCCAGCGCTGATCGGGAAATCGCGCCAGCAGAGGATGGTGCGGAGGACTCGCCTGAACTGGCCTCCTTCACCCCAGCTCCCAGCAGCTGAGGTGAGAGCCTGCAGCCAGGCCCACAGTGGAGGCCGAGCCAAGGTGCAGCCTTCATGGGAGGGCCAGTGGTGGCCCTGAGGGTCCCAGGAGCTGGAGAACTCACTCCTCTCCCAGGCACGTGGAGGTTTGGGGAAATCCTAGGAAGGATGATCTGGCATAAACACGATTATTATTATGAGCTGGGGGGATCATTTCCTCCCATCCCAGACAAGAAAATGGAGGCCCAGAGAGATTCAGCTGGAGCAAGCTGGACTCACTTGGGGCCCAGTCCGGACCCAGGATCCCCAGGCTGTCTAGTTCTCCTCTAGGTGGGGCTCCATTGGGGGTGTGTCAGGATTGCCCTGAGGTGCCCAGCCAGCAGCTGTGCTAGCATCACCCTCAGAGCACAGACCCTGTCTGAGTAAGTCTAGTTTAAGAGAATGCTGTATCGTCAAGATGATTTTTGATTACACAATCACAAAGTGAATACTCCATGAACAGAAAGGCATGCTGGAAGGAGGCTTGGGGGGCCTCAGGACAGAAGCCCTATGCTGTGGAGCTCAGCTTGTGCGCTGTGGGCCTTGCCCCTCCTATGTGTGGGGCTGGCTGAGCCCCAAGGACAGCTGAGTGTGCTTTGGAGACAGCCAGCAACTGCTATTAGTCCTGAGAAAATTCTAGCAGTGGCTTCTCGGAGTGTCTTCTGTGGGAGGGGCCTGTGGGCAGGTGGTCAAGGGTGGCTGTTTTCCCAGCAGTGAGGCACGGCAGGGACAGGATGAGATGCTGCAGAAGCCCCACGGGCTGGTCCTGGGCTACAGTCCCTGACCTGGTCCCGTCTGCTCCTCTGGCACCTGTGAGCACTCATGGTGCCCAAGCACATGTGGCTGCTTTCACTCCCAGTTCCCTGTCTCTATCTCTGGGGTCCCAGAGATAGAAGGCCCCCAAGTGATCTCATCAAGGCCGAGGGGGCCTTGCAGGGCAGAGAGGAGGCCCCCACTTGAACAGCTGTGTCCTGCAGTCTCCTCTGCGCCTGCTGGACTTAGTGCCAGGCATGACTGCCTGCACTGGCAAGAGACGCCCTGGCCTGAGAAGCTCCCATCCTGGCAAAAAGTATGCCTGAGCTGGGAAGGACCCAGGCGCTGACCTGACCATTTCGCCACTGCCAAGGACAATGCTCTGGATGGCTTGCAGGTCCAGATGTCCGCCAGAGACCTCACTACTTGGCCACAGTCTCTGCTGAGGCTCAGAGGAGCCTGGGAGGAGATGGGGGTGACGGGTAATCCACTTCTGATTCTGCATCAGTAGCCCTTAGTCATGGCCTTGGTATGTGACACAGGCACAGCAGGTTTGCTGCAGAACACCCACAGCTGAGCAGGCTGGCCTGTACTAGCCCCTGTTGCCTCCTGTCCTGCCAGCAGCAAACACAGGGAAGTGCTATAGAGAGGGGTGGGGGGTTTTAGAATTAGAGGATCCCACTGCAAGGGATCCACAGGCCCCCTGAAGGTGTATCCAACAGAAACTGTGTCTGCTGTGTGTGTTCTGTACGCCTTTGTCGAACTTTCATCAGATTGTTTTTTTGTTTTGTTTTGGAGACAGAATCGCACTCTGTAGCCTAGGCTGGAATGCAGTGGTGCAGTCACAGCTCACTGCAGCCTCAACCTCCCGGGCTCAAGTGATCCTCCTACCTCAGGGTTCTGAGTAGTTGGGATCACAGGCCCATGCCACCACCATACCAGGCTAATTAAAAAAAAAATTTTTTTTTTGTAGAGGCAGTGTCTTCCTATGTTGCCCAGGCTGGTCTCGAACTCCTGGGCTCAAGTGATCCTCTCACCTTGGCCTCCCAAAGTGCTGGGGTTATAGGTGTGAGCCACTGCAGATGGCCTCATCAGATTCTTAAAGAGGCTCATAACTCAAATAAAGTCAGAACTGGGTCTGGGACAAAGAGGGCTCCAGGACTCCCTGCCCCTGCACAGGCCACTATGGAAGTGAAGTGAACCCCACTCCCAGCAGGTCACAAGTTATGTATGTTATGTAAGTTATGTAAGTACCTGCTACAGGTGGACTCAGGTAACAGGGGCAAGAGTTGGAAGGAAGGGACATCAGTTACCTCTCAGGATAAGACAGATCTCTCAGATCTTTCAAAATCCTAAAGACAAAACACACTTCATAATTTTAAAATTATACAATTTAAAAACTTAAAAATTGGGTTGCACTGGACACTTTTGGATAACCTGGTGAGCGAGGTACCTGGATCAGCTCTTGCACTGAAAACCTGGACAAAATTTTGTAAATAATCTTTTAAAAATATATTAAAGATTTAGCCAAAAATCAAGAACTTCTCAAGTCAAAACATTTATAGAATACAGACACCCAAAAGGCAAGCCAAATTCCTGAGGGAATTTGCCAGCAACGGCAAGTTGAACTTCAGGTTTCATGACTTCCTGGTGGGCAGAGGGCAGAAGTCAGAGCCCATGGCAGGCCCAGATTTCTACGGGAAATCTCCACAGAGCTGAGACCCCAATTAGCTATCTGCTCAAAGTGAGGGTCAACTGGAAATAAATCTGCCTTTTTCGAGAGTATAACAAAGAAAACCAGCCATTTTGAACCTCAGTGCTGACAGGAGAGAGGTGAAAAACGCTGCTGAGAATTTATCAACAGAATCCAGTGGTCTTCATGTAGATTTTTCAGCCTCAATTCGTAAGATTTAGGTGGTCTGAAAACCTCAAGCTGGCAGTTCAATTTTCAATGAGACAGAGTGGTGGTGGTCCCAGGTACTAGAAAGATGGAAGACAAATCGTCCCTGAAGGAACCCACAAATAATACTCCAAGGTAAAATGAAATGCCTACAGACAAAAATGACTAACTACACATGTAAACCAAGGAATAGAATTCAGAGCCCAGAAATAAACCCCATAAAATGTATACTTCATGTGTGCGTGATCAGCGAGGAACAGGCTGAGTTTTCAATCAGCGGTCCTCAGGAGACTGCAAATCCATGTGAAAAAAGCTAAAATTGTATCCCTACTTCATACCATTTACAAAAATCGATTCCAAGTGGATGAAATATCTACATGTAAAAGAAATATAAAATTTTTAGAAGAGAATATGTACAATTATCTTCAGGACCTACAATTGCCTCAGAAACAAAACCATAAACCATTTTGATAATGTCCTGGGGCATGCATTTTTCTAGTGTGATAAAATTAATTTTAGACAGAGATAATATTTGGATTTTTTTCTGGCCCCAGCAGGGCTCTTTTCTTGGTTCTTCCCGGTAAACTCGCTGGCCTACAGTTGGCTTGTAGCCCACAGAGTGATCAGCCTGCTCTTTGCCTGCTAATAAAATCTCCATTGTTTTTGAGATAGCCCTTAGACTTGAATTTGCCCACACTATTTCAGATAACCTCAGTCTTCAGGGGAGACCTTTGGAGTTTGGAGCTCTGTGTTCTCCTGAGTAGCCTCTACTCCTGAGAAAAATGTCTACAACACTCCTCTTGTCACTGGGTGGAGGTGGAAGCCTCTGATCTTTTCCACTTGACTGACTGTGTGGAACCTATATCCTGTGAGTGAGCTGGGTGAGAGTAGTCAGCATCTCCATATTCTCAGCCCCCTGAACCTGGGTAGAACCTCCACCCATGATTCAGGAGGCGGAAGAAAGGAGCCCTAACTTCTCAGCAGCACTGTCTGGGCTTTACGACACAGAGTTGGAGGGGATGATGAGTCTTGGTGGCCTGCCCCTTCCAAGGAGATACATTGCATTCATTTCCATGGCTAGTGTAAGAATCACACACTTGGTGTCTTAATAGAAATTTATCTTGCCATAGTTCTGGGGGCCAGAAGTCTGCAATCAGCATCATGGGGTGCTGAAATTGGGTTGCTGGCAGGGCCACAGTCCCCCTGGGTGCTCTGGGGCAGGATCCATTCCTCGCCTCTTCTGCCTTCTGGTGGCTGCCCATCTTCCTCTGCTTGTGGCAGCTGCACTCGATCTCTGCCCCCATGGTCACACTGACTGCTCTTCTTCTGTCGTGTGTTAAATCTCCCTCTGCCTCTCTCTCATAAGGGCATCTGTGATGGCATTTAAGACCCACTCAGATGATCCAAGATGAGCTCTTCATCTCAAGGTTCTTGACTTAACCACACCTGCAAACACCCTTTTTCCTAACATGGTAATGTTTACAGGTTCCAGGGATTAGGACCTGATATCTTTGGGGGACCATTATTCTGTCTGCCATGTATCATATCCCTTGACTAGGAATTGAAGGGTAAGGGAGCCTCATCTTCTTGGTCACTACCGAGAGGGATGTTTCCAGCAAATGGAGCTGGGGACAGGGTATGGAGGGAGGGAGCAGGATGTGGCTCAAATGCTACTGAGTCTCATGGTTCTTGCCAAGTTTCAGTATATTTTCTTGAATAAGTGTTTCTTTTTCGGCTATATGCTTCAGGATAATTTTAAGAGGCTTTGAGCTTTAAATGTTTGGATTTTTAAAAATGATTTTTATCTGTCATGTTTATTTTGCTGGGAGTGAATCAATAGAGCTCCTCCAGGGGCTGTTCTCAGTGCAGAATAACGTCTGGTTTTCACGTTCTTTTTCCTCTTTTTCTGTCTTCTTTTTGCATTAATCAAGTATTTGTGATTACATTTTAGTTCTTTTTTTTGACTCATTAGCTGTAACTCTTTGTTTTGTTATGTAAGTGTTTGCTTTAAGTGTTATAGTGTGGGTCTTTAACTGATCACAGTCCCTTTAAGCGATCTCAGCATCACAGGACTTTAGCATAGTCTGAGATTTTTATAGTGAGATATTTCTCCCTCTCTTCTCCCCGCCTTTATTCTATTGTTGTCAATGCTATTGGTGTCACACTTCACTTTTACCTATCATAGATCCCACTATATATTGTTACTTCTTTAAAGAATCAATTTTCTTTTAAAGAGACCTAAACAATAAATGTACCTATGTAGTTCTCACCTGTAGTGATTTTTATTCCTGTTTGCAAGTGCAGATCTTCATCCAGTATGACTTTGCCTGCTGGACTTCTTTTAACATTTCTTGCAGACAAGATCTGCTGGTGATGATTTCAGCTTCTGTATGTCTGAAGAAGCCTCAACTTCCCTTCATGTTTGAAATGTATTTTTGCTGGGTATGCAATCCTCCAATGACAGTTTTGTACAGACAGTGCTTTAATGATGTCTCTCCACTGACTTTTTGCCTGCATTGTTTCCAGTGAAAAATCTCTTATCTTCATGCTCTTTGGTCCTCTTGATGAAACGTGTCCTTGTTTTTCCAGCTGCTTTGATGATGTCTTTGTTACTGGTTTTAAGCAATTTGATTATGATTGTACCTTGGTTAGTTTTCTTCTCGCTTCTTGTTCTTGTGCTTGTGGTTGGCTGTGCTTGCACTAGACTTTAAAGTGTTCATCCAGTTTGGACATTCTTCAACCACCATTTCTTCATTTGAAGAAAAAATATTTCTTCAAAAATTTTTTTTTCTGTTCCCACACTTCTTTGGTCACTACAATTCCAACATATATGAGGCTACTTGAAGATTTCCCCCTAGTTTGCTGATGCCCTTTTCATTCATTTGTATTCCTAATTCTTTGTGTGGCTCATTTTGGGTAGTCCTTATGGTAGTGTCTCAAGTCCACTAAGCTCTTTTGTAATGTCTAATCTACTGCTCATGCCATCGAGTGTACTATTTATCTCAGACATTGTAATGTTCATCTCTAGAAGTACCATTCAGGCACTTCTTAGACTTTTCGTGTCTCTCCTTAACTTATTTTTAATTTTGTGTTTTGAAATAATAGATTCACAGAAAGTTGCTGAAAAAAATGCAGGAAAGTAGAGCTAGGGTTAATGACTACAAGCCAAGGGAAGTCCATTTTAGCTCAAAATAAGGATGTGGTTCCTGTCAGAGAAGTCTTCAGAAGGAATGGGCTGCCTGACATGTGATGAATTTCCTTTCAACAGGGACCTAGCAGAGCCTAGATGCCTGATTGGCAGAAAGGCTGTGGCAAGATTTGTGTATTTAACGCAGAACCAGCTTGGAAGGTCCCCTCAGTGAGTTATAGATCTGCTCCAGGGAACGACACCTACAAATTATTCATCAGAGATGGAAATGTGGGCCCCTGGTTTGTGGGAAGGCAGAGCCTCTCCCCTCAGACTTTGCCCCTCCCCAGATCACAAGGATGAAGCTTCCTCCTGTGGAAAACATTCTCCCAACCTCTTCTTGCCCTCAGCACCTGCTTTAGTTTGGGGTTGCAATGTGCTCAGCTTCAGAGGCTGCAATTCAGTTTGGTCCAGTCCAGTTATAGCAGCTGGGCTCTCCCTTGTCAGACACTGGCTTCACTGGACACTCTAGCAGTTAGGAACGGCCATGTGACCACAGTGGCCACAGTTCAGTCAAGATAAGGAAAAGCTATTGGCAAGAGGGCTTTGGTTTTCTGAAAAACGAGGGAGGAGGAAGAAGACATTTTGCTGGTGCCATCTCTTCCCTTTGCGATACGTGCGATGCCTGGGGCTGTAGCAGCCATCTTTGAAGCATGAAGGAAGGTAAGGGTACTGTAGAGACAGGAGCCAGGCCTCACGGGGTTTAACTGCAACAGGCACCTGGAGCCATGCACCTCCTCATTCTCTGGAGGTTAGACTGTTAGTACCTTTATTGTTTAAGCCTGGGGTTAACAAATTTTGTCCCCAGGCAGGTGTGCCCTCTGCAAGCCACACTCAGTACAAATCCCTGCCACACCACCCCAGGACTGAGACTCAGGGCTGGGTGGGGCTGCAGGGAGCCCCCACCTGCTCCATCCATGCACCTGGGCTTGCTTAGGAGAAGGCAGTGCCCATCCCGGCTGCACCCCCACCTTTCTGTGTCATCCAGAGGGGCCAAGCTGCTGGGCCTGAGCCATCCACCTAGGACCAGAGAGAAGGGCCTGGAAATGTGCTCTGGGGCTCCATTGGACCAGGAGGGAGTGGAGGCACCAAGGGTTCATCATTTACCCCAGAGATGGGATGCACAGGTCAGGTGAACAGGGTCCTCTCCTAAGACCAAGGCAGAGCCTCTGAAGCAGGAGATGGTGGCCCCCATTTAAGGACACTGTAAGGGAAGAGGAGAAGGGCAAGACGGTAAGTTCTTGACCCCTGTGACTAATCCACCCAGGGAGAACCGTGTGCCTGAGCAGGGTGGTTGCTTCTGTGTGCTAAAGCCTGGAAGACACAGGTGCTCCATGCCCCTGCTCCTGCCTGTCCCACCAGCCACAGGATATGTCAGCCAAGGCCTACACAGGGATGGGACCAGGTGCCCAGGCCTCAGCTGCAGCAATTCTCAGCTTAGGGGCTCTAAGGCAGGGCCAGTGTCCTCTTCCAGCCTCCCTCACTCCCCTGCACAGGTCAGCAGGGACTTCTGCCTGTGCAGGGTCCCACCCAGGTCAGCACTGGTCCTTTGTGGGCCTTCCTTGATGGCTCACCAGGGTGAGGAAGCCCCTTTCCAGGACCTCAACCCACAAGGTCTGTGCCTCCCCTGTGGCACTGCCCCAGCCCCCCCTAAAGTCAGGCTGGCATGCATCCAGTGTGCACACAGGAGCCTCCCAGGCAGCCCCAGCAGTCTCTGACCTACTGTGGGCATTGGGAGCCTGTGGGAACTGGCAATGCCAAGAACGGGCTTGATACCCCAGCTCACCTTGCCCTGGCAGGAAGCAGTGCCTGGCCAGCCCTCTGCCTCTGCATTCCAGACTCTCCAAGAAACTGAGTTGCAGCTAGGGATGGCTGAAGGTGGTCCAAGCAGGAGGCTTCCCTGGGCAACCGTGGAGAAGATATTTTTAGGTTCCGCTGTGTTTTTCATAAGAAAATATTTTTAGACCAAATTCATCCCGAGCAACAACATGTGGCTTCTAGCTAATTATGCAATTAATCATCACGGCTGGGATGGTGTGGGCGAGCAGGTAAGGAGCGAGCCAATGCCACTCCACTGATGGGGACATATGCAGGAAGGCCACAGCCACCGAGAGCACAGAGCACACTGAGTCTGGGGCACCTGCCACCTTCCCTGCTCAGACTAGCTTGGCCCCGAGCCTGCAGGAAACCCGAGCAGTCTAGCGAGGGCTGGGGGTCTGCACTACAGCTGCAGATCCTCCCAGAGGAAAAGAAAGGTGCTCTCTCCTGGGAGGTGGGGTGCCCAACAAAAGTCTGGGCCCTCCCGCCCCTTTTCTCTGGGGCCACCTGCACTATGCTCCTGGCCATGTTGAAGTCACAAGGCTGGGAGCCAGTGCTTGCTTGGTAACCCCATGGGCTCCAAAGGTTCAGGGGCACAGCACGCAGGTATGTGGGTCATGCCCTGTGAGAACGGGGCTGTGATCCCTCCAGGGACCACCCCCCCAATCCTGGACCCCGGTATACCCTGACTCAGGGTCACCATCTGTTTGCAATTCATACAAAGGCTCATTGAGGGTGCTGATGGTTCAAGATTGTTCCTGACCAGCCCTGCTGAGCCTGTGCATGTTGGGTGAAGCTGCACCTGGGACAAATGGTACAGGCTCCTCACCCAGAATTCTCCCTCAGGACCCCTGCACACCTAATATCAACCGGGTTTCCCTCCTGTGTTAATCCCTACAGGGCACTCCAGAAAAGGCAATGGGGAGACAAAGCTCCTGGCCTAGCTTCGGGCTGCTTCGGCCACAGCAGAGCAATCCCCCTGAAATTGAGACAGACCCTAACCTCAGGCCTTCACAGCCCCTATAGGAATCAGCTGCTGGAACCCGGCCTAGGATGGTACCCCTTGGGGCCCTTCTCTCCAGTTTCTCTTTCTTTCATTAGACTCAGAAAGCTCGAGTCTCTGCCACCAGAGTCCCTCACGGTACCCTCTACAGCTTGCCCCATCCCTGATGGCCTCACCATCCTCCCTTTTGTGCCCCTGGAAAGCCTCAAGTCATCTTCGACTCTTCCTCATCCTTAGGCCCATGCGTGCCACCAACTTTCCTCGCTGACCTGCCCACACACAGCATCCTCTCTCCATCCCTGTGCCTACAGTCTACGGCCATTCAGGCCCTCACAAGGCCTCTTGCCCTGGCTCCCTCCTCCAGTCTTTTGAATCAGTCGGCACTCTCAGTATGTCCCCAGCATGGAGGGCCCTTCCCAGGAAAGTGACAGCCCTCCCCTGGCCTGGCAGTAAGCGAGGTCAGGCTTTCCAGGCGTGACAGCTGGGAGCTGACTCCCAGGCCTAGTCCTGGCAATTGGCTGCAGGGCCGTGCCATGGGACCCTCAGTACCTCGTTTTCCCTCGACTGTGACAGAGGGACTGCAGAGTCTTGCTGGAAGGGGTGCTTGAGCTTTAGGGGAGGGAACAGGAGTATTCGCCCATGCGTTGCCCTCAGCCTGGCCGAGCACAGCAGGCGCTGAACAGAGCTGCAGACCAGCACCGTGAGGGGTCCAGAGGGGTCTGTGGAAATGGTAGAGCAGGCCTCAGCCTGAGTATGTGCTGTGGGCCTAGTGTGTATCTGAAACCCACAGGTTGAAGCCCTCCCCCACATGGTGATGGCATTAAGACATGGGGCATTTGGGAAGTGAGGAGGCCACAAGGGCAGTGCCCTGGTGAATGGGATTGGTGCCCTTACACAAGGACCTCAGACAGCTGCTTTGCCCACCATGTGAGGACACAGGAGAAGGCACCAGGGATGAGCTAGAAGGAGAGGACTCACCGCAGAGTGGATCTGCCAGCACCTTGCCTGGCCCTCCAGCCTTCGGAACTGTTAGACGTGTTTGTTGTTTAAGCCCTCAGTCTATGTTACTTTTTAATAGCAGCCTCAGGAGTAGGACAGTTGGGGACTTCCTGCCTATAATCTTCCTCCTTGTTCAAAAGAAAAACAAAAGAAAAACAACAACAGCGAGTAAACAAGACCAGACTCTCTTCTGAGTTTTAAGGGATAAGCATGTTAGAACCAAACGACACATGAGTCAAAACGTACCTGGCGGTACTCTACAGACGGCAGTTCCTCGAGACTAAGCTGCGAGCTGGGCTGGGCCTTCCCTCCACCGGGGTTCCCGCTGGGAGGCCCGTCCCTAGCCTGGGGACAGCAGCAGTCTCGGAGAGCAGGCCCGGCTCAGGACAGGGAGGAGGGGGATGCCTGCAGCTGGGCCTGCCCCGCCTGTGGGCCCACGTGGCTCTGCTGGTTTCTGCAGTCGGGCGGGGAGACTGGAGTGGGTCATTGGTGTCGATTCTATTTTTCCCTTTTGCTCCCCTCACCTAAGAAGGGGGCATTTAGGCTTTTTTCAAAAGGTCTCTGTTCAGAGTGCTTCATTCAGCCTCAAGGATGGGGGTTGCTGAGACAGAGAGGGTAGAACTGGCCGGGAGAGGGGGTCAGCCTCCCGGGATGGGGCGCAAGGCCCCTGACTCGCTGTTAGGGTTCCACGGAGCGGGGGAAATCTCCGGTTTGCAAGGCGCGGGCCAGCGGGAGCCGGGGAAATCCGAACTCCCTGACCTGCTGCCCCACGCCTGGCTGGTGGCCACCTCCCAGCCCGGCCGCTGTGTCCTTGGTGAGCTTCCCTCCTCCCCAAATAGTCTCAGAGTCTCCTGCCTTTGGTCGTGCCTCTGCCCAGCGCCACTCAGCCTGGAAGGCCCGGGCCACTGACCCCTCCTGGTGAATCCCTCCCCAAGATCCCAGCGCGCCCTGAGACGCTGCCCTCTGCTGTGCGCGGTTCCTCTGTCCCGCAGTCCCAGTCACCTGTCCCCTCCCCAGCCTGAGCCCGCTGAAGCCTGTATTACCTGGGACCTGATTTCCTGCTCAGGCCACTCTCCCTGGTCCCAGGGATCCTCCTACCGCCCAGAGGCTGGCGGCCCCTGCCGCAGCCTGAGTGGGCCCCGCCTGGCGCTGTGCCCGGCCCAACTCGGGGAGGTAGGCGCCGCCACTCACGCCCACCCGCTGATGCAGCGGTCCTCGCAGCTTGACCCAAAATAGCCTGGGCTGAGAAACCAGAGTGGTGACAAGGACGAGGCGGCCCAGCTGTTGGGAAAGCAACAACCTCACATCCTCCCCGAGTGTTCAAATCCAGCTGGAGCCTCATTTCCCCGGGGAGGTCTCTTTACGGACTCCACCCTCCAAGTGGGCTCCCGAGTGTTTGCGCCCGTGAGGCGGAGGGTGGGGGGAGGAGGAGGGCAAGGCTGCGGGTAGAACAGAATAGATGAGAGGTGCTGGCTTCAGAGTGGAAAAAGCTAAACCTTAACTGCGGCCAAGGGGTGGTGACGGCATCAATAAGAGAAACGAGTGACACCCCGCGGCAGTGGGGCCCCGGGTGGCAAAAGGGGACTCAGCTGACCTCCCCCCACCGATGTCAGCCCCTTCACGTGGGCCTCGGGACAGCGAGCGCACTCCCAGGACTTTGGGCTTCTGCCGTCCTGCTTGGATGAGCTCTTCCTCTAGGAGCCCTCAAGGCCCCTCTTCTCCCCTCAGCCCCTGGCAAGGTCTCCTCCTCAAGCTTCCCTAGGGCACCCCTGCTCATGGCACCCCGTCCGGGTACCATGGCACCAAGCTCCTCCTTGGTGCTTATCTCTGGAAAAAATATGCTTGAACTTGTTTCTTATTGATCTCCCAATCCTTAAAAATGGAAGCTTCTCCAGGACAGGACCCCGTTTGCTTTTCCAGTGCTGTGTCCCCAGCACCTGCAACAGTGCCTGGCACACATTGGGTGCCAATAACCATTTATTGCATGAATAGACGGATGGCTAGAAAACGGTTGGACCCAGCTGTGAAGGGTATTTACTTAGCCATGTGTTAAAAATAAAACATTAATTTGACCCAATATCATGATCTAACTCCATTGGAAGGAAGTGGAGAGGGAAGGATGTGTGTGTGGGGTGGGGGTGGTAGGAGGGGATGTGTAAGGGAACAGGACTGTCATTTCCCCTGGGAAGAAGTCCAACATTTGGTTAACACTTCAAATGGAAAAAAACAAGAACTGGCAGCGTAAGCATTTTACTTAGAATCATTAAAGTAAACGTGAGAAGGAATAGCCAACAGATTCACATGGAATGCTTCTAGGGATGGGGATTAGGGCAGGGGACTGCCATTTTTCTTTATAAACCTTGTAATATGTTGAAATGTTTTAGGCAATGTCTACATATTGCTTGGATGAAGTTTAACAATTAAGCAATAAAGTTGGATGCTTTATAAGATGTCATTAAATTCACAGATTGGTTTAATTTTGTTAAATCTTCTAGGCAACTTTTTTTAGTGATTTCTTTTTTATTTAATTAAACTCTTTATTTTGAATAGCTGTAAATTCACATGAAGTTCTAAGAAATACAATGGAGAGATCTTGTGTACATTTTACCTAATTTCCTCCAAAGGTAACATCTTATAAAACTATACTACAATGTTTGCTGGGCACGGTGGCTCATGCCTGTAATCCCAGCACTTTGGGAGGCCGAGGCAAGCGGATCACCTGAGGTTGGGAGTTGGAGATCAGCCTGACCAACATGGAGAAATGCTCTCTCTACTACAAATACAAAATTAGCTGAGCGAGGTGGCGCGTGCCTGTAATCCCAGCTACTCGGGAGGCTGAGGCAGGAGAATCGCTTGAACCGGAGAGGTGGAGGTTGTGGTAAGCCGAGATTGTGCCACTACACTCCAGCCTGGGCAACACGAATGAGACTCCATCTCAAAAACAAAAACAAAACAACAACAACAAACAAACAAACAAACAAAATACATACGTACACACAAAAACTATACTACGATGTCACAACCAGGATGCTGACATTGATGCTGTGAAGAGACAGAACATCCCCTCCCCACCAGGATCCCTCACATTTCTCTTTTATAGCCACACCCACTTCCTTCCCAGCTCCCTCAAGGAGACGAATTCCCTGCCCCAACCCCATCCTGCCCTTAACCCCTGGGAGCCACTTTGCTAACCTAGTCTGCATTTCTGTTAAACCTTAGTTACTTTTGCACCATTTTAATGTAATGTTGTCATTTCAAGAATGTTATACAAATGGAATCATCCAGTGTGTAAAGTTTTGGCACTGGCTATTTCACAGAGCGTGATTCTCTGCAGGCTCACCCAGGTTGATGCCTGTAACAAGGGTTTGGTCCTTTTTCCCACTGAGCACTATTCCATGGTATGGATGTACCATGGTGTGTTTAAACCATTCACCCAATAAAGGACGTCTGGGATGTTCCCAGTTTTCAACTACTACCGAAAAGCTGCTGTGAACTTTCATGTACAGATTTTTGAGTAAGCATAAGTCTTCATTTCTCTGATATAAATTGCCAGGAATGCAGTTACTGGGTCATATGGTAGTGGCATATTTAGTTTTTATAGAAACTGACAAACTGTTTTCTGGAGTGCCTTTATCATTTTACATTCTCACCAGCAATGCATGAGTGTTCCAGTTTCTCTGTATCCTTGCCAGCATTTGCTGGTGTCACTATTTTTTAATTTTTATTTTAGCCATTCTGATAAGTGTGTAGTGGTTTTAGTTTACACATCACTGACAGTGAGTTTTATGTGCTTATTTGCCATCTCTTTGGTAAAAGATTGCTTTACGTCTGCCTGTTTGCTAATTGGATTTTTGTTGTTTTGTTCTGAGAATTCTTTGTATATTTTAGACTATTTCTTTGTCAGATATGTGGTTTGCAAATATTTTCTCCCAGTCTGTAGATTGTCTTTTCATCCTCTTAATAGGATCTTTTGCAGAGCAAGAGTTTTTCATTCTGATGACTCCAACTTACCAATTTTTCTTTTTGTGGATTTTGCTTCTGGCATAAAATCTAAGAACACTTGGCCTAGTTCTAAATCCTGAAAAGTTTCTATTATTTTTTGCTAAAAGTTTTATAGTTTTACATTTTACATTTAAATCCATTATCCTTTTAAAGTTAATTTTTAAAAATCAGATGTGAGATTTGGGTCAAGGTTCAGGTTTCTGTTTGGTTGATTTTGGCCTACGACTGTCTGATTTCTCCAGCACCATCTTTGCTCCATTGAATCATTTTTGCACCTTTGTCTAAAATCAGCTGGACCTATTGCTGTGGGTTTATTTCTGGGTTCTCTACTCTGTTTCATTAATCTATGTAACTAACTCTCCACCAATGCTACACAGTCTTGATACACTTGCTAAATAATATCTTAAAATCATATAGATTGATTCCTCCCACTCTATCCTTTTTCAAAATTGTTTTAGTTATTCCAGTTCCTTTGCATTTCCATGTAAATTTTAGAATGATGTCTATATCTTCAAAAAATCTTGCTGAGATTTTGATAGAAATTGTGTTAAACCTGAAAACCAACTTAAAGAGAATTGATATCTTTCCATGTTGAGACTTCCAATCCATGAACACAGTATGTCTCTCCATTTATTTAGAGTTTTAAAAAATTTCTTTAAATTTATTACATCAGCATTTTATAGTTTTTGGCATATAAGTCTTCCATATGTTTTGTTAGAATTATACCTAAGTATTTATTTCATCAATTTTAGTTACTTTAATTTGTAATTCCAGTGCTCCTGTGTTCATGCTAGTGTATAGAAATTCTTTGATATCTTTGTATGTTTACCTCATTTCCTGAGACTTTGCTGAACTTATTTATTAGTGATGGTTTTGTTTTGGTTTTGTTTTTTTGCTTTTTTGGTTTTTATCTTTTGGTAAATTTCTTAGAATTTCCTATATAGACAATCATGTCATTAGCAAACAGGGGAAGTTTTATTTCTTCCTCTCCATCCTGAATGCTTTTTATTTCTTTTTCTTGCTTTATTGCACTGTCTAGAAACTCTAGGATGCTGCTGAACTGAAGTGGCAAGAGAAGCACCCTTGTCTTTCTCCTGATCTTTGGGGAAACTATCCAGTCTGTCAACATTAGGTATAATGTTAAATGTTAGGTTTTTGTCAATGTTCTCTACTGAGTTGAGGACATTCCCCTCTGCTCTTATTTTTCTGAGTTTCTTTATTAATAGGTATTGAATTTAAATTTTTATTTTCATAATATACACATAACTTAAAATGTACCATTCTAAGCAGTATAAACTGTACATTCAGTAACATTTAGGACATTTACAATGTTGTGCAACTATCACCTCTGTCTAGCTCCAGAATATTTTCACCACCCCAGAATAAAGCCCAGACTGTTAAACAACCAGTCATTCCCCATACCCCCATCCCTCAAGGTTGCTGAATTTTGTCAAATACATTTTCTTCCTCAATTAATATGATTATGTGATTTTTCTTCTTTAGCCTTTTTATCAAGTAGGTTACACTTACTGATTTTCACATATTGAAACTGCCTTTGCATCCCTGGAATAAACCCTACTTGATCATGGTGTATAACTATTTTTATATATTGCTGAATTTTATTTGCCAATATTTTGTTAGGAATATTTATATCTAAATTTATGAGGAATATTGGCCTATGGTTTTCTTTTTTAACACTCTCTTAGTCTGTTAGAGATCAATCATGTTATTAGCAAACAGGGGCAGCTTTATTACTTCCTTCCCAGTCTGAATTCCTTTTATTTCTTAGTCACTTACAGACTAAGACAGAATTAGTTTCATGTCAGGGTAATACCACCAATAGTATTGGGAAGCATTTGCTTCTGTTCTATTTTCTGGAAAAGACTGTGTAGAATTGGTGTTAATTCTTCTTTAAACATTTGGTACAATTTTCCAGTGATACTATCTTGACCTGAAGATTTCTTTTTGAGGAGGTTTCAAATTATGAATCCAATTTCACTAACAGCCATAGGCTATTTGACATATCTATTTCACATCCAGTGAACTGTAGTTGGTTTTGGAGGGACTCATCCATTTTATGTAAGTTGTCAAATTTATGTGTGTAGAGTTGTTCACAGTATTCCTTTGATTTCCTTCAATCTTCAGGGTCTGCAGTCATACCCTGTTTCATTCACGATATTGATGATACGTGTTTTCTCTTTTTTCTTTGTCAGTCTTGCTAAAGGTTTGTCAGTTTTGTTGATTTTTTAAAAGAATCTGCTTTTTGTTTCATTTATTTTATCTATAGTTTCTCTGTTTTAAATTTCATAAATTTCATTCTGCCTTTATTTTTATTATTCCCTCCTGCTTGCTTTGGGTTTATTTTGCTCTTCTTTTCTAGATTCTTGAGGTGTAAACATGGATTAATGACTTAAGATGTTCCCTCTTCTGTAATGTAGGCATTTATTGCTATCCACCATCTTCTCAGCACTATTTTAGCTGTATCCTACTAATTTTGGTATATTGCATTTTCATTTTATTTTCATTTAGTCTAATGTTGTTCATATATCCCTTGAGATTTCCTCTGAGTCATGGATTATTTAGAAATGTGTTGTTTTGTTTTCAATTGTTTAGAGATTTTCTTATTATCCTTCCATTGTTGGTTTCTAGTTGAATTCCATTACAGTCAGAGAACATGCTCTACATAATTTCAATTATTTAAAAAATTTTGAGGTTTATTTTAAGGCCTACATACAGTCTATTTTGGAACATGCTCCATGGGCATTTGAAAAGAATGTATATTTGGCCGGGCACAGTGGCTCACACCTGTAATCCCAGCACTTTGGGAGGCCGAGGCAGGTGGATCACGAGGTCAGGAGATCGAGACCAGCCTGGCTAACACGGTGAAACCCTGTCTCTACTAAAAATACAAAAAAATTAGCTGGATGTGGTGGCATGCACCTGAAGTCTCGCTCTGTGGCCCAGGCTGGAGTGCAGTGGCGCAATCTCGGCTCACTGCAAGCTCCGCCTCCTGGGTTCACGCTATTCTCCTGCCTCAGCCTCCCAGCAGCTGGGACTACAGGCGCCCACCACCACGCCCGGCTAATTTTTTATATTTTTAGTAGAGACAGGGTTTCACCATGTTAGCCAGGATGGTCTCGATCTCCTGACCTCGTGATCCACCTGCCTCGGCCTCCTAAAGTGCGGGGATTACAAGTGTGAGCCACCACGCCAGGCCTATAGTGTGTTTTGAGTGTGTCTTTTTGCATAGCTTTTTATGTGGCTATTTGATCTATTACATTATAAATACATAATTTAGTGTATTGATGTTAATATTTTACCAGTTTAAGTGAAGTACAGAAAACTCATGCCCCTTCAAGCTACTTTATCCTCCTATATTTGTAATACAATTGTCTTAAATATTTTCTCGACATGCATTCAGAAATACATCAGACAATATAATTTTTGTGACAACTGTCAAATATAATTTAGAAAACTGAAAACGAGAAGGAAACGTTTACCAATATTTTTTACTCTTAGTGTTTTTCTCTTCCTTTTTGATGCTTCAAGATTCCTTAGTTTTTAACATTTTCTTTCTGTTTAGAGACCTTCCTTTAATCATTCTGGGGTAGGTCAGTTATTGTCAAAATTTGTTACTTTTCTTTCCTTTGAGAATATCTTAATTTCCTTTGTTCCTGAAGAATATTTTACTGGAAATAGAATTCTGAGTTGATAGTTATTTTCTTTCAACACTTGAAAAATGTGCCACTTTTGACCTCTGTGCTTTCTAATGAGAAATCCGTTGTCATTCTTATTTTTTTTCCCTATCGGTAGGAAGGGGTCTTTTCTCTCCCAACTACTTTTAAGATTTTTTCTTTGTTTTTATTTTTCAGGAGTTTAACCATGATGTGTCATGGTGTGGATTTTTTTGGTTTATCCTATTTGAGTAACTCGGCTTCTTGAATTGGTAAGTCTACGTCTTTTGCCAGATTTGGGGAGTTTCAACCATTGTATCTTTGAGTCCTTTTTAAGGCACACCTCTTTCTCCTCTCCTTCTGAGACTCAGTAACATGAATGAAATCTTTTGTTACAGTCTCACAGGTTCCTGAGGGATTGTTCTTTTTGTTTCCATTTTCAATCTATTGTAGCTTTGTTGTTCAGATTAAATAATTTATATAGTTTCTCTTGGAGTTCATGGATGTGTTCCTTTGTTCCCCCATGCTACTGTTGAGCTCCTGTGTTGTGTTATTTGTGCAGTATGTTATGAGATTCTGAACGTGAGTTGAAACCTTCTGGTTTAGCTGGCGGCTTCTGACACCATTCTGGCAGGCACAGAGTGGAAGGTGGGTATAGGAATTGAGGTTCCCCTGAGGTCTCCGGCTCCTTGTGCAGCCTCCACTGACACCACAGGGTGGAAGGGGCTGGTTACTACCTGGTGGGGATGAAGGTCCTGGCCCCTCACTGAGCCCTCTCTGATAACGCTCATCAGGGAGACAGGGAGATTGGGCAACTCATTACAGCCTGACCAGGGTGTAAGTCCAGGCTCCCCACTCGGCCTTTGACGGTGTGAGTGGGAACAAGCCACCACTTTTTGCATGGTGTTTGGCTGGAGTAGGTGGTTATTGTCTAAAATTTCATGTCTATTTTGCAGAGAACAAAACAGAATTTGAGAAGGTGACCTTGTCCCAGGTCTCACGGCTGGGAGGAGCGGAGCTGTCTTGATGGCGTCCAGCACCCGCCCAGCTCCCAGAGAAGTGGCTGGCTCCCACAGCTGGAGAGTGACCTGCCAGCTCCCTGCTGAAAAACTTCTTTGGGCCTCCTTTCTCCTCCAGAAGGAAGTCCCACCTCCTCAGCCTGGCATCTGGGGCCCCTCTCAGACTGACTCTTCTGAAAGTATCAACCATGCCAACCCTTGCTTCAAATCCCAGTTTCCTGCTCTGGGGATGGAACCCATGCCCTAGGCTGCGGGCTTCTCTGGCCTTTTCACTTTGCTGACTCACTTGGCTCCATCATGCTGGTCTTTCTCCTGCCTGGAACACTCCAAATCCATTCCTGCCACAGGGTCTTGGCTCTGCTGCTCTCTGCCCTAGACAGCTGTCAGCACATCTGGCTTCTCCTTGTTGGCTATCTTGGCAGACAGACTTCTCCAGCATCCCACTACATTTGCATGATGTCCCCACCCCACCAGCCCTGCTTTATATTCTTCATATATATGCATCCGGAATGGATCATCTTGTCTCCGCCCAGGCCCAGTAAGTAGCTGCTGCAAGAACAAATGGACATGTGTTGAGGGCTGGCTGGCTCCAGCTGCTTGGATACCTCTGCTGGCCTGTCTGGAGCAGCTCAGGCTGGTTAGCCATGGCCTCTGCCCTGGGAGAGTGTCCACATGGGGCCAGGGGCCATGCTGGTTGGCAGGAAGGCCCAGTGAAGCCCAAGAACTAAGGAAGCTGCTAAAACCCCCTGCTGAGTAGATCCATTTGTCCCTCCCTGATGCCGTGTTGATGAGAGGGTCCTTGCCCCTCCTGGGCCCTCCATGCACAGATGAGTCCCACCCCTAGCCCACGGACTCCTTGTCTGGAATAGGTGGACCTGGGCCTCCGAGTACAGGGTGGGAGCAAGGCCCGCTTCCTCATCCTGCTGTGCATCCCTGGCCACGTATCTTGTCCTCGCTGGCCTCCATTTGCTGCCCTGTAAAGTGAGGCACAAAGTCTCAATGTTCTTACAGTTCTCCATGCATGTGCCTCACCTGGTGGCTGGATTCATGGTGCCCAGAGGCTGCAGCCTGGACAGAGTGGGCCCATAGCAGCTGAAAAAGGACAGCAGCTGCTCATTAAAATGGAGCTGCATGTTTTGGGTGCCCCATACTGGGAAAGAAGTGAGGACATCTGGGCTCCTCTGCCGGGGGCCTTTGCACCCAGGCCAGGCCGGCCTCTTCTGGGCTTCCAGGTTCATCTCTGTGGAGCTGAGTTAGCTCTGTGGGTCAGTACCCTCAGAGTCTGGGCAATCACAGAGTCAGGAACTGGCTAGGGAGGTTTTTTGTGAGTGTTCCTCCCCCACTGCCATCTCCCAAGGAGACAGGAGCCCCAGAGTGACGTCCCGCCTTCATCCTCCAAAGCTGGAGTGGAGCCTGCGGGTGGAGTGTGTGTGAACACTTGTCAGTCACACATCGGGGTGGATGGAGCAACAAATGGGTACAGATATGCTAGCGAGGGGCTCCTGGTCATTACTTAAGGGTTTACTGAGGATCATTTAAGAGTTGATTGATTATTGGAAGTTGCATATCTGCAGTCATCTTGCGTCACACATATGCTTGGAAGTGCAGCACCCTCAAGGAGTGGGTGCAGCCTGAAGCCTGAAGCCCCTGCATTGTGGAGGGACCCAGAGGGTGATCGATAATGCAGATGGCATTTATGAGAGCAAATGAGGGAGCGAGAGTGCCGGGCACGGCCAGAGCACAGCAAAGGCTGCACACCCCACCACTGCCCTTGGGCCCAGCCCTGGATGCACACAGCCTGAGGCTGCCCACATCCCGCGCCTCCAGCTTGGAGCTTCCTGGGCCAAGGGGAACGTGGGGGTGGGAAAATGTCACTTCTCATTTCCTTTGACCAGCTCAAGATGAAACAGAGCTTGCTTTTCTGAGAGGCTCCTAATTAAATGATAAAAATGTTTTCCTTCACGGTGACTTTGCCAACTCCCGTCCACCTCTCCCTGGCCCGGCTCCCGGCTCCCTGCAGAGCCTGGAGGACGCAGAATGACAGGTTGGCTCCAGGGGTGAGCAGCGCACCTCCAGAGCAATGAGATTTTGCACCCTCATTTTGGGAAGATTTATGGCTGGCTCCCGGGGCATTACAGTCCAGAACTCTGTGGCCCAGATTCGTCTGCTGGGGAAGTTCCTGGAAGCGGAGCCTCCATACGAATTCCAGTTACAGTCAGATGAAAGCCCATTCATAAGGGCTGCCTTTGACAGGTTGCTCTTCTGCTGCCCTGGCCTGGCCTTGAGCTACCAATGCTGCTCCCAGCCTCTGAGAGGGAGGAAACCACGTCGGGCTGGGCCACGATTCCCTGGCAAGTGGGGAGGCGAGGACAGGGGCTGTGCCTGGAGCTGAGGGGCACTGGGGCCCATGTGGAGCAGGAATGTGCAGGCCATGACAGTCCTGCAGCTCTAGTCTGGAGCCATCCTCTGTACTCCTCGCAGACTCTTCTGGAAGGGTGGGGACGTGTGGGGTGGGGACGTGCGAACACTGCCATAGTTTGAGGTCTCCCAAGCCCCGGCACCACCCTTTGACCTTGTTTCTGAAATAACCCCTCATGTTCTGGAGCCAGAGCCCAAGGCCTTGATGGACCAGGAGGCTTTGCAACCGCAGCCTGCAGAGATACCCGGATGCACCAGGGCCTGGGTCTCTGGTGCCATGGCAGCACCTGCTCTGACCACAGGCCACAGCTCCTGGGGGTTCCGGGTGAGCGGTCCGTGGGCGACCTCCGCATAGCCATTAGTGCATCTGCAGATGGATGTTCCTCCCAGCCCAAGACCCCAAGGACTAAATATAAACCCAAGGAAGCAATTATCCAGGTATTGATTATGGATTAGGCTAACGACATTACCAATCACATCTAAAGATGCGCCAGCCTGTTAATGGTGTGCATGAGGGATTAAGGCTGCTAATTAGGAAATACAGCAGGTTAACCCCAGCTGTAATTACAGAGTCCAGGGAGAAGGGAGATGGCTTCCTGAAGACCATGTGGCAGGGGCCTGGTGGGCTGCATCCATCACCCGCATCCTGGAATTAGGAAATTCCTATTGTCTCCGGACCCATTGAAGTCTGGAGGGGGCCCAGAAGGGGAGAGGGGACTGAAGGGCCACAGAGCACTGGGAAGGAGGCTGAGGCCTATGCCAACTGGGGCCATGGAAGTCACGAGAAAGGGATGCTCTGGGGATTGTAGACAACCTAGGAAGCCCCAAGTCCCTTCCTGAGAGGAACAGGGGTTCCTGTAAAGGTCCTGCTCCAGATCCCATCCCTCACAGATGCACAGGGGTGGAAGTTCCGGCCGCACCCGCTGGGCCAGGCCTTGGTTGCCTTGGTGGTTGGGGCCCGGCCTTCTCCATCCAGGGCAGGAGGCAGGGCATGTTGGTTTCCTCCCATCTCTGGCGTTTTTCTGCGCTCCCCTTCGGCTGGGACCACCTCTCTCCTTCCTGTGCCACCCCTGCCTGTGTCTTGCCTGCCTATTGGTTTCTGCTCAGAGTCACCCGGGAAGTCTCCCCTGCCTTTCCTGATGGGAAGCCCCTCTCTGTGCTCATGGAGGGCCCTCTGGGTGGCCGTGGTAGAGAGCTGAAGCCCAGCTTTCCGCCCCAGACTGTACCCCAGTAAACAGAGACTGAGCAGGAGATTGTTTTCCTAGTTATATTTTCTTCTCATTTACTGTAGAGGTGCTCAACTTTGAGGGGGTTACATCCTGATAAACTCATCCTATGTTGAAAATAAGGTGAGTTGAGAGTGCATATAATCCACCCAACCTAGCAAGCATCACAGCTGAACCCATCCCGCTTAAGTGCGCTCAGAGCACTCACTTTTACCTACAGTTGGGCAGAATCAACCAGTGCCACAGCTCCCTGGAGTAGCAGCTGTTCGGCCTGCAGTTGTGTGGTGACTGAGAGCTGTGCTCACGCCACTGCCCAGCATCTGAAGGGAGCATTGTATTGCATATCACCAAATCTGAAGTTCATATTCTACCGAGTGCATATTATGGTCACACCAGTGTAAAGGTGAAAAATTACAAATCTGAAGAATCCAAAGTCATGAATACATTTTTTGGTTAAAAATACAGACTTTGATTAAAATTGTTTCCACTTTGCCACCGTCCATGAGGCCAGAGGAGGCACGGGTGGAGACGCGTGTCAGTGCCTCTACAGCCTCCTGAGTGCGTGAGTCCACAGGTCGTGCCCACAGAAACACAGAGTGCTGCTTTCTTTTTTTTAATTTTCTTTTTTTTTGAGAAGGAGTCTCACTCTGTTGCCAGGCTGGAGTGCAGTGGCACGATCTCAGCTCACTGCAACCTCCGCCTCCCTAGTTCAAGCAATTCTCCTGCCTCAGCCTCCCGAGTGGCTGGGATTAGGCATGTGCCACCACGCCCAGCTAAGTTTTGTGGTTTTAGTGAAGACGGGGTTTCACCATGTTGGCCAGGATGGGCTCCATCTCTTGACTTCATGATCCTCCTGCCTTGGCCTCTCAAAGTGCTGGGATTACAGGTGCGAGCCAACCCCCGCCCCCAGGCCAGAGCACTGCTTTCTGCTCCTCTCATTTTCACAATGACACTGAATCTATGTGCCACCACTTAGCCGTCTAGCTGATGTTCACGCAGGTTCACCACCCCCCAGATACCAGTTGGGAGAGCATGCTGTGCGAGCAGCATGTTGTCAGATAAGGCTCCTGGGCACCTGTCTCACCTCAGCGAGGAGCATGGTGCACCTTGAGGGGCAGTGGTTAGCAAAGGCTGCTTTCAGAAGTGGCCTCAGGGCCAGCTCCCGTGGGGAGAACAGAGTGAAGGATGCGTGCCAGCCTTGAGGTGGATGAGAGGTCAGAGAAAGGCCACAGGAGAGGAGAGGGCCCAGGAGCTGGGCTGGGGGCAAGGGCAGGCAGTGAAGGAGGGGCCAGGGAGGGCCTGGAAGGCAAGGAGTGGGTTTGTCCTGATTCCAAGAGCAGTGGGTCTGGTGTGCAAGGAACATTTTCACTGACCTTGGAGATCACCCTGTGTCTACCTCATTGCAGACATTGTCCACCTCATTGCAGCATTGTATTCCATAGCATGGGCGTACACACATGGATGCACACACACAAATGCACACATGCACGTGCACACATACAGGCACATAGTTTTCTTTTACCATTTTCTTACAAATGGTATTTTCAATTGCTTCCAGACCTTTCAGTTTTCAGGGTCTCAGGCAGTGCTACTGAGTATCTGTGTACCTGCCCTCCTGTACACTGGGGGAGTCTTGGGGGAGTCTGAGGATGGAAGTGCCAGCTCCTGGGTGCATGGGTGGCACATCAGTAAGCACTGCCTGGAGGCCCCAGGGCAGCTCCGCCCCTTTACAATCCCTGGCAGCGCAGAAGACACCTGCTCCCCACTCCCGCACCCTTCCTGGGTGTTATGAACTCAAAACATTTGCCAGTTGATGGAAACTTAGTGCCGACCTGGGCGTGCCTCAGGCTCCCTCAGTGGCCATGGCCATGGCCATGGCTGTGGTGAGCTTGCCCATCTCCCACCTTGCGTTTGCACTTGCCCTTGTTCTTCTTGGTCTGTGCCTCACACTGCATTGTTAGTCTTTTCCTATTGGTTGGTAGGACTTGTTTATATTTTCTGGTCACTTGTACGCATGGCAAATTATTTCTCCATTTGGTAGAAAGACTTTCAAGCTTGTTAGTGGAATCTTTTATCGTACGGAAAATTTTCATTTTGGTGAAGTCAAATTTATCACTATTTTCATTTATTGCTTTTTTTGTGTGCTAATTAAGAAGATTTTTAATATAAGTTTATAAACTTATCTTCTTGTTTTTGACTCTAAGACTTAGATAAAGGCAATTGTGGATTTTGCATGTAAGAATTAGTCCACCCAAAATGTATTTTGTGAAGGGTCTAAATAGAGATGCAACTGAAAGTTTTCCAGGGGGATGGACAGTTGGCGATGCTTGGGGGTTAGGAAGCCAGTGTGGAGCTGGTGATTCCTGCAGGGGTGGGCTGATGGGGCTTTCCGAGCCCAGCAGGAGGAAGTCCAGGCTCGGGACAGGGGCCTGAGTAACAGACCTAATAGCACCACTTACTAGGTACGGTCAATTATGTCCTCTCTGCAGGACACAAATTTCCATCTACAAAATGGGAACGATTCTGTCCCTATCCCTGAGTACACACAGGACTGGTGTGAGCAGCAGGGGGTGATATGAGTGTGCTTTGCCAATGGGGCCAATGGCTGTGATGGTGCACCCTGCCCTCACCACGGGCCTAGGGGGCAGCAACAGTAGCCTCACCAGCACGCGCTTCCCTATGGTCTCCCAGGTGTCCCAGGGTGCAGGTTGGGTGGAATTGTGGAAAACCCAGCACCTCCTCCAGGTTCTGTAGTCCTTGAGGAGCACATATTCTGGTCACTTGTGATCTGAAGCTCCCGTTGCCACCAGCTGAGTTCATGGAATCGTTTCACCATGGGCGTCTCTGTGTTCCCCACATCCCACCGTGGAGCTCCAAGGCTGAGTGCAAGGCAGCCTTCAGGGAGAGGTTCATGTTGCACATTGGCAAACACCTGAAGGTGCTCAGTGGACAGTGGTCTCCTGCCCCTGCTCAGGCTGCTGCTCTGTGCTGTTCCTTCCTGCACCTTCCTGCAGTGTTCCAAGAGATGCCTGATATTTCCATACTTCTTTCCAGACAGGTCCACTCTTTCCAGTCCCACTCTTGCCTCTGCTTCCAACCTACCACTGCATGTCCACACTCATCAAGCTTCTTGTCCAAATGAAAACAGAGACCTGTAGAGACCTTAGGGCTCCTTTCCATGGGTGCTGGTCTCTCCTGAGGGCAGCAGTGACTCCTGAAGGCATCTCTCCCTGTTTACATAGTGGTCGCAGTCATTTTTCTGTCTCTTGAGGGGGTCCACTGGACAGGAAGGATACAACGGGAAGGGTATCAAGAATGACAGCCAGCCCTATGTGTGCCCCTGGGCTGTGTGAGGATGGCTCAGGCAGCCAAGGGTAGGGATTTATAGATGGAAAGAGAGAGCACAGAAGAATTAAAACTCCCCCCTCCCAACTCTTTTCTGCAAGTGCAAGGTGTGCAAGGAAATATCAGGTATTTCCTTGTTCATTCACTTGCTGAATTCATTCAGCAGGTGGGGGTGTGCGGCAGGGTGCAGGGGACCTAGGTTGGGGGAGCAGACACAGCACCCCCTAAGACAGTGTGCTCTAATGAGGGAGACTGAGTTTAGACAAAGGATGGCAGAGTTGAAGGGGCTGTTGACACGGGGATGGGGAAGCTGAGCCCCCTGTTTGTTCTTTCTCCCTAAACCCCTCAGGGTGGGACACAACTCCATACCTCCGTAGGTGTTCTCTGGAAAAAGATATTGATGGGAGTGGAATTTCTCAGCTAAAACTTAATCTTAAAAAGAAACAGAAGGTTTCCAACCACTGGAAGCACCTCCTCATCCCTCACTGACTCCGTGCTGAAGGCTTGCTGCTTCTCCCCTTCCCTCTATGTCTGGAGTGGACACAAAGCCAGGACAGTCACTGAAGGATGTCTTGCAGCAGAAGCTTTCCATGGCCAGTAGGACCAGCATGGGTGGAGGGCAAGCTAAACAGCACGGAGGTGAAGACGAGACAAGAGCCCAGTCACAGGGGGCGTGCCGGGAGCCTCAGTGCCCAGAAGTGGCTGGGTGCGTCCAGGCCCAGAGATCCCCAGTAGACCTCACAGGCCTCTGAGTCCAAGAGATGGTTTGGTCTTTGAGGCCAAGAGGGAAAGGGAGGAGTGACAGGGACCAAGAGAAGCTTCTCCGCTTTCGGCCTGTCCACCACTGGGGGCTTTGACTGAACCACCTGGGTGACTTCCACTAGGGAGGGGGGACCCCATACCTGGTGGGGCCTGATCTGTCCGAGGGGACTCAAAACATGTTGGTGGAGAAGAGGTAGAGCTGGCCAGCCTCCAGTTCCTGCTTCGCTCCTCTCTGTGTGTGTGTGTGTCTGTGTGTCCCCCATGTATGTGTGTCTGCATGTTGCCTGTGAGTGTGTCTCCCGTGTGCAGAAGCAGAGCATGACAAAAACAGCAGGAAGACAATCTGATGCCCTCATGGGTGGCTTTCTTGGCCATCTTGTTAAAAAATGGGTAATGACAGTGCTAGACCACCACTAAATGTAATGTGGACTGGACGTGTTCTCAGCTGACATGGCTGATTAGGGATTGTTGCACAACATGGCCAAGAGTTACTTTTTTTTTTCCTTTTGGGACATGAATTGGGGTACTGGGGATCACACGGGGCCCTAAATCTCCCCACCACTTTCTCCTCTGCCTTGCTTTTATTCTGGCCTCTCACAGGCCAGGACCCAAGTCATACGCCTCCTGTCCTGGCACCTAAACAGGCCTAGTGTACACAACAGGTGCTCAATGCATGCCTGTCAAATACTGGAATGAATTCTTTTTTTTTTTTTTTTTTTTTTTTGAGACGGAGTCTCACGCTGTTGCCCAGGCTGGAGTGCAGTGGCGCGATCTCGGCTCACTGCAAGCTCCGCCTCCTGGGTTCACGCCATTCTCCTGCCTCAGCCTCCTGAGTAGCTAGGACTACAGGCGCCCGCCACCGCGCCCGGCTAATTTTTTTTTTTTGTATTTTTAGTAGAGACAGGGTTTCACTGTGGTCTCGATCTCCTGACCTTGTGATCCGCCCGCCTCGGCCTCCCAAAGTGCTGGGATTACAGGCTTGAGCCACCGCGCCCGGCCCTGGAATGAATTCAAGGAGAGCAAACACCCACCAGCTGCACCAGCTAGGACCCCAACACTGCCCTGGGGGCATTGGTAGAGTCTGTTTAGAGGCGTAAGTGGGGCTGAGGAGACTGGAAAGGACAGGGAACCGTGACCTCTTTGAGGTTTGATAAGTAAACAGCAGGTGTGGCTGTTGCCTTGGGGACGGCCCTGGCAGGAGTAAGGAGCAGGCTTTGGTAGAACAGGCCACCAACACGGCTGCCCTGGGGGACCTGGGGAGAGAGCTGCTCCCAGGTGGGGCGGAACCTGGAGAGAGCTGCTTCCAGGTGGCTCTGAACCCTGCTGGTGCTCCCACTGTCTGAGCCCAGTGGAAGCTGAGGCCAGAGAGCCTACTGGGTGACAGAGGTGTGTAGAGTGTGGTTTCCACCCTCCTTGGAGCCAGCCATGGCAGGCAGCAGGAGAGCAGTCTGGGCCCCTGACCTGCCCCCAGCCCTGGACCCTGCCAGGTTTGGGGGCCTGGCTCAGAGTTTCTTCCGGACCCCTGAGACTGGGTGACATCAGGATCTACAGGCTCCCCATTCGATCTCTGTGGGGCTGGTGGGCAGCCACAAGGAGGCTGCAGTGGGGGGTGGGTGCATACCTGGGCATTTGGCCAGGTGCTGGGAGGGGGAAACGGAAACCTGCTCCTGTTCCTCTACAGCTGGTGACATCAGCCGGTGACATAACCAGGCCCTGCAGGTGGAGGCCGTGAGAAGTTCAAATAGCTTAAGGGGGGTAGGGGAGTGAATGGAGTCAGCAGTGGGGTCTGTGCCAGGAGCACTGATGCTGAACTCTGGACGGCCGCTGTAAAGGCTGGGGGAGGACGAGACTTGAGCAGCTGTCGGGGGCTGTGACCCCAGCGCTGCGCTCAGGGAGGATCCGGCTGCAGCTGGGTTGCCTTTGCTTGTGTTGGGGAGGAGGTGCCTGAGCCCGGCGCGCGGGGTGCAGGGAAGCCGCAGGTGCAGGCCCTCTTCCTCCACAGGGGCTCCTCTCAGTAAGGCTGAGACCCTTCCCTTTCTCACCGAGGGAAGACCGGTTCCCGTTGTCTTGTCCATCCGCGGCCCTGCTCCTCCTCGCCTGTTTCCAGCCTCTGGCCTCTAGGTCGCCCTCCACGCGGGGATATCCGAACAAAAGTCCAGACGCATCACTCCTTTCAGACCGTCCGGGCTCCCGGGGCCTGGGAAGGCCAGCAGAACCAGGAGCAGAGGCGCGTCCCGCACATGGCGGGTTCTGCGGGCGCCTGTGTCCTGCCGCGTCCCTTCAGACAGACAGGACACGGCGGAGGAGCGTGGTCTCCACAGCTCCGCGCTCCGTGCCCCAGGGCCTGCCTTCCGCTCTTCCTGCCCGGGCGGGCATCCTGCTGTCCTTCAGGGCTGGGCTCCCCTGCCTACCCCAGTTCCCCCTCGTAGCCCCAGCCTCCCTCGTTTTCCCGAGACCCTATTCCCCTGAGATGTCCCTGGGACCCGACTTTCCTTTGCCTCAGGTGTCCACAAGTGTCTCTCCCAGGCCAAACTGGAGAGGCAGAGAGGCTCACGAGCCTCGGGGTCTTAGGGAGCTGCCCGCAGCGCGCTGGTCCTGCCCGGAGCGCGTGATTCATAATGGAAAGGCCCATATGCAAACGGTGGTGGCAGGCGGGATGAGCGCAGCAGGGACACCAAGACCCAGCCACATCGGGACATGGCGGCCCCGGGGCAGCATGTCGGCACGGATAGTAACTGTGCAGGACGCACAGTGACCAGGAGCAAAGACGTGACGAGCACAGGCAGGGCGTACTGCCAGCCAGAGCGCAGCATTCCCCCAGGGTGCCGGACTAAGCGGGGACCCGCTGACTCGCTGAGACTGGGGCGCGGGAGCACAGGGCTGGGGAGCAGGAGGCAACGGCCTTCCTCAGACCCCGCCCTGCCCTCAGCACCCAACCCTGCCCTCAGGCCACGCCCCTCGTAGGAGGCCCCCCCCTCTCCACGGAGCCCCGCACCGGCCCCACGCACTCCCTCTTCACAAACGCAGTTCTTCAGCCCTAGGTGATAGAGAATTGGTAGACTGCGGAGGGCGTTAGAAAGCCCAAAATCCCGGGCGCCGGGAGGCAGTAAGAGCAGAAGATGAAGGGCTTGGGGTCAGGGATGAGCCTGAGGTCTTAGGGGAGGACAGAGAACCAGAAAATGAGAGCGGAGTAGGCTCCTTTAGCCTCTTGGAGAGAAGTGGGTCGAGATTAGGATGGACCCGGCGGGGGCCTTTCTTCTTTAGGTGCAGGGATTTGCCCAGAAGACCAGGGCTAGGCGACGCCCAGCAGGCTGCCCCGAGTGCCGCCGGGTCAGTCAGGCCCCTGGAAGGAAGGAGCCCGCTATGTCCGAGGCAGGACAATCTGCTGCTGCTTCTCCCTCCCGGGAAAGGACAGGGATGCCCAGAACGAAAGGACAGGGCTACAGTGAGGCCTCGGCCGGGTTTGCCCAGCCAGTGCCCTGCAAGCCCTGGGGGAGCGCAAGTCCCACCCACAGCTCATGGCCTCCAGGCCTCCTTGTCCTGCCTTACTTCAAGGTGCCCCGGCCCACCCTGATTACCATGACCACGCAGGGCCCAGGCCTTATCCCAGGGAGAACTCTGGCCTGACCACTGGCCTGGGTCCCACCCCAATGACCACCTTTCCTCCAGGCCCTTCCAGGCCACCCTTCAGCTGTCCTTGAGTGATGTCCCTGGGGGCAGAGTTTACAGGAGAGGGGTCAATGGATGAATGACCCACAACGCCCTTTCCTCCTGTCACCTCCCAGCTGCCAACTTTTCCTCTCAATTCTGATGAAGATGAACAGAGAGGCTCTGAGAGGTTCTGCAACAGATGAACACATTTAACGGGGGGCGAGCAGCAGTTCCTAGCATATTTGAACTCAGACCCTTCCTCATCTAACACATTGTAAGGAACGCTAACTGAAGTCCAGAGTCCACCATTTATTCCTTCAGCACTTGAGTGCCTCCTTGGGCCTTTCTTGGTCTCCAGTCCGATGACTCCCTCCTGCTGGGCGTTGCTCCTTCATTACTCGTTCCCTGCCTCCTGCCAGGGACTCCAAAGATTAGCCCTCAGGAAAGTGCTGGGCCTTGTTGGCTCTGTACCCCTCCCTACTCCCACCTGTCCGCATAGCATTTCTATCAACAGCCATCAAGAGACGCTGGTGAAGCCACTTTTCCTGTTCCTCCCACCTGCTCTGGGAAGCACCCCAGGAGGCCAGGGAGAACATGAAGTGGGGGTTTCCTTCTTGGGAACTCCCAGGATTATTCCATCCATGTGTACAGGCTGCCTGTGGTGAGTGGTAGCCCCTGGTCCAGTCTGGGGGCTCCTTAGAAACAGGAATTTAATGGAGTGGGGAGTTCAGCCTTGAGACAGGACCGCTCATCTGAGGAACGAATGAGGCTGGAGGAAGGTCAGCAGAGCCCCCAGCATTGAGGACCAGCACAGCATCCTCCATGAGAAACAGAGACAGGAAGGAAAGAAAAGACAGTGCAATAAATGCATCCACAGAGGAGAGAGGAGTAGCTGAGCACTCTCGATATGTTCTTTAGTTTTCTCAGACATTTTTGGAATGCAGAGGAAAGCATGTAGAATAATTCAGCTTGAGCCTCACCAGGTCTTCCCAATGGTGCAGGCTCTACATGCTCCACCCTGGTCAGGTCTGCGGGGTAGTGGCTGCTCTGAGAAGGGCAAGTGCAGTGGGAGGTCCCTGGAGTGGGAGGCTAGGACGAGGCGGCAGGTGCTGATAGGCTGATCCCTAGGCTGACAGGGGCCATGTGGGAGACGCCGTCGGAACAGGTGACAACTACACGGTGGGGTGACAAAGGTGAAGGAGGCAGAGGGCGGGGTAGGTGGGTGGTACACTGTGACCCATGCCTTCCCCTGCGCTCCCCACCCCCTCCCCACTATAAGCACTGGTTGCAGGGCCCAGCTTGTTCCAAACCATAGCTGGTGGTGCCTGCCCTTTCCTGGGTAGAACCTTCTGAAAATGAGGATGTGGGGGTGGGGGGTGGTATTCGTGGGCAAAGGTGTGAGAAGGCCAAACTCAGGCACGGATGCAACCAGCCAGCATGAGCCCCCCATGCCCATGCCGGGCTCCTCGAGGTGCAGACTTCCCCACACCCTACCTACACAAGTTGGCCCTAAACTCTGACGGAATGTCAGTACTCAGCAAAAAATAAAGCAAGTGAAATCAGGCCACTGGATTCAGCACTTTCTTGGGTCTTTAAAACTTTGGTCACCTTCAATCATGGGAAACCACACGCCATACTCAGGCACCATGCTGGCAACTCTACTCCCAGGGTATGGGCTTCAGAACCAAGTCAGATGGGAACCCATCCCCAGCCTCTGGATCTTCCTTGCTCAACTGGAAGAAACAGCAGGGCTTAGTCTACGCTTTGCCTTGGGGGAGAAGATCTCGCTCGTTTCAGAGGCTTTGGAGACCATGGCCTGCCACATGTAATCCGCAGTCTGAGAGCCACAAGTGTCATTCGCTCTCACCATCGCCTGTGGGGATGTGACCTAAGGGTCAGCTTCAGAGACAGCTGCTCTTCTCTGCAGGTGCAGCATCCACCTGACGTCACTGGAGCTGGGAAAAGACACTTTCCTGGACAGCCTGGGAAGAAGGCAGTGGCCTTCCAGCACAGCCACCTACCGCAGCCTGACAGATTGATGTAAGTAAGGTGGAAACAGTCTGTTCCTGGCCTTGTCCAACCAGGGGAGGAGGATTGAGAAATGTGTCTGGCGTTGCTGCTGCAGGAGAATGCATAAGTAGCCAATTCACTTACTGGAAAAGAAATGACCTAATCTGCCAAGTGGCCTGCATCTTAATGGGCAGACCATGCGGCAGAGTGGGAGGGCCAGCACAGGGCCTAGCCCATGCCCTGGGTGGGGTCTGGGGGATCGAAGGCCCTTGCGCCTTCAGCCTTACACCCTGTCCAGCAGGAGCAGAGCCCCTTTGAAAGCAGCAGTGGTTCTGAAAGTGCCACTCTTCAAGCCAAGAACGCCCCTGCCAGAGTCAAATGCACCGAAGAAGGAGTGAGGCTTAAAATGAACTCATCAAGGGGGTCCCAGGCAGGAAAGGAAAGAGCCAGGAAAGCTTCCATGACAATGAAGCCTACTGTGTGTTTTTCAGAGAATGTCCATCTTTCTTTTTTCTTTATTATGTCAGTAACATACAGTTGTCACAAATAAATAAACAAAAAGGAGAAATGATAGACTCCTAGTAGCCCCACACACAGATGTGATGTTTGTGTGGGTGCCGCAACCCAGCGTTGGGTCCTCACTGCATGGGAATCACCTGAGGTTGTGCTGGGCTGCAGTTCTGTGTTTCTGACAAGCTCCCAATGATGCAGAAGCAGCTGGTCCGGGGACCACACTTTGAGTAGCATGACCCTAACAGATGTTTAAAAATGTATAGCATATACATTTTTGTTCTAAAATGTTTCCATTAAGTACCTACTATTTTATAACATGACTCAATTTGGTAACTTATTATGACTCTTTTCCCACACCCAAAATATACTTCAATAATACAGTTGTTAGTGGCTACTAGAATTCCACTGTATCTAAGTTCTTGAACTTAGTTAACAAATCTTCTGTTATTGGACACAGGTTGTTTTTAACTTTTTTCTATTATAAATAGCCCTTGCAAAGATCAGCCTTCCAGCTAAATCTTACATACATCCTTAATCATTTATTTAGAATTTCAGTAAGTAAAATTAAAGACATTGTATAATTTTAGAACTTTCCGTATAGATTGCTAAACTGTCCTCTGAAAAGGTTTACCAACTAAGCCACCTGCAGTGTCCGGGTCACTCTCGTGTTAAACATTTCTGCAGGTAAGTAAAATAGAGTGACATTGCTCCATCAGAGAAGTCATACTTTCCCTGATGAAAAGCTTTGCTTCTCGCTCACTTATGACACATATATTCACCACCTGCTGTGCCGTGTGGTATCCTGATAAGCACTCAAGGGGCACGAAGATACCCAAACGAGTTCAGGAAAGAACAAGAGGCCTGATACAAAGCATCCATACTCCCAAATTTTCTCCGAAGATGTTTAGATCTCTAAAGAGTTGCTCTCTGGGAAGGCCCTTTTGGGAGCCTCTAACTGTTGCGTTCAACTTGCCAATGAAGCTCCTGAAGGCAAGCAGCATGGTGAACTGCGGGTCTTGGATCTCTAGGACACCAGCCCAGATGTCTACCCTCCCGTCCTCTCCCATTTCCCTGACACATGGTCAGTGCCCTTCACAGGCAGCACTCACCTCCTCTGATGCCCCACATGTATATTAACAAATCTCAGAGTCCCAGGCTGTTCTGGGAGGGCAGAGGTAGCTGTCCAGGGGGCCAAGAGAGGAGGCCCTGTGAGGTAAGAGGGGGGCAGCACAGGGTGGGCTGCAGTGGCTGAGCCATGGCATTGGCTCGAGAGGACCCACAGCTGTGTGTGGTGCTGGTCCCCAGGTCCTGAGGACCTGAAAGGCACCTGCGTGTAATAATCTGAGTCGGACTGCACTGGCCTCTGGTGCCCCCGGCCCTCCTGAGGCTCCAGTGGGCTGCTTGAACCAAGGGGGATGCTGAGATCCACCCTGGAAGATGGACTCTCCAGGGCCTGTGAGGACCAGGGATGTCCTGCCGGTGGAGGCAGTAAAGCAGCTGGTGGCCACAAATCCAGCCCAGGGCTGCAGGGGACAGTCACAATGGCAAACCCAGGAGGCAGGTTCAGGAGAGCTCAGGAGATCTGTGCCTGACAAGGAGGGGTTGGAGAGTCAGCTGTCACCGGACGTTTTCCCTTGGGCATTTATTATAGGGAACAGAAAAGGCAAGTTTTAGGGCAGATAAGAAGGGAATAATCCAGGATGCTGAATTTGAAGTGCCTCTGGGACAGGCTGGTGGAGATGTTTGGGAGAAACCTGAGCAAATTGGTCTAGAAAAGTAGGTCACTTAACCTCTCTGAGTCCCAACATCCTCTTCCGTAAACCAGCAGCAGGAAGGTCAAACGCCCAGAGCAGCAGCATGGGGGAGGGCTCAGCAGCAGCCCCACCAGGATTTCAGGTGTTCCCTGGGTAGGTGGGAAGGGCTGGGGAGGAGAGGTTGCCAAGGCAGAGATGGGGGAGAAAAGTAGACACAAAGCAAGGAGCTGTCGCTGGAGCTGAAGGAGGAGCACTCCCCCAAGAGACACCCATCCCGACTGCAAACGAAGTTTCCCTCTGACCCACAATTCCATCTCCAGGAATCTGTGCTTCAGAACCACTTACACAAATGCTTGCATATGCTTTAAAAATATTCTGATCTTCTGTAAGAGAGAAAAGTTGGAGACAGCCCCGTGCTTAAAGCAGCACTTGGCATGCAGTAGCACTTCGTAAACCATGTGTCTAATGAATGAATGAGCTCAATCTCACTAATAGGGCTATTAATCAATTCCAGGAGGAGCTCTGCTGCCATAAGAAAGTGAAGTAGACTCATATTCAGAGGTGGCCGTGGGGTGCTGTCGTGTAAAGAAAGTCACCACCCTCTGCTTCAGTGAGCAGGAACTCCTCTCTGAGAATAGCTATGTGTGCCTATGCATAGCTATTCCACAGGCCTAGATTTGCTGATATTTGCTGAGAAAGTGCAAGAGATTTGCTGAGAAAGTGCTCTCAGGGGAAGCCTGGAAGGGCAGGGGAGAAGCCGGGCAAGGGATCCAGTGGAAGCCTCGCCTGGTCCCAGGGGAGCTCTGGAGTGTGAAAGGTACCACAAAGCGGCCCCACCTCTAAGCAAGGGGGCCAGGATTTTGTGCCTGTATTACTCAGTGGCTGACTAGGGGCTGCCCTATGGGCTTGGCACCACTTCCAGACATTTCTGGATGAGACAGATCGTTTCTGCCCTGGGTAAGTCTCCAGAGTAGGATGCAGCTGGGAAGGATTCACCAGCCAGATGAAGAAAATCTACACAGCACCAACAGAGTCTACTGCAGAAGTACAGGGGTATGTGTGAACACGTGTGTGAGGGATGTGTGTGTGTGTCTTTGTAGATGCACACAAAACAATCTGGAAGCACATATCCCAAGCTGTTCATAAAGAGTGGTCACCTCTGGATTGGACCTTGGTGTTGGAGGCAAGCAATGAAAGCACATTTTATATTTTACTTAATATATTTATGTGTTACTTGCATTTTCTTGCAACCAGCCTGTATGACATTTGTGGTTTAAAAAAAAAAAAAAAGCCAGACGCGGTGGCTCATACCTATAATCCCAGCACTTTGGGAGGCCAAGGCAGGCAGATCACGAGGTCAGGAGATCAAGACCATCCTGGCTAACACGGTGAAACCCCGTCTCTACTAAAAATACAAAAAATTAGCCGGGCATGGTGGTGGATGCCTGTAGTCCCCGCTACTTGGAAGACTGAGGCAGGAGAACGGCATGAACCCAGAAGGCAGAGCTTGCAGTGAGCCAAGATCGTGCCATCGCATTCCAGCCTGGGCAACAGAGCATGAGTCTGTCTCACAAAAAAAAAAAAAAAAAAAAAGACTGACCAGCAGTGTTAAAAGCTGCAGCAGGGCTGAGCCACCTAAAAATGGAAAAGTCCTGTGGGGTGTGTCAGGAGCTGTTGGACTGTGGGGTGGTTGAGGGTCTCAGGGTGCAGGAACATCAGGGAGCATTAAAAACACAGCTGGAGTCAGGCGAAGGGGGTCAGAGAGCAGGAAGTGGTCATTTCCTGGGTCTCAAGAATCCCCATCACACCACACTCCCAGCACTCACTTGGAAACAAAAGATTTTTCTTTCTCTTGAAATGAATTAGCAAATTGGGAGCCTTAAGAAAGTTATGCCAAAGGCTGGATGTTCCTTCCCGGAAGATAAATTGTGCATCTTGTCATGAGGGAAGGTAATGGGCACTTGTCAGGAATTACTCTTGTTGCTTGAGGTTTCTATCAGGAAACAAACCCTTGGCCCTTGGCCCACTCAGAGGTAGGCTGGTGGGGAGGAGGTGTGGTGTGCAGCAGCCCCACAGAGACTGGTTTGTAAGGACACCCAGAACAATCTGAATGAATCTCAAAGGCACTGTGCTTGTGAGAGTAGTGGTCTCCAAAGTTTATATACTGAATGATTCTATTAGCACAGGATTGCCTAAAAGACAAAACTACACTGGGGGAGAACAGAATGACGGCGAGGGAGATCAGTGGGGGATGGGGCCGGGATGAGGCGAGCGTGTCAACAACACATGAGGTTTTCTTGCTTGAGGGTTTTCTTTTTAGGTCATAGAGCAGCTGTGTACCGTGGTGATGGCAGCAGTCACATGAATGTATATATGTTATAATTCATGGACTTTACCCTCAAAAAATAAAAAATGTCAATTTTACGGTAAAATTATTTTAAAATGAGTACATTTAGTCATTTAAAGAAAAATAAACTGAGAGAAAGCATAAAGGGAGCATTAACAAAGAAAAATACAAATCAGTGACTTGGGGGAAAAAAACAGTACAATTGAGAAATAAATACAAAAGTTTATGGTTGGGGGATGGGGTGGGGTGGAATGTGTAAACCACTAAATGATATAAGTAAAATAGCTTTTTAAACACCACAAAGAAAAAACAATAAGGGAGAAATAACAAGAAACAAAAATTAAAAATTAATTATTTATTTTTGTGGAGGAAAAAGCAACAGAAAATTAATAAAATCATCAAGATTAACTTGGTCCATTTTATTCAGCTATATTTGAAAACATTTAAGAAATGGATAGTTTCCTAGAAAAATATAACTTATCACAAAGAACTCCAAAAGAGATAGGAAGTTTAAATAGAGTGAAGAAATGGATAAGGTTGTTCTGGGTTGAATTGTATGCCCCTGAATTCCTGCATTGAAGTCTTAAGCCCCAGTCCCTCAGATTGTGACCTCATTTGGAAACGGGGTCATTGCAGATGTTAGTTAAGTTAGAATGAGGTCACACTGGAGCCGGGTGGGCTGTCATTCAACACAGCTGGTGTTCTTCTGAAAACGGGAAGTCTGGGCACAGAGCAAGGCACACAGGGAGGATGCCACATGCTGATTGGAGTGATGCTGCCACACACCAAGGAACCACCAGAAGTGGAGAGAGTCCTGAACAGATCCTTCCCCAGCATTCTCCACAAAGCACAGCCCTACTGACACCTTGATCTCAACTTCTGGCCTCCAGAACTGTGAGACAATAAATTTCTGTTGTTTAAGCCACTTAGTTTGTGATACTTTGTTATGACAACGCTAGCAGACTAATATAGTTATCAATAAACTATTCTCCAGAATAGCCTTCGATAATGTTTTAAGGGAATTTACATTGTATTTAATAAATAACAGACAGTTTCAGTGTTTTTTAAACTGCTACAAAACATTGAAAAACAAGAAAAACTTCTAAATGTTTTCTATGATGTAAATGTAATATTGAAATTTGGCAGGGAGTATAGCCACAAAAAAGGAAGCTACACACCAATTTTGCTTATTAATTCCAATTTAAAAATCTTAAATAAAATATTAGGAAACAATATAACAATGCCTTAGAATAAGAATGTGTTCCTTACGACTATGCAGAATTTATTCCAGGAATAAGAAGATGACTGAATGTCAGGAAATTAATAGAATTCACAAAATCATTGACTTTAAAGAGATAAATCATATGATCAGTTCCATAGACCATAGAAAAATCTAGTCTTATTTTAATATCTTAAATAAACCAATATAGACTAATACTTCACAACATTATCAGTGTAAATCTATTCCAGTTCGCAAATTCACATCATTAGAAGGATTCCTGAGAGTGTCAGAAACAAAACGAGAATGTCTTCTGTAACCATTGTTATTTAACATTGCATTAGAGGTACCAGCCAACACGAGTATTATAGACAAGAGAAACAGCAGTAAAGAGGAACTAGCCTATTTGCAGATAACATGATTGCATGCCTGAAAAATCCAACACAGTGAAAAAGTACAACAAACAATAAGAAAATTTACTAAAGTAGCAGTGAACAAAATTAATAATGAGACCCACAGCTTTTCAAGTATAAAAGCAAAAATCAAGTAGAAAATATGGATTAACAACCCAATAACAAAATGACGACTCAATTTTTTTAATGGGCAAAGCACCTGAATAGATATCACCAAAGAAGATATGCAGATGGTCAATAAACACATGAAACAATATTCAACACAATTCATCATTAGGAAAATGGAAAAGAAACCACACTCTTACACACTGCTGGGTGGAGTGTAATTCAGTCCACCACCATGGAGAAAAATTTAACTATCAGAAATTAGAAATTCAGATATCCTTTGACTCACAATTCAAATTTGGGGCATTTATCCTATAGAGATCCTTTCACATGTGCAGGTTATTCACTGCAGTGGTACGTGTGATGGTAGAAGTTAGAAAACCACTGACATGTCTATTAGCATGGGCCTTCTAGAGTGAGCCAGAGCTGAGAAGCAGGTTAGGGAATTGAGAGTGAAGGCTGAGAACACTTCAGAGGACAGGAAAGAATAAAGAGATTAAAACTGTGAAATAAGATAAAAGATATGGACTAATACTGTATTGGTCCATATAAAGATACCCTGTCTCTAGATATAGAAGTACCAATATCCAAAGGGTAGGGGTAAATGGAGCCTCAAAAGAAAAAGAGAAAGAGGGAGAAAAAGAAATATTTGAATAAAAGCAAAGATGAATGTCCCAGAAATAAAGACAAATAGAAAGGGCTCATGAAGCGCCAAACAGAAAACAAAAAGTAAAAGACACACGCAGATACATTACAGTGAATTTAAAACATTTAGGAGACAGAGAAAATTCTAAATGCTTGCAGAGAGCACTTACAAAGGAATAAGAATCAAATTGGCATCAAACTTCTCAAACACAACATTGGAAGCAATAGAACAACTGATAAATATTTTAAAGTATTGAAAATAAAAATTTTGAAACTGAAATTTTTATCTTCAATTATTCATTAAAACCTAAGTATATATTTAAAATGTGCTCAGGTGTTTAGAGTATCAGGCTGGCCACACAAAGATCAACAAAGACTCACATTTAAAATACTTTCAAAGAAAGGACATAAAGAGGAGCTACAGATTCAGAAGGATAATACAGGAGATATGGGCAATAAGCATCCTCAAATGAATCAAGTATTATCCTTGCCTTAGGAAGGAAGAAAAGTACAAATGCACTCACTCTAAGAGCAAAGAAAAGAAAAGAAAAGAAAAGAAACATATATGGCAACCAAGAACTAAAATTTTAAATAATATCAATATTATAGGGATTGGGAGATCAAGAAAGAGAGGCCAAAGGTATAATGAGCATCAAAAGTACTTTTATTGTTAAGGGAAAAATGTATGTATTAATATGCTTAAGAAAATAAAAGAGGCAAATGAACTATATTTGGATAGTAAATTAAGGTAACTGCCATAGAACATAAATTACAGTTATAACTTTTAAATCAGTAAAAAAGAATATATTTAATGGGAAAAAAGTAAATGTAAATATGAAGCTGGCAGGAATAATCACTAATGTAACAGTAATTACAAAATATAAATGGGTTAAATCCAGCAATTGAAAGGCTGAGACTCTCAGAATTTGAAACAAAAACATATCCAACAATATGTGGTCTCCAGAAGAAACTTAAAGAGACAGTAGAATTAACACTTAATTTAAGAAGGAACATGATTTCTGTTTGTTGTCTGAAAACCTTGCACTGATTGCAAGTTCTGGTAAGATCACTAAAGCACTGGCATCAACTTAAAAATGGCATCCATGTCTTGAAAGAAAAAAAATCCCAAAGACAACATTGAAGCACTCTTAAACAGTGCTTCATCACAAATGAGAGAATTAAGTGTTAAATGGTTTGCTGATGGAATCTTCAAGGGGTCATACCTTATGAAATAACGACCAACTTAATTCACTTCTTAGTGAACTTATTCTTTAGCTGATCAGATGCATCAAAACAAATATGCTGAGTTAGTTACTTAGTCTCCTAGATATCCATTCCAGATTCTTTGAGTTATTCTTTTTTTTTTTTATTTTTTATTTTTGAGACAGAGTCTCACTCTGTTGCCCGTGCTCGAATGCAATGGTGTGATCTTGGCTCACTGCAACCTCTGCCTCCTGGGTTCAAGTGATTCCCCTGCCTCAGCCTCCTGAGTAGCTGGGATTATAGGCACCCGCTACCATGCCCAGCTATTTTTTGTATTTTTTGTAGAGGCAGGGTTTCACCATGTTGGCCAGGCTGGTCTCAAACTCTTGACCTCAGGTGATCTACCTGCCTCAGCCTCCCAAAGTGCTGGGATTACAGGCTTGAGCCACCGTGCCCAGCCTCTTTTAGTTATTCTGTCATCAGTTTATCTAATGCCTTATTTTTCTTTTTAGTGTAAGCACAGTAAGATGTTTGGGGAAATAGCTTACATTTTGTTATTGTTTGTGGTTTAAAATTAAATACGGTAACAACATTTGACCTTTGGTGATTATGCATAGCATCAGAGTGATGTAATATTTTTCTAACCTGTGTTCATAATAAGCACCTTTAGCAATGATTCTGTAAAATCTCAGGTTTTATTAGCATTTCAATTTTTATTTCATTCATAGCTTCATTTTTTTCCTCAGTGGAATCATATGTTATTAGAAGTTAAATAGCTTCAGATCAAAGTCAGCAGCAAGTTTCTGACAAATTGATATTTGATACCTTGACTATAGTCCTGCATGACATATAAATAGGTCACACTAGCCTCTTATAGTTAATTTTCTGCTTACAATATAACTTTTCACTTCAATGCCAAATCATCATGTAAGCTTTTAAATAAATTATAAACAGCAATTAAATTCAACACATCTAGTACCAAAAATGCATAGAACTCAATTGAAGTAATGACAAAAAGAACAGTTATCATTATGTTCACATAAACACAGGCAATAACAACTAGGTCACATCTATCGCCTCCCAGACAGCAGGTAAAAGAAGCAACTCAATTTTACTTTAAAATTTAATTTATTATGATAAGAACACTTAACATGAAATATACCATCTTAACACATTTTAAAGTATACAATACGATGTTGTTGTTGTTTTAGTTATTGCTTGTTTTTAGAGACAGGGTCTTGCTCTGTGGGCCAGGCTGGAGTACAGTGGCTGGATTATGGCTCAATAGGGTATAGTTAAGGATAGGTTACAATGTTGTACAGCAGATCTCTAGAACTTATTCATTTTGTTTAACTAGAACTTTATCCTCATTAATTAGCAACTCAGCAACTCAATTTTAAAGATGCCAAAATTTGTAAAAACCTTGACTTAGAAACAATGAAGTATGTTTCTAATAAAATTTAGGATAAAATTTCCAGAATAATGATATTTAAACTACTTAAAAGAAATACAAAATATACATATCAACATCATGAAATTGTGTCCCCACCATTATAGCATCAAAATATATAAGGTAACAACTGAAAAAATTGTAGCTATAAATAGAAGAGTCAACAATTATAGTGGGATATTTTAACATACTACTTTAGAAACTTATGGATAAAACAGACCAAAAAATTAGCATGCGTATCAAGGTCTGATCACTATAATTAATATATGAAGAACTCTAAACCCCCCAAAATAGGTAATACACATTAAATTAGGGCAATCAAGGAACATGTACAAAAATTGACCACGCATTAGAACATAGGGAAAGCTCTCCTAAATTCCAAAGGATGAATTTCACACAAAGCATGTTTCTTAATATAATACAACTAAAACAACAAAGAGTTTTTTTGTTTTGTTTTTGAGATGGAGTCTCACTCTGTCACCAGGCTGGAGTGCAGTGGCACAATCTTGGCTCACTGCAACCTCCGCCTCCGGGGTTCAAGCAATTCTCCTGCCTCAGCCTCCCGAGTAGCTGGGACTACAGTACAGGCATGTGCCACCACGCTCGGCTAATATTTGTATTTTTTGTAGAGATGGGGTTTCCCCATGTTGGCCAGGATGGGCTGGATCTCTTGACCTCGTGATCCACCTGCCTTGGCCTCCCAAAGTGCTGCCACCGTGCTTGGCCCAAAAGAGATTTTTAATCCAATTTTTTTTTTTGAAATAAATAGCATTTAAAAAATCACTCTTGGATTTAAAAGGAAGTTGCAGAATACTTAAAACTAAATGATAATAAAAACACAGACTGCTAATAAAGCAATTGTTAGAAGGAAAATTATAGCTTTAAGACCTTTTTTTTTCAGAAAACACAATTTTTAAAAAACAAACTAGCATTCAACTCAAGAGTTGGAATAAGAGCAACAAAGTAAAACCCAAAAAACACAAAAGGAGATAATAACCATCAGGGCAGAGACAATCAAATAAAACAATGGAGAAGATTAACAAAGGCAGAAATAAAGTCATTGAAAAAGTTAACAAGATAGACACATCTCACAAGACTTACCAAGGGAAAAAGATGAGCATAAAAGTACACTATGAGAGGAAATACAGAACAAAAAGAGGTAATAACTGTAAACACAGTGGAGATTTAAAAAAATCATAACGGAGTATTTTATTGCACATGAAAAAACTGAAGCCCTCAATTAAATAAATAAAAGCTTATAAAAATATAGAAAACCAAAACTACATAAGAAGAAAAATAATTGGAACAGGTAAACCAAGAAACATCAATACAATTGTAATAGTCCAAGCTCTGCCTTCCATCAACCCCTCAAACAAACAATCCCAGGCCAAAATGATTTTGAAGGTAAGTTTTACAAAATTTTCAAATTATTTACAAATGTTCAAGTTAAGCAAGTTGTTCCAAAATATATCAAAAGAGATAAAGTCTTCAAGTTCATTCTATGAGGCAAACATTGTTTTGATTCCAAAACCAGTTAAGAACATCAGAAGTGATAATTACAAACATTTTATTTATAAACCTGAATGAAATATTAGTCAAATCCACCAATCCACAACTAATACAGTTTATTGCAAGAATGTAAGGATGGTTCTACATCACAAAATCTATTAATGTAATTTAACCCAATAAATTGAAGGAGAAATATGATGTGATTATGTTACCGAAACACCAGGGGTTCAGTGAGGTCCTGCTGCTTGCTGCACAGCCAGTCACTGAGGTAGCCAAGGAAATGGGAGCTCAGTCTCAAATCCTTCTGCCTGATTCACTAAAATTAAAGGTTTATATAGCCGGGAAGAGATGTAACAATGTATAAGAAAACAGGAATTAGAGAGGTTAAGGAAGCAATCATGATGAATGAGCGGTCTGACATCTCATTATCAGGATGTGATTTTGTGAGTTTCAGTTCTTCGCTACTTTTGTTGACAGGCCTGAGGGTCTTTTCCTGAGGAAGGAATTCATATAAAACAAATATAAGTTTGAAGCTATAAGACCAGTAGAGTCCTGTGGTGTTAGTTAAAATTTGAGGGAACAGGATAGATTTAAAAAGCAAACAAATGAAAAACTCATGAATTTCCTACCTCTGTTCTGAAAGGGCCAGAAGCATGGTGCTCCAGGAGCAATGAGCACAGCTAGAGACTGGATGTGGGGTTCTAAATTCCGTATCACCACTAGGCCAAATCAAAAACCAGGGCAGGAAAAGTATACAATGATAGCCAATTTTATGTGTCAACTTGACTGGCCTAAAGGATGCCCTGATGACTGGTAACACATTATTTCTGGGTGTGTTTGTGAGCGTTCTTCCAGAAGAGATTAGCGTTTGAAGTGGTGGACTAAGTAAAGATCTGACCTCACCAATGTGGATGGGCATCTTCCCATCTGTTGAGGACCTGACAGAACAAAAAGGTGGGAGAAGGGCAAATTTTCTTCCACCCTCCTTCCCCTGGGACATCCCTCTTCTCCCGCCCTTGAACATGGGAGTGCCTGGTTCTCAGGTCTTGGGGTTGGGACTAAATGACACCACCAGCTTTCCTTGTGCTCCAGCTTGCACATGGGAGATTGTGAAACTTCTAGGCCTCCATAATCACCAGTTCCCATAACAAGTCTCCTACAAAGATATTTTTCTTTTATATTTTATTTTTATAAGAGACTATATTCTATGTAAAATATGTTCTATTTTGTTTTATAAGATGGTTATCATCCATGGTTTTGAGAAGTGACAGTGTGCTAGCAGCCCTCACTCTCGGTGCCTCCTCGGCCTCCGAGTTCACTCTGGTGGAGCCTGAGGAGCCCTTCAGCCCACCACGGCACTGTGGGAGCCCCTCTCTGGGCTGGCCGAGGCCAGAGCTGCCTCCCTCTGTTTGCCGGGAGGTGTGGAGGGAGAGGCGCCTGCTGGAACCGCACGCCACTCTGGCGGGCCAGTGCGAGTTCCGGTGGGTCCCCCACACTGAGCGGCTGGCTGGCTGTGCAAGCCCAGGGCAGTGAGGGGCTTAGCACCCAGGCCAGCAGCTGCAGAGGTTGGGTCCCTCAGCAGTGCCACCCCGCCTGTGCTGCACTCAAATTCTCGCCAGGCCTTAGCTGCCTCCCCACGGGGCAGGGCTCGGGACCTGCAGCCCGCCATGTTTCAGCTTTCTCCTTGCCGTGGGCTCCGGAGTGGCCGGGGCCTCCTGGATGGGTGCCACCCTCTGCTCCGTGGCACCCAAGGTGGGGCAGCTCCGCCTGCAGCCCGGGTGCAGGATCCAATAGGTGAAGCCTGCTGGGCTCCTGAGCCGGATGGGGACTTGGAGAACTTTCATATCTAGCTGGAGGATTGTATGTGCACCAATCAGCACTTTGTATCCAGCTAATCTGGTGGGGACTTGGAGAACTGTTATGTCTAGCTAGAGGATGGTGAATACACCAATTAGCACTCTATGTCTAGCTCAGGGTTTGTAAATACACCAATTAGTACTCTGTGTCTAGCTCAAGGTTTGTAAATACACCAATTGGTACTCTGTATCTAGCTAACTCTGTGTCTAGCTAACCTAGTGGGGACTTGGAGAACTTTTCTGTCTAGCACTCTGTGTCTAGCTCAAGGATTGTAAATGCACCCATCAGCACTCTGTCAAAACGGACCAATCAGCTCTCTGTAAAATGGACCAATCAGCAGGATGTGGGTGGGGTCAGATAAGGGAGTAAAAGCAGGCTGCCTGAGCTAGCAATGGCAACCCAGTTGGGTCCCCTTCCCCAGTGTGGAGGCTTTGTTCTTTCGCTCTTTGCAGTAAGTCTTGCAGTTGTTCATTCTTTGGGTCCACAGTGCATTTGTGAGCTGTAACGCTCACATCAAAGATCTACAGCTTCACTCCTGAAGCCAGTGAGACCACGAAAGCCAGTGAGACCACGAACCCACCTGGAAGAATGAGCAACTCCAGACACAAAGCTGCCTTTATGAGCTGTAACACTCACCGCAAAGGTCTGCAGCTTCACTCCTGAAGCCAGCGAGACCACGAACCCACTGGGAAGAAGGAACAAACTCCGGACACACCATCTTTATGAACTGTAACACTCACCATGAGGATCTATGGCTTCATTCTTGAAGTCCATGAGACCAAGAACCCACCAATTCTGGACACAGTTTCAAATAAGAAATCCACTCTTATTCAGATGGCACTTGTAGGTTAAGATGTCATTTTTTCTGGCTGTTTTCCATTTTTTTTTTGTCTTTAGTTTTATTAAGTTTAATGACTATGTATCTTGGTATGGGTTTCTTTGGGTTTATCTTGTTTGTGATTATCACAGCTTCTAGAATCTGTAGATTTATATCTTTCCTCAAAATGGGAATTATTTCTTCAAATATTCTTTCAACTCTTTCTTCTCTCCTTATTAGGCTCTGATAGTATGGAAGTCAGATTTTTTTTTTTAATCTAACAAGGTCCCTGAGGCTCTGTTCATTTTTTTCAGACTATTTTTTTCTGTTATTCTTAATGATGTTATTCACATGATGAGCAAGTGCTATTGATCTGTTCTCATATTCACAGATTTTATCCTTTGTCATTTCCATTCTACTATTGAGCTCATCCAGCAAGTTTTAAATTTCTTTTATTGTAATTTTACAATACAATAAATGATGGTTCTACATCATAAAATCTATTAATGTAATTTAGCCCAAACAAATACGTAACTTCTACTTTTTACTGATATTTTCTATGTTTTCATTTGTAATTAATATTTTTTTTGAGATGAAGTCTTGCTCTTGTCACCCAGGCTGGAGTGCAGTGGCGCAATCTCAGCTCACTGCAACCTCTGCCTGCTGGGTTCAAGAGATTCTCCTGCCTCAGCCTCCAGAGTAGCTGGGATTACAGGCACCTACCACCATGCCAGGGTAATTTTTGTATTTTTAGTAGAGATGGGGTTTCACCACGTTGGCTAGGCTGGTCTCGAACTCCTGACCTTAGGTGATCTGCCCACCTCAGCCTCCCAAAGTGCTGGGATTACAGGCGTGAGCCACGGTGCCTGGCCCCTGTAATTAATTTTTGAAGCATTTTTATGATGGTTCCTGTAAAGTCCTTTCCAGAATATTTCAATACTTAATTCCTCTCTGTGTTGATGTTATTCGATTGTCTTTTCTCATTCAAGTTGTTGCTTTCCTGGTTCTTGGTATGTTACTGTATTATGGACATTTTGTTTCTTCTGTTAGGAGACTGATTTCTATTTAAATTTTCTACTGTAGCAAGGCAATAACCCTATTAAGGCTTAGTATGCAACTAATGACCTATTTTTGTGGGCCATGGTTCCAAAAACAGTTTACTTTTCAGAAACTTTGTGGTGTCATTTTCACCTGTTTGGTCTAGCTGGAGCTGCTAGGCTCTTCAGTGGTCCCTGCTGTTGCTGCCCAGAGTGCTGAAGATATTTCCATAGGTTTGCTGGCCTGGTCACTCAGTGTGGGAGGGAAGACCCAGGCCCACACACAAAAACAGAGGCTTTCCAAGCTGGGCCCTTGTGGCAGGATCTCTTCTGCTTATAGGGCACAGAGATCTTCCCAGAGTAAGTACTTATGACAGGATGCCCTCTGCCAGTACCTTCTCCACCTGGCCTGCTGTTTCTTGATGGGAGAGGGGAATTTCAGGCTGCAGAGGAGGTGAGCACTTCTCTTGCCCACTTATTGATGGTGGGATCCTGGTATATCTCCCTTGCACGTGGTACAGAGCTCTATGAAAGATCCTTAGAGGAGTCTCTTATCCAATGGTGTGAATCCCTGTGACAAACATGGGAGACTCACAAGGCTCTTGAGAATCTTATGCCAACAGAAACGCTGCCAGCTTGGAGAGAATAGTACAGAGAGAACACAAAATGAAAAAGGGCTGTTAGACCGCCCCCTATCCCCAAATTCTACAGGCAAGAAATGTGATGATAAAACTACTCAGCTGTAAACATGTGATGCCTTTCAAGAAAAAGGAAGGATGACTCCAAGGGCAGAGCCACTAGCTCAGGGGGCTCTGAGCATTGAGCCACAGAGAATTAGTCTCAAACCTTGAAACAAAATGGAATGCGCCTGGCTTGATTTTGAAATTGATTGGGGCTGGTGACTCCTTTTTCATACTCTTCTCTTTTTGAATGGAAATATCTATCACTGTTATCGCATGCCTGTCTCACCTATGTATTTTGGGAGTAGATAACTTGTTTCTTGAATTTCCCAGGTTCACAGATGAAGAATTGTGCCCCAGGATGGATCACTCCCAGAGCCTTGGATGATGCATTTTGGCACTTTTGAGCTAATCTAAAAGTTAGATGAGATTTTGGACTTTGAGTTGTTACTTTAATGGGTTGATAAGGCTAGGAATCTTGGGGTGGAATGCACTTTGCATATGGGATAGATGTGTATCTTTGGGGGCCAGAGGGCAGTCTGTGGTAAGCAGACTAATGCCTCCACAAAAATGTCTACCCCTTATCCCAGAACCCATAAATATGCTATGGTATGACAAAGGTTGCAAATAGAATTAAGGTGTTAATTAGTTGACCTTGAGATGGGGAGGTCATCTTGGATTCTGTAGTGTAGTCACAAACATCCAGTGTAATCACAAGCGTTCTTGTTAATGGAGGTTGAAGGCAGTAGAAAGAAAGTAAGAGATGGAAGAATGAGCAGGACTCAACCTGATGTGGCTGGCTTGGAGACTGAGGAAGGGGCCACTAGCCAAGGAGTGTGGGCAGCCTCTAAAGCTGGAAATGACAAGGGAATGGATTCTCCCATAGAGCTCCAAAGGGAATACAGCCCTGCAGACCTTGAGTTTTGCCCAGTGAGACCAGTTTGAGACCTCTGACCTCCACAATTGGAAGATAATAAGTGTGCAGTTAGTTAAGTCACTAAGTTTGTGGTAATTTTGTTATAGCAACAGAAGACGAATACACCTGGTGCTGTAGGAGGCACTCCTGTAGTTCCAGGACAGGAATGAGGCTTCCTTGACTGCCTTCTGTCACTGTGTTGGGGATGGGAAACACTGCACCTGGGTCACTGTCTTCCATCTGGTAAGGGGAAATAAGATTCCCTGCAGCTGCTCTTCATCCATCCCTGAGGCCCAAACCAGTTCACTTTCCTGTTAACACCTGTAAGAGTTCTCCTTCGGTTGTCTCTTGCATTATTCTAGGGTTTATAGCTGTGTGTAGAGGGAAGGTGCAAGGAAAACTAGCCTAAGCCATCTTTTTCCAGCTGGAACTTTCCAACTTACTTTTGTACATTCAGAACTATTACGGTTATTATTACTGATGGATTCAGCTAAAGCTTTCTAGAAATACCATATATTTCCAGTGTTCTTCTATACCATTACTTCCTGCACCTTGGTTCCTTCTGTGTTCAGTTTCCTTTTTCCTGAAATATAGCACATCTGTTAGTAGTTCTTTCAGCACATGTCTATTAATGGTACATTCTCTCTACCTTTTTTTTTTTTCTGTTTTGTTTTGTTTTCAATAGAGACAGGATTTCACCAAGTTGCCCAGGCTGGTCTCGAACTCCTGAGCTCAAGCAATCCTCCTACCTTGGCCTTTCAAAATGCTGGAATTAAAGGCATGAGCCACCATGCCCGGCCAGTTCTCACCGTCTTGCTCTGAAATGTTTTTCTCTTTCCCTTCCTCTTAAATGATCATTTGCATAATGTAGAATGCTATGCTCACAATGGTTTCTCTCATTACTTTGCAAATACAATTTTCCATCTTCTGTTGCCTGTTACTGTTGTGGATAAGTCTGCTGTAGACAAATCGCATTCTTTCATAAATGGTCTGCTATTTCTCCATCGTCGATTTTATGGTTTTCTGTTGGCAAGGAAGACAGCAGGACATCCATGGGAGAGACTATTCATTATCCCCAATATTGACTTCTCCTGTTTTCCTTTTGATAACAGACTCCTCTACATTTCAGCTGGGCATGGGGGTGCCTAGCCAAGGACTGCTTTTTTCCCCAGCCTACGTGGTGTGGCCACGTGACTATGTTTTGGCCAAAAGAAGGTGATGCAAATCACTTGTACAACTCTGGGTCATGCCTTCCACAGGGCCTATCTGTCCTTTCCTCCACATTCCCTCTTCCTGCTGTCCAGGTCATGGTCCTCCAGCTGCAACTGTGTGGAGTGGAGATGCACTGACAGAATGGCACAGTGATGAGTCAGGTAGGACTCTGCAAACTTTGACCTCTGGCCCTTCTACCAATCCAGACTTTAACGAGAGGGAGAACCAAACTTCTTTATTGTTTAAGTCACTGTTATTTTGATCTTTGCTATAGCAGTCAAACCAATATCTTACCTTATACAGCAGCAACCCTGATCACCACACACTAGCGGAGGAGTTAGGTGGCCATCGCTCCTTTCCCTAGAACACATGCACACATACATACACATGTGCACACACGTACACATACACAGATTTTATGTTTTAGAATGCAATCATGCAGTTCATAATGTTTTTTAAGTTGCTCTTTTGCTCAACAATGTATCTTAGTAGTTATTCCATTTAGAAAATATTGATGCATTTCATTCATTTTAATAACTGCCTATTTTACAAAATGTATGCATTACAATTTATGTAACCATTTTCCATTAATTAGTACTCAGGTTTTCTCTAAAAAATGTTATGTAATGTTAGGATGAAAATCCTTCTGTATTTATTTTTGAACTTGTATGACTATTTCTATAGATCAGACATCTAGAAATGACACTATCTGGCAAAAGATATGCATTTTTAAAAAATTTAATGTTAGTTTAGATAGATTACCCCCTCCAAAACAAGTGTGCTCATTGATGCTTCTCCCAAAGGCACAGTGTTCCCTCCATCCTTATCAAGACTCAATACTCTCAATGTGAGTGAAAAACAATTTCTATTTTCTTAATAGCTTACGACATTTGTCTCTTTCATAAATTCATAAATCATTTGTATTTGTGTGCTTTTTCTGTTCAACTCCTTTGCCCATTTTTCTATTTTTCTGTTCTATTGTGTTTGCCTTTTTCTTATTAATTTGTAGAAGCCTTGGAATATTAGAGTTATTAAAAATTTTTTTTTTGAGTCAGAGTCTTGCTCTGTTGCCCAGGCTGAAGTGTGTGGTGGCACAATATCGGCTCTCTGCAAACTCCACCTTCCGGGTTCAAGTGATTCAGCTACCTTGGCCTCCCAAAGTGCTGGGATTACAGGTGTGAGCCAATGCGCCCGGCCAAGAGTTACTAAATTTTGTAAATGCATATGTTGCAAGTATTTTCTCCAGTCTGTCTCTATCATTTCTCTTAGAAATATATGGTCTCTTTCACCACACAAAACACATTTTTAGAAACTGGAATAGTTTCCTTCCTATTGATTTCCTCAGGATTGATAACCCTTTCTGTAAAGAGCCAGAGGGTAAATATTCCAGGCTTTGCGACCACACGGTCTCTGTCACAACAACTCAACCCTGCTGTTACAGCATGAAGGCAGTCGTGGACAACAGTTTCATCAATGTGCACTGCCTTCATCAATAACATTGTATTCACACACACAGGCTGTGGGAGGACTTGGCCTGAGGGCTGATCATCCACTTGTTGATTGCCAACCCAAGGTCCAAGCTGGGCACCATGCCCAGTGTTGTGGAAGGAAGGGGTTGTGTTGTCAGCACAAACATGGAATCCCAAAAAATGTTAAGGCAGCTTTTCAGGTTCAAGGGATATAATCCAACCTGTTCAGAGTCCACATGGTGGGAGATGCAAGAGGCCTCCCCATGGCGCAGAGCCTTGGTCTTGGCTCTCAGGCCCCTGCAGGCACCCTTCAGGAGGTGGAGTCTGCACCTCCCCTGCAGCTACTCTGTCTTCACAACCTCTTGGCTCTTCTCCTATGCCCTAAGGTCCAGCCTCCTGCCTGGTCCCCTCAGGTGTACGCTGTTCCTTCAGGGCCAGCTGCTAGATAGGGTTGGGGAGGGCACCGTGTCTTAGTGGGGGAGGAGGGGGTTCTGCTCCAGGGCAGCATTGCCTGACTTTCCATGTACCAATTTTCCCTTTGTTAATTTTTATTTATTTATTGTACATGAATAAATTCTTTAGTGGTGATTTCTAAGATTTTGGTGCACCATCACCCAAGCAGTGTACACTGTACCCAGTGTGTAGGCTTTTACCCCCCCCCGACCCTTTTCCTTGAGTCCCCAAAGTCCACTGTATCATTCTTTTGCCTTTGCATCCTCATAGCTTAGCTCCCACTTATGAGTGAGAACATATGGTGTTTGGTTTTCCATTCCTGAGTTACTTCACTTATAATAATGGTCTCCAACTCCATCCCATCCAGGTTGTTGTGAATGCAATTATTTTGTTCCTTTTTATGGCTGAGTAGTATTCCATGGTATATATACATATATACCACATTTTCTTTATCCACTCATTGATTGATGGACATTTGAGCTGGTTCCATGTTTTGTAATTGCAATTGTACTGCTATAAATATGCGTGTGCAAGTATCTTTTTCATATAATGATTTATTTTCCTCCGGATGGATACCCAGGAGTGGGACTGCTGGATCAAACGGTAGATCTACTTTCAATTCTTTAAGGAATCTCCACAGTTTTCCATAGTGGCTGTACTAGTTTACATTCCCACCAACAGTGTAAAAGTGTTCCCTTTTCACCACATCCATACCAACATCTATTTTTGATTTTTTGATTATGGCCATTCTTACAGGAGTAAGGTGGTATTGCATTGTGGTTTTTATTCACATTTCCCTGATAATTAGTGATATTGGGCATTTTTCATATTTTTTGGCCATTAGTATATCTTCTTTTGAGAACTGTCTATTCATGCCCTTTGCCCAATTTGGGGGTTTTTGTTTGTTTGTTTCCTGCTGAGTTGTTTGAGTTCCTTGCAGATTCTGGTTATCAGTCCTTTGACAGAAGTATAGACTGAAAATTTTCTGTAGTTTTCTTTTCTTGTTATTTCCTTTCCTGGTTTTGGCATTAGGGTGATACTGGATTCATAGAATGATTTAGGGAGGATTCCCTCTTTCTCTGCCTTTTGGAATAGTGTCAATAGGATTGGTACCAATTCATCTTGGAATGTCTGATATAATTCAGCTGTGAATTCGTCTGGTCCTAAACGGTTTTTTTGTTGTTGGTAATTTTTTAGATACCATTTCAATCTCGCTCCTTGTTATTGGTCTGTTCAGAGTTTCTATTTCCTCCTGGTTTAATCGAGGAGGGTTGTATATTTCCAGGAATATATTCATCTCATCTAGGTTTTCTAGCTTATGCATATAAAGGTGTTCATAGTAGCCTTGAAGGATCTTTTGTACTTCCGTGGTATCAGTGGTAATATCTCCTGTTTCATTTCTGATTGAACTTATTTAGATCTTCTCTCTTCTTTTGTTCATTAATCTCACTAATGGTCTATCAATTTATCTTTTGAACCAGCTTTTTGTTCCATTTATCTTTTGTATTTTTTGTTGTTGTTTCAGTTTCACTTAGTACTGCTCTTATCTTGGTTATTTCTTTTCTTCTGCTGGGTTGGGGTTTGGTTTGTTCTTATTTCTCTAGTTCCTGGAGGTGTGACCTTAGATTGTCTATCTGTGCCCTTTCAGACTTTTTGATGTAGGCATTTAACACTCTGAACTTCTGACCTTTCCTCTTAGCACTGCGTTTGCTGTATCCCAGAGGTTTTTATAGGTTGTGTCACTATTATTGTTGAGTTCAATGAATTTGTTAATTTTCAATTTGATTTCATTGTTGAGCCAAAGATCATCCAGGAACAGATTAATTTATATGTATTTGCATGGTTTTGAGGGTTCCCTTTGGAGTTGATTTCCAATTTTATTCCACTGTGGTCTGAGAGAGTACTTGATATAACCTCTATTTTCTTAAATTTGTTGAGACTTGTTTTGTGGTTATCATATGGTCTATCTTGGAGTATGTTCCATGTGCTGATGCATAGAATCTATATTCTGCAGTTGTTGAGTAGAATCTTCTGTAAATATCTGTTAAGTCCATTGTTCTAGGGTATAGTGTAAGTCTGTTATTTCTTTGTTGCCCTTATGTCTTGATAACCTGACTAGTGCTGTCTGTGGAGTATTGAAGTCCCCCACTATCATTGTGTTGCTGTCTATCTCATTTCTTAGGTCTAGTAGTAATTGTTTTATAAATTTGGGAGCTCCCGTGTTAGGTGCATATGTATTTAGTAATATGTATTTAGTATTGTGATACTTTCCTGTTGATCATTATATAATGTCTCTCTTTGTCTTTTTAACTGCTGCTACTTTAAAGTTTGTTTTGTCTGATGTAAGAATAGCTACTCCTGCTTGCTTTGTTAAGTGACAAAATATAAGAATAATTGGTGTTCCTAAGCAAAGAAAGAGATCTAAAAGTTTAAGAAACATATTTGAGGGAATAATCAAGGAAAACTTTCCTGGCCTTGCTAGAGACCTAGACATCCAAATATAAGAAGCTCAAAGAAAACCTGGGAAATTCATCACAAAAAGATCATAACTTTGGCACATATTCATCAAATTATCTAGTCAAGATGAAGGAAAGAATCTTAAGAGCTATGAGGCAAAAGTATCAGGTAATGTAGGAAGGAAAACCTGTCAGATTAACAGTGGATTTCTCAGCAGAAACCCTACAAGCAAGCTAGAAGGCACTGGGGGACATTTGCATGGAATATCATTTTCCATCCCTTTACCTTAAGTTTATGTGAGTCCTTATGTGTCAGGTGAGTCTCTTAAAGACAGCAGATACTTGATTGGTGAATTCTTACCCATTCTGCAATTCTGTACATTTTAAGTGGAGCATTTAGGCCATTTATATTCAATGTTAGTATTGAGATGTGAGGTATTATTCTATTCATCATGCTATTTGTTGGCAAAATACCTTTTTTTCCTATTGTGTTATTGCTTTGTAGGTCCTGTGAGATTTATGCTTTAAGGAGATTCCATTTTGGTGTATTTCAAGGATTTGTTTCAAGATTTAGAGCTACTTTTAGCAGTTCTTGTAGTGCTGGCTTTGTAGTAGCAAATTCTCTCAGCATTTGTTTGTCTGAAAAAGACTGTATTTTTCCTTAATTTATGAAACTTAGTTTTGCTGGATACAGAATTCTTGGCTGATAATTGTTTTGTTTAAGGAGGCTAAAGATAGGTCCCCAATCCCTTCTAGCTTGTAGAGTTTCTGCTGAAAAATCTGCTGTTAATCTGATAGGTTTTCCTTTATGGGTTACCTGATGCTTTTGCCTCACAGCTCTTAAGATTCTTTCCTTCATCTTGACTCTAGATAACCTGATATGCACTGAGGCGATGATCTTTTTGTGATGAATTTCCCAGGTGTTCTTTGAGCTTCTCGTATTTGGATGTCTAGGTCTCTAGCAAGGCTAGGGAGGTTTTCCTTGATTATTCCCTTAAATATGTTTTTTAAGCTTTTATAGTTCTCTTCTTCCTCAGGAACACCAATTATTCTTAGATTTGGTCATTTAATATAATCCTAAACTTCTTGGAGGCTTTGTTCGGTTTTTTAAAATTCTTTTTTTTGTCTTTGTTGGATTGGGTTAATTTGAAAGCCTTGTCTTTCAGTTCTGAAGTTCTTTCTTCTACTTGTTTGATCTATTGTTGAGACTTCCCAGTACATTTTGCATTTCTCTAAGTGTCCTTCCTTTCCAGAAGTTGTTGTTGTTTTAATTTAGGCTGTCTATTTCACTGGAGATGTTTTCATTCATATCCTGTATCATTTTTTAAAGTTTCTTTAAATTGGACTTCACCTTTCTCTGATGTCTGCTTGATTAGCTTAACAGTTGACCTTCTGAATTTTTTTTCTGGCAATTCAGGGATTTCGTTTTGGTTTGGATCCGTTGCTGGTGAGTTAGTGTGATCTTTTGGGGGTGTTAAAGAATGTTGTTTTGTCATATTACCAAATTGTTTTTCTAGTTCCTTCTCATTTGTGTAGACTATGTCACAGGGAAGATCTGGGACTCAAGGGCTGCTGTTTAGATTCCCTTGTCCCACGGGATGCTCCCTTGATGTAGTGCTCTCCCCCTTACCTTTGGAATAGGACTTACTGAGAGCCAAATTGCAGTGATTGGTATTTCTCTTCCAGATCTAGCCACCCAGAAGAGCTACCAGGGTCTGGGCTGGTACTGAAGAGTGTCTGTAAAGAGTCCTGTGATGTGATCTGTCTTCAGGTCTCTCAGTTGTGGATACCAGCACCTGGACTCTGTAAGGGTGGACTCTGTGAGGGTCCTTGGTTGTATTTTTATTAAGTGTGCTAGTTTTGGCTGGGCGTGGTGGCTCACGCTTGTAATCCCAGAACTTCAGGAGGCCGAGATGGGTGGATCACCTGAGGTCAGGAGTCCAAGACAAGCCTGGCCAACATGGTGAAACCCTGTCTCAACTAAAAATACAAAAGAAATTAGCTGAGCATGGTGGTGGACACCTGTAGTCCCAGCTACTTTGGGAGGCTGAGGCAAGAGAATTGCTTGAACCTGAGAGGCAGAGGTTGCAGTGAGCTGAGATCACGCCACTGCATGCCAGTCTGGGCAACAAGAGCGAAACTCTGTCTCAACAACAACAACAAAAGGTGCTAGTTTTGTTTTCGTTGGTCTCCAGCCAGGAGGTGATGCTTTTAAGAGCACATCAGCGGCAGTAGTATAGGGAGGATATGAGCTTGCCCTAAGGTCAGGTGGTAGGCAGGGCCATAGAGCTCCCACAAGATTATGTACTTTGTCTTCCGCTACCAGGGCAGGTAGAGAAAGACCATCAGGTCTGGGCAGGGTTAGGCATGTCTGAGCTCAGACTCTCCTTGTGCGGGGCCTGCTGCTGCTGCTTTAGGGGCTGGAGGTGTGCTTCCCAGGCCAATGGAATTATGTTACCAAGGGGATTATGGCTGCCTCTGCTGCATCACACAGGTTGCCAGGGAAGTAGGGGAAAGCTGGCAGCCACAGGCATCACCAGCCATGCAGCCCATAGCCCAAAAGACTGATCTCACTCCCACCGTGGTCCCCCCAACAGTGCTGAGTTTGTTTCCAGGCAGCCAGTGAGCAGGGCTGAGAATTTTCCCCAGGCTACAAGCCTTCCAGCTAAGAAAGCAAACAGACTCGCAGTGTCCTCATCTGTCCCACGGAGCCTGCAATGGCAATCCACCTCCTTCAAGGGGTTTGTAGATTCTCTCGGCTTTCCTGGTATATTCCTGAGGTAGTTCATGATGTGAGTCTCCACATGCTGCTCTGTCTGAGGGGAGCTGCAAGTTAGTCCTGCCTCCTATCCGCCATTTTGACCTCAAATTGACGTGCCAATTTTTCCTTTTCATAGCAAGTATATAGGATTCACGGGGACTACTGTCTGAATCCTAAGCAAAGTACCCCAAGATCTTTGTGTCCTAGTCTGAGATAGGCTGGCCATCTGCAAATCCCCTATTAGAAGCCCCTTGCTGTTTGACGGTGTGCTTGCTTCCATAAAAGATCAAGGAGAAAAACCACCCATTAGTGTCTCATGTAAGGTAAAAAAAATACAATTAGATGTTGCTTCAGTAACATGATAAAGGAATGCAAATGTTTGTTTCCCATTGGATGGTCACTTGGCTGTCCCTGTAAAGGAATCGTCACCTTGTAAGTGACATCCAGTACGTTGGGGCAAACCCATTGCTATGCAATGAAACATTCCAAAATTTAGTGGTTTAAGACAACAATTTATTGTTTCTCACAATTCTGTGGGTTGAGAGTTTGGGCAGGGCTTGGTCGGGCAGCTCTTCTGCTCCACCTCATGGCATGGACTGCATATATGGTGTTGAGCTAGGCTAGAGGGTCCAATAAGGCTCCACCCACAAGTCTGGCACCTCAGTGCTCCCTTATGTGGTCTCTCCATATGGATAACTTGGGCTTCCTCACAGCATGGCTGTCTCAGTACAGTTTAACACCTTACCTTGTCTGGAGTCTAGAAGAGGAGAAGCAGGAGCTAACAATTCTCTAAAGACTGGAATAGTAAACCCCAAAGCATCACTTCCAGCATTTCCTGTTGATGAAGCAAGTCACCTACCACTATTTGCTGCCTGGGGTCTGGATTTCTCAGCCTCCAATTTCTTGTAATCAATCTCTATATGTAGACAGATACAGAGATATGGAAATATAGATACCTTAGTGGTTCTGTTTCTCTGGAGAATGTGAATACATCTGCTATTACACAGAAGGCTGGAAACTGTAGATAATACTGGCCTCTAATTTTTAAATGCATTTTTATTTGTTAATTTTTTTGAATAGACAAAGTATGAACACAGCAAAAAAATTGAAAGTGAAAGTTAAGTCTCCTCCAACCCTTCTCCCACAGTCTCCCCATTTTCTTTCCCTGGAAAGAACACTATGAGCAACCTCTTTTATATCCTTACACAATGCTTTTTAGTGTTTTACATTAGTGGTAGGTATACCCACAGTTCTGCACCTTGCATTTCCTTTAATAATATTTCTTAGGGATCTCTGCATATTAGATCATATAAAGACACTCATTTTTTTTCATGGCTACTCATGGTTCTGTGGATGCATCACTATCTCACCCATCTCTTATATATGGAGATGTAGATTGGTTGCCTATTTGCTACTGGAAACCACGTTGTAGTGCACATCCTCACTGGCAGGCCATTTCATATGCAAGCAAGTCTGTAGGAAAAATGAGCAGAATTGCTGTGTTAAAGAGTGTGTACGCTATTACCTTTGGAAGGCATTAGCAAACTACCTGCCATGCCATCTCCCCAGGGGTCATATGGACAGTAATGAGTGACAGCGCAGACCCCACAGTCTCCCAGACACAGCCATTCTCTTCATTTTTGAACTTGGCCAATCTGAGACTGGAAAATAGTATCTTGTAGTTTTAAAGTATAGCTTTCTTATTACCAGTGTGGTGGAGCATCTTTTATATGCTCAAGATCCAGCTAGATTTCCTGTCTGTCCATATCCTTTGCCAAGTTTTCTTATATATACAGAAAAAAATCCAGCCTGGGCCCATGGCAAAACCCCAGTCTCTACAAAAAAACATAAAAATTACCCAGGTGTGGTGGTGCATGCCATAGTCCCAGCTACTCAGGAGGCTGAGGTGGGAGAATCGCTTAAGCATGGGAGTTCAAGGCTGCAGTGAGCCAAGATCACACCATCACACCACTGCACTCTAGCCTGGTCACAGAGTGAGACTTTGTCTGAAAAAAAAAAAGATATTTGACAGTCTGTGATATGTGGTACATATTGTTTTTCTAGTTGACCATTTTTCTTCTGAATTGTAACAAATAGGCAATAAAAAGAAAATGAAACCCTTTGACTGGTGTTTCTTGCTGACCTAAAATTTTCATGTGTTGTAATTAAGAAAAAAATAAATTGAGTCTTGCTCAGAGAAGACTGGCTTCAACGTAGCAGGTCCCACACTTTAGCAGATAACCCTACCTGTTCTACTAGTAGAAGCGAGCCACCTAGAAACCTGTCTCTAGCTAAGGAGGTGCCTCCCTGCCACCTTACGAAAGAGCTTCTCCTTTTTCCTTGGCCTGGTCAGGTGTCCAGTTCAGGAGGACGTGTGTGTGCTGGAGAAGGAAGGACACATTTAAATCATTTAAAAGGTATCCCCACCTTGGTCTCTTTATCTATTGCAGTGCCAACAGAGGGTCTGAAGTCTTAAGTTCGCGAGCTGCTGACGGTGGCGCGGGAGTCTTTGGTCTCAGTCTGGAGAGGTGCAGGCGTGCAGGCCGCTGAGGACCCCCTTCACAGCTAGAGCAGAGAAGCAATCCCCTGGTAACCACATTTTACTAATTTCTCATCTGGTGGAGGTGGCCTGATCAGTACCGTTTAGAACTAGCCGTGGCTCATGGGAAACAGCCCCATGGCCGCAGTGCTCCGGCCGAGCGTGTTTACCAGGAATGAAGGGAGAGGCATTGCCAGCCCCCCTAAGCCGGAGGCCCCAAAACCAGGAAAGCCCTGACTGCTCCCATCGTGGCAGGTGCCTCCGAATCCTGCCCCGAAGACCCTGTGATGAAACGTGGGGGACCTGGCGCCTCCTTTCACTCCCTACAAATACAGACATCGTCTCCCGACGGCAGTGGTTCGCCTGGCAGTGGGGCTTCTCCGCGAAGGAGGCGCAGTCGCGCTGCCGTGGAGCCCCGAGGGCCTGGGTGTAGCTCCAGGTCGGTGCGTGGGGAGCGCCAGGGGCCGCCTGAGTCAGGATCACCTGCGGCTCGGGCTGTGGTTGCCTTTTAGGTGGAGGCAAGGAAGCGGCTGCGGCTCGGCTCCCTCGTTTTTCCCTCCTTTTCCCATCAGTTGGACTGAGTACTGTTGTGGAGAAGCCTTTCAAGGCTGCTACCTTGGAGAGGTGTCCCTCTTTCTTGGAAAGGAGCTCTCCCCGGGGCTGCACCTGCGCAGGTACTCCTGCACAGGCTGCAGCCCTCGGTCCGCGAAGGAAGGGCCCCTCTTCCCTCCGCGGGCTGGGAATGGCTCTGGCCCCCAAGGGGACGTCCTAGGGCATAGAAGACCGGGAACAAGACGGAAGGCCCAGCCGCGCTTTGTGAGCCGCAGGTCTGGCGTAGGGCAAGGATTTCGGAGCTGTCCCGGGAGGGCGGAAGGAGCCTGTTCCGGGGCCGTTCCGGGGCCGTGCCGGGCTGCGCCTCCTCGGTGTGGAGCCCTCCGCCCTCCATCCCACGGGTCTGCACTTGGCTCCCGGCTCCGCAGGGAGGCTCGGCCCCATCTCTCTGGACGCAGCGGTCAGCCGTGCAGACCTGGGGTCGCCCCGACCCCGCGGTAGAGGCAGGAGGCGGAGGCGGAGGCGGCTCGGAAGGCGCGGCGCCGCTGGGTCGCTAGAGGCTGAAGCGCAGGCTAAGCAGCGGATCGAACGCGGGATCCAACCCGAAACCCCCTAGGCTGTAGGGACGGCCACGTTCTGCAGCGAAGACCCTTGTGATGAAAGGTGAAAATCTCAAGCTGAAATAGAGGCACGACCAGAGGAAAGGCGATGCCCATTTGTGCATGTGTGTGCGCGCGCGCGTGCGTGTATTTTACTAGGAGGAAGGAAAATGAAGAAGGAAGACTGGCTAAGTTCTGGCCGCTTCTTCGTCCGCTTCTGATATGCGGGCCGTATGTGCGGGGGGAGGGGGGCGGATGAGGGGCAGGCAGCAGGTGTGGCAGGGAGCAGGACAGGCAGAGTCCGCGCCGCAGCAGGGTGGCCGCGGGGCTGCTTCTCTGCCTGGAGGGCGCCGTGCTGCCCCTTCCTGGCCTAAGTCCCTCCGTGATTCGCAACTCAGTTTGTAGCCTGGACGTTTCTCTCGCAACAACCCCACCTCCAGGTGACAACAATGCGCCCCCTCTCTGTCCCCTGCGGCTGGGGCTTTCTTCAGCTGTCACACTTAACACATTGCTCTGTGACTCCCCCACAAGCCTTGTGATGAAGCCAAATTTGAAATACGCACGTGGAAGAATCTATCCAATGCAAGCGTATGTCTCAGCAGTAACAATGCAGTGAGCACCTCTACACTCACACCCAGTTTGAGAATGGATTATTTCCAGTCGCGTGGAATAGCCCCTCTCCCTTCCTGCCCCACGCTCAGATCATAACCCCCTTGCTCTCCTGCCTCTCTCTCCAACCACCAGCCTGACTTTGCTGATAAACACCCCTGTCTTTGTTAGTATAGATGAGGAACTTTATAGTATTGCAGTTATGTTACGTGTATTCTTTTGTGATGCTCTCTCAGATCTCCATGAAGTTCTTGGGATTTGTCCATATTGATACGTGTAGCCGTAATTCATTAGTTTTTACTGCTGTGAAATTGTATTCCATCATATATAGAGACTATAGTTTATAGTGTTGCTGATGGGCACATAGGTTGTTTTCATTTTTTCCCATTGCTAATGGTCCTCCCACGAACCCTATGTGTCCTGCGGGGTGCATGGGCAAGAGTTTCCCTAGGGCATGTTTCCATTTACAGGAATGAAAGTGCTGGTCATAGGGTGTATATTGTCACCCCTTCTAGGAAATGCCAAACTGCTTCTCATGGTGGTTTGTACTAGCACAGGCTCTGCCAGCCGTGGGTGAAAGCTTCCACAGCTCTGAATCACCAACCCCAAACTGACAAACTTTTTAACTTCTGTCAATCCAGAGGGTGTGAAATGTATCTGATTGTGGCTTTAATTTGCATTTCCCTCATCAGTTATGAGATTTAGCATCTTTTCAGCTTTTTCTTGTCCATTTAGGTCTTCTCTTTTATGCCCCTGCTATAGTTTGATATTGTCTGTCTCCTCCAAATCTCATGTTGAAATTTGATCCCCAGTGTTGGAGGTGGGGCCTAATGGGAGGTGTTTGGGTCATGGGGGCGGATCCCTCATGAATGCCTTACTGCCCTCCCTGGGGAAGGAGTGTGAGTTCTCATTCTAGTCATTCCTGGTTGTTAGAGAGAGCCTGGCACCTCCTTGTCTTCCTCTCTTGCAGAGTGATCTCCACACATGGGCTCCCTTTCTCTTCTGCCATGAGTGGAAGCAGCGTGAGGCCCTTGCCTAATGCCAGCTCCATGCTTCTTGCACAGCTTGCAGAACGCTGAGCCAAATACAACTCTTTTCCTTATAAACCACCCACACTCAAGTATTTCCTCACAGCAACACAAACGAACTAAGACAGCACTCATAAAAGCCTTCTGAAGTCTTTTGCACTTTTCCCATTTTTTTTTTTATTTTTTTAAGTTTGTGGTTTTTTTTAGTTTTTTTTGTTTTTTTTTTTTTTTTTTTTTTTTTATTAGTTTTTTTTTATTTTGTGCATTTTTGTTGTTGTTGTTGTTTTGGAAGAGTTTCACTCTTGTTGCCCAGGCTAGAGTGCAATAGCGTGATCTCAACTCACCACAACCTCTACCTCCCAGGCTTAAGCAATTATTCTGCCTCAGCCTCCCAAGTAGCTGGGACTACAGGCATGCACCACCACACCTGGCTAATTTTGTATTTTTAGTAGAGATGAGGTTTCTCCATGTTGGTCAGGCTGGTCTTGACCTCCCGACCTCAGGTGATCTGCCCACCTCGGCCTCCCAAAGTGCTGGGATTACAGGCGTGAACCACTGTGCCTGGCCCCCATTGGGTTGTTTTGTTTTTCATGTTGACTTTTGTGCTGCAGCCTTTACACTTGCCTTGTGAGAGCCAACTGCGATCATCTATTCCCAAGGCCCTACTTGGTGACCTTAACATTAGTGGCTTGAAATTGGCCACATGGAAGTGTTTATGTCCTGGAAACAAGCAAATGCTAAAAATAAGGACTTTTAGGGCCTGAGAGTCAGCTGTTAAACATTTTCCAGCACATGATTGTTTACAGGAGTTCTTTATTTACCCAAGTCCTAGTCACTTGTTGGTTACATGTGCTACAAATATTTTATCTCATATCATGACTTCTAAAAACATTCCCTTTGAGGTAACTTTTGATTAACAAAACTTATCAATTTCAATATGGCTAGATTTGAAAATGTGTCCTATATAGTTAGTGCATTTTCTGTCTTTTTAAAGAATTTTTTCTACTCTAAGAATATTAAGAGATTCCACCCCCCTCCCCCATTTAATTTTGAAAGCTTTGAAATTTTGCCTTTTACATCTGGGTCTTTGATATATCTGAAATTGATTTTTGTGAACTGTTGGATAGTGGTCCAGTTTCTTTCTTTTTAAAAAATTTAGATATCTTATAAATCCTCAGAGACATAGAAGGGTGCATCATAGCGATAGCCGTGCTGAACTGGGTGAGGTATAGCGAATAGTTCAACAACTGGGTTAGAATCAACTGCGGTAAGGAGATGGCCACACATTTCATATTTATGTCTGTCATTGGACATTTCATTATTTCATGTCTGTCATTTGGATGAACTGTCCCAAAACACTTACGTAAGTGATTCCCAGTCATAGAGGATTCATTGCAGAAAGTGGCCCAATTTCAGTCTTGCCATTCATTTAAGTAGGGCCCTCCCAAAATGATGCTGGGCTTGATGCTGTGACATGCTTTGGCCAACAGGACGGGATCAGAGGCTTGGAAAAGCACGTGTGCATTTTCACTCATTTCTTGGACCTCTGGCACTGCCATGAGAACAAGCCCAGCTTAGCCTGCTGAAGGGATGTGCAGGACACGGGGAGGAGGGCTGAAGTCATCTGAGATGAGCCAGGCCCAGCCAGTCCACTGGCTGATCACTGATGAGCCAGTTAAGATCAGCCACATCCAGCCAGAGTAGCAGAAGTGCCCCCACCGACCTGTGGATTCATGAGAAATAATAAAAGGTTACTATTTTAGGCCCCTAAGTTTCGAAGTGGTTTGTTACAGAGCAACATCTAACTAATACGCCAGTTATCTGAGAATACTCCAGACCCTTGAGGTTCTCAGTGACGTTATTTTATTTATTCAAGCATTGTTTTATTTATTCAAGCTATAATATTTATTGAGTACCTTCTATGTGTGATTCCTTAGAGTACTACTTGACAACTTCAGTCAAATTTTCCCATTAGTTTTAATGGGAAGGTCAAGGTTATGTTTCTGTTATCTCTACCAAGGTGGAGTATTTCACATACCTGCCCAGGTACTTGTCATTGTAGCAGCCTCAGACTTTAGCGGTACTTTGGAAGAACCAAGATATAAGCATAATGGTTCATGAAACTCTCTCTTTTAAATTTTAAGGCCATTTAAAACTATGAATGTACTATTGAGCATAGCTTAGGCATTCTTCTTTTGGTTCCAAAATATTTTGTTTTTATCTTCTGTTATTTTACTCCCAATTTACTCTTTGATTCAAAAATTATTCATGAAAGAGTGTCAGGCAGTGTATTAGTCTGTTTTCACACTGCTGATAAAGACATACCTGAGACTGGGAAGAAAAAGAGGTTTAATTGGACTTGTACTTCTACATGGCTGGGGAGTCCTCAGAATCATGGTAGGAGGTGAAAGGTACTTCTTACATGGTGGTGGCAAAAGAAAATGAGGAATAAGCAAAAGTGGAAACCCCTAATAAACCCATCAGATCTCATGAGACTTACTCAATATCATGGGAAAGACCGGCCCCCATGATTCAATTACCTCCCCCTGGATCCCTCTTACAACACGTGGGAATTCTGGGAGACACAATTCAAGTTGAGATTTGGGTGGGGACACAGCCAAACCATATCAGACAGTCTGGCTATTTTCATGGTAGTTGAAGAAAAATGGTGCCAGGTTCTGCATTCCCCAGGGTCTCCTTGTTCTCTTGTCTTTGCAAGCAGGATCAGTTCCCTGCTCCCTCCTTTCATTTCTGTACTGCCCACCTACCTGGCTCAGCTTCTTTCCAGGTAGAAGATACTGGTGGGACAAAAACCCAATGTTTTACCATCATTCCAAAATTAAGAAAGACTCATTTTCTGTACGAGGACTTATGCAAATTCCTTTAAATAGTAACAGATGGAAGTTTCAGACCACTAAGAGACAGAGAAAGTTGAAGGATCTTCTTTGCTGCCTGTCCAATTACTACGAATAGTAAATATAATAATTAGCATTTATTCATCGTTACTGTGTGCCAGGCACCCTTATAAGCATTATAGGTATTACTGACTCATGTTAATCTTCAAAGCAATCTTAGAACACAGTGACTATTCTCATACTATTTTATAGATGAGGGAACTGAAGCCTAAAGAAGTTAATGAACTTGACCAAGATCACACAAATTGGGGGTGCAATAGAGATTCAACCATCCAGCTCCAGAGTCCACATTTTTAAACCAAGATAGCAGTCAGCTGTGTTCAGGCATCACCTGGACTGTTTACAGCTCTCTGATGAGTGTGTGTTTGTTTCAAAAATCCAAGCAGCCCGGAACCCCTGAGCTGGCAGAACCCACTTGGTTTTAGGAGTAACACAGTCCACCTCCAAAAACCCTTTGCCTGGAGTCATCAGGTAACATTTTTTGTCCTGCCTGTGCTCTGTTGAACTCTCTCTCTCTCTTTCTCTCTCTCTCTCTCTTTCTCTCTCTCTCTCTTTCTCTCTGTAACATTTAAGAATACCTTGCAGATATCACAACCATTTCCAAACATTTCAGCCTGTGTCTCAAAACAAGGACATTCTCTTATATAACCATAATGTAATTATCTAATTTAACATTGACTTTTTGATATTATTGAAGAGTGCAGGCCACTGTTCTGTAGAATGTGTTTTACTTGAGTTTGATGTTCTTTCGTGATTAGATTTGGGTTATGCATTTCTGGCAGGAATGGTGCTGTATCCTTCTCAGGACATCAACATGATGCTGGTTTGTCTTGTTACTCATGTTACTAACCTTCATTCAATATCACGGCAGTGTCCGCCAGATTTTCCCATTGTAAAGGTATCTTTTTTCCCCTTAAAATTAAAAAGTTATTCATATAAATAAATCTATTTCTCATTTAACTTCCATTTAATGATTTGAGCATCCATTGATGTTTTCTGCCTGAATCAATTATTACAATGGTGGCTACAAAATGGTGGTTTTCTAATTCTACACCATTCCCTGTAAAAAAGCATGTTCATTCATTCATTTTATAACTTAAATGATAGCATGTATCCTGTTCTTAGTCACTGGGTTACAATCCTGTCATTATTCATTTTTATGCTCAGATGATCTCAGATTTGGTCCGTGGGAGCCTCATCAAGCTGGATCCTGGGTCCTTTGTTTTGCCCTAAATTGAAGACTTCTGTACTTTCTGGCACAACAAAATATTCTAGGCTCATAGACGTTGTAAGAGTCAGGATTCTCCGAGAAACAGGGCCAACAGGTCATCTCTACATATGTAATAATGAAGACACATCATAATTGAGCTTATTAAAACTAAAGACAATAATATTGAAAACAGTCAGAAAAAAAATGAGATTTTACCTACAAGTGCCATTTGAATGACAGTGGATTTCTTATTTGAAACCATGGGTGATATAACCTCTTATAAAAGATATATTGTCCTAATAAATCTTTTTTATATTTAAGGCCAGAAGGAATTGGTACAACATTTTTCAGGTGCTGAAAGAAAAGAACTGTCAACCGAAATCTCTATCTGGCAAAACTATTTTACCAAAATGAAGGGGCACTAAAAGACACTCTCAGATGAAGGAAAGCTGGAAGAATTTGTCAGTTCCAGACCTATCCTTAAAAATTGGCTAAAGGAAGACCTTCTGCAGGAAGGAAATGATAAAAGAAGGAGCCATGGAGCATAAGAAAGAACAACATAAAAACGAAGCATATGAGTACAAACCATAGACCATCCTTTCTCACGTGAGTTTTATTTTAAGAATCTGAAGATCAAAACAAAAATTATAGCATTATCTGATGCTCAAGACAACAATATATAAAATTGTGAAAGGGGCCGAGTGCGGTGGCTCATGCCTGTAATCCCAGCACTTTGGGAGGGCAAGGCAGGCAGATCACTTGAGGTCAGGAGTTCAAGACCAGCCTGGCCAACATGGTGAAATACCATCTCTACTAAAAAGACAAAAAGTTAGCTGGGTGTAGTGGCAAATGCCTGTAATCCCAGCTACTCAGGAGGCTGAGGCAGGAGAATCGTTTGAATCTAGCAGGTGGAGGTTGCAGTGAGCCAAGATCACTTCATTGCGCTCCAGTCTGGGTGACAGAGCAAGGCTCTGTCTCAAAAAAAAAAAAAAAAAAAGGAAAGAAAAGAAAGATAAGGGACCTAAATGGAAGAAAGGTTTCCACATGTCCCTCAAGGTGGCAAAACGTTGATACCAGCAGACTGCGATAAGTCACATATATCTATTGAAATAACCAGAGCAACCAAAATAAAAACTCTATGAAGAAATACACTCAAAAATACTACAAGTAAGTCAAAATGAAATACTAAAAATTATTCAAGTAACAAGAAAAGAGAAAAAAGAATGATAACCAGAGGAAACAAACAGAAAACAAATAACAAAATGGTAGGCTTAAGCTCTAACATACTAATGATTAAATCCACCAGAAAGTCATAAAAATTCTAAATGCATATGCACCAAAAACAGTGCCCCAAAATACATTAAACAAACATTGATAGAGCTGAAAGGAGAGAGAAATTCATAATTATAGTTGGAAACTTCAACATCTCCCTCTCAGCAACTGTTAGAACTAGTAGACAGAAAATAATCAGGAATATGGAAGACCTGAACTAGGACTTACCCAAAGAAGGACAATGTATAAAGAAAAGGAATTTATTTATTACAGTTACGGAGTCTGAGAAGTCCAAGGTCAAGGGGTCACATCTGATGAGAGCTTTCCTGCTGGTGGGGACTCTGTGTCCCAAGGGGGCTCAAGGTGTCACATTTGTGGGCAAAGGGGCTGAGTATGCTAATGTGCTAGCTCAGGTCTCTCTTCCTTTTCTTATAAAACCATGTGTTTGCCTCTCATGATAATGTTTTAATTCATTAACCCATTAATCCATGAATGAATTAGGAGCAGAGCCCTCATGATGCAGTCACCTCTTAAAGGCCCCCACCTCTCAATACTGCCACATTGGGGATTAAGTTTCCACATGAGTTTTAGAGGGGACATTCAAACCATAGCAGCAGGGAATTCATACACACATACAAAATTGTTTAACCACATTAGTACATTTAAAATGTAAATTCACACCTCTTTGAGTCACCATTATACGTCTGCCAAATGGCTAAAATTTTTTAAACTGACAATAGTAAGCATTGGAAAGACTTGGAGCAGAGGTAGGTACTCACACACTGCTGGAGGGAGTGCATATTGTACAAATAATTTGGAAAACAGTTGGCATCATGGAATAGAATTTAATATAAGCATATCCTATGCCCCAGAGATTTCACTCATAGATACATAATCAACATAAATATATGGACATGTACCTCAAGAGTTGTTTACAAGGATGGTCACAGCAGCATTGTTCATAATATCCAAAGACTGGAAACAAGCCAGATATCCACAGAGAGATGGAAAAATGGTAACATACTCATTTATGAAAGATTATGTATAATATCTGAGAATAAATGAATTATGACTACATGTAACAACATCTCAGAAACAAAATATTGAGTGCAAAAAGTGAGACACATAAGACTTCTTACTGTGCAGCTACTGATAACATTGATAAAATAATACATATCAAAAATTGAGGGCTACCACTAGACCACACTACAGGAATTTATAATCTTTACAGTACCTATTAAGAAAGGCTATTTGGAGCTCAGATGAAGACATTAATAAAAGTTTAGAAATTTGTAGATAGAAAGAAATACACAAAATTTGAGCAAAAATTAATGAAATGGAAAAATAAAGATAAAACAGAAAGGGTCAAGGGAGAGCAGAGCAAGATGGCTGAATAGAAATTTCACCAATCGCCCCCACTGCAGGAACACCACATTTAACTACTATCTGCTACACAAAAAACCGCCTTCACAAGAACCAACAATCAGGTGAGCAACCATAGTACCTGGTTTTAACTTTCTATCGCTGAAAGAGACACTGAGGAGGGTAGAAAACACAGTCTTGAATCCCTGAAGCCACCCCTCCCCCACTCCCCAGTAGTGGTCCTGTGGCATGGAAAATCTGTGCACTGGGGGAAGGAGAGTGCAGTGATTATGGAACCCTGCACTGAGCTCTGTGCTGCCCTGTCATAGCAGAAAGAAAAACCAGGCTAAACTCACTTGACACCCACCCACAGAGGAAGCATTTAGACCAGTCCTAGGCAGAGGGGCATCATCCATCCCAATGGTTGGAACATAAGTTTTTGCAAGCCCCACCACTGTGGGCTCAAAGGCTTTGGGATCCTAAATAGACCTGAAAGTCAATCTAGGCCACAAGGACTGCAATTCCTAGGTAAGTCCTAGTACTGTGCTGGGCTCAGAGCCAGTGGATGTGGGAGGCACGTGACCTAGTGAGGCACCAGCCGGGCTGGCTGAGGGCATGCTTGTACTATCTTTCCCTCAGCCCTAGGCAGCACAGCTCACAGCAACGAAAGTGACTTCTTCTTTCCCCTTAAGGAGGGGAAAGGGAACTAAAGACAACTTTGTCTTGTGTCTTGAATACCAGCTCAGCCACAGTAGAATATAGGGCACTGTTCAGGATCATAAGGGCCTCATTTTGAGCCCTAGCTCTTGGATAACATTTCTAGACACACCCTGGGCCAGAAGGGAACCCACTGCCGTGAAGGGAAGGACCAGGTCCTGGCAGGATTCATCACCTGCTGACTAAAGAGCCCTTGGGTCCTGAAGAACCAGCAGTGATATCCAGGTACTATGCCATGGGCCTTGGGTGAGACTCTTGAGACATCCTGGCTTCAGGGGAGAACTACCACATTCCCAGCTGTGGTGGTCATGGTAAGACACTGCTTCTGCTTGAGAAAAGCAGACGGAAAAGTAAAGGGGGCTTAGTCTTGCACCTTATGTACCAGCTCAGTTCAGTGGGGCAGAGCACCAAGCAGGCTCCTGGGATCCCTGATTCCAAAGGCCTTGGCTCTTGGATGACATTTCTGGGCTTGCCCTGGGCCAGAGGGGAGCCCACTGCCCTGAAGGGTGAGTCCCAGGCCTGGCAACATTGACCACAGCTGACTGAAGAGCACTTGGGCTTAAAGTGAACATTGGTGGTAGCCTGGCAGTATCCCATGTAGGCCTGTGGTGGCCATGACCATGGGAGAGGCTCCTCTTCTTGTGGAAAGCAGGGAGAAAAATGAGGACTTTGTCTTGTGATTTGAGTGCTGGCTTACCTGCAGTAGAATAAAGCATCAAGCAGATTTCTAAGGTTCTTGACTCCAGTCACTGGCTCCCAGACAATATATCTGGACCTGCCCAGGGCCTGGGGGAACTTGCCATCCTGAAGGGAAAGACACAAGCCTGGCTGGCTTCATCCCTACTGATTGTAGAGCTCTAGGGCCTTAGGCAAACATAGGCAGTAGCTGGATAGTGGTTACAGTGGGCCTTGGGTGAGACCCAGTGCTGTGCTGGTTTCAGGTTTGGCCCAGCACAATCCCAGTGGTGGCAGCCACAGGGGTGCTTGTGTCACCCCACCTCCAGCTCCAGCACAGATTTGAATGGACATTTCTCAAAAGAAAACATACGAATGGCAAACCGGCATATGAAAAGGAGTCAACATCACTGATCTCAGAGAAATTCAAATAAAAACTACAATGAGATATCATCTCACCCCAGTTAAAATGGCTTTTATCCAAAAGAGACGCAATAACAAATGCTAGCAAGGATGTGAAGAAAAGAGAACTCTTGTACACTCTTGATGGGAATGTAAATTAGTACAACCACTATAGAGAACAGTTTGGAGGTTCCTCAAAAAAACTAAAAATAGAGTTATCATGCAATCCAGGAATCCCACTGCTAGGTATATACCCAGAAGAAAGAAAATTAGTATATCAAAGAGATAGCTGCATTCCTGTGTTTTCAGCACTGTTCACAATAGCCAAGATTTGGAAGCAACCTAAGTGTCCATCAGCAGCTGAATGGATAAAGCAAATGTAGTACATATACACAATGAAGTACTATTCAGCCATAAAAAATGAGATCCTGTCATTTGCAACAGCATGGATGGAACTGGAAGTCATTATGTTAAGTGAAGTAAGCCAGGCACAGAAAGACAAACGTCACATGTTCTCACTTATTTGTGAGAGCTAAAAATTAAAATACTTGAACTCACGGAGGTAGAGAGTAGGAGGGTCACCAGAGTCTGGGAAGGGTATTGGGGGAGTAAGAGAAATGAGGAAGATTAATAGGTACAAACAAAATATTAGAAAGAATGAATAAGACCTACTATTTAGTACAACAGGGTGACTGCAGTCAATAGTAATTCGATTGTATATTTAAAAATAACTAAGAGTATAATTGGATTGTTTGTAACACAAAGGATAAATGCTTGAGGGGATGAATAACCCATTCCCCCTGATGTTTTTTTTTTTTTTTTTTTTTTTTTTTTTTTAGATGGAGTCTCGCACTGTCGCCCAGGTTGGAGTGCAATGGCGCGATCTCGGCTCACTGCAACCTCTGCCTCCTGGGTTCAAGTGATTCTCCTGTCTCAGCCTCCCGAGTAGCTGGGATTACAGGTGTCCGCCACCATGCCCAGCTAATTTTTTGTATTTTTAGTAGAAACGGTGTTTCACCATGTTGACCAGGCTGGTCTCAAACTCCTGACTTCATGATCCACCTACCTCAACCTCCCGAAGTGCTGGGATTACAAGCGTGAGCCATTGCACCCAGCCGATGTGATTATTGTGTATTGCATGCCTGTATCAAAATATCTCACATACCCCATAAATATATACACCTACTAAAATGTACCCACAAAAATTAAAAATTAAAAAAAGAAAGGGTCAACAAAACCAAAATGGTGGTTCTTTGAAAATACTAATAAAAATAAACCAACCTCTAGAATAATTGACCAAAAAAATGAAAAGAGGGATGGCACAGCATACAATACAAGAAATCAAATGGAAACATAACTTGAAATATAACAGACATTTTATTAATTACTATAGAACATTATTCTGCCAATAACTGACAAAACAGACAGTAACTTGAAGAGATCAAACTTGGAACGTGTCTGGAAAAGACACAGAAAACCCAAATATGCCTATGAACCTTAAGACAATCTAGTGGGGATTCAAAATCTCCTCCCAGAACCAGCAACCACGGGTTCGGGCCCAAGGCCCTCCTGCTGTGCTCCACTAGGGTGTGGGGTGCAGGACACGAGTCTCGCAGAGCTGGGCACTGGCCCCATCCTAGAGAAGGGGAGGCTGCCTCCAACACACGGGCCCCCTGGCGATGCCTGGACCTCCCCAGTCAGGCCTGCCTGGCTGCCCCCTCTCTGGGCCAGGGCCTGTCCAAGGCCCTTTCTCCCTGCTGGGGTTGGGGTGAACCTGGCACCAAGTAACTCCCTACCCCACCAGCCCTGGTGCCCCCAGCACATCCAGTGACCTGTCCTTGGCTCTGAGTTTCTCAAAAGCAGAGGCACCTGCAGGGAGGAGGAGGTGACCAGAAGGACCCTGAGGCCCTGCCACGAGGCCCAGTGGGTCCAGCCTTCTGCATACAGGGCCAGGCAGCACATCTGGCACCAGGGAAAGAGATGCCCAAAGCCACTGCCATGCCGCCCACTGGGCATGGCTCAACATCCCAGCATCTGTCCCAGTAGACCTCCCATCAGGCACCATGGTGACATCAAGCCTGAGTCCCAAATACCCACCATTCCCTTTCAGTGGGAGAAAGGAAATTTCCAGCTGGGCAACTTCAACCGGAGGACTTTGTGCCTCTTCCCCCTGAACTGCAGCTGTCCTGACTGTAGGAGGTGACCACCTCCACCTTCCCAAAGTCCTGGGCTGAGACAGGAAGCTTCCTAGAAAGCTAGAGAGGCATGGATGTGTCCCTGATGGGCAGCCCAAGTGCCCTCTGCCCTCTGCCCTCTGCAGGGTCCAGGGTAAGAACTGGTGTAAAGTTGGTCCTCAGCAAGGGAAAGCACTGCAGGCTTCCTGGAGGAGGCAGCTGGGAGCTGAATCTTTTTTGAATTTTATTTTTTATTGACAAATAATAATTGTATACATTTGTGGGATACAAGGTGATGCTTTGATATGTTTACAATGTGGAATGATTGAATCAGGCTAAGCAACAATCCATTTCCTCACATGCTTCTGAAGGAAAAATCAAACATTTGTGGTCAGTGGGGATGGATGAACTGGGGACAGGGACTGCTAGTGGGACATGAAGTCATGAGATGCTGGGTCCTTTGAGGGTGGAGACATCTGGCATGGAGCTGTGGACCAAGCATGTCTCACCAACAAGCCTGGTCTTGACTGACATATTAGGGTGCTCTGAAGACCTCTGTGTGAAGGAGCAGAGGGAAAGGCCAGGACAGCTCAGTCCCTGGACAAGCAGGGCGGGCAGAGGAGGCCATGGGCCTCAGCCTCTGGCCTCCGGATGCCATACTTTCAGGCCCAGTGCTCAGACACACTGCTGGTTTCAAGGGAAGAGGGGGCAAGCCAGGTGTGGGGTGACCCTGCTCACCTCACTCCCGGCACCTGAGGGCTGTGCTCATGCACCACTCTCCGCAGAGTTCCCAGGGCACCAGGCACTGGGGCCTCCATCAGGATTCAGAAGCTGGATGAGCTTGTCAGTCTTAGCCCTGCTGTGCTTGGGCACAATGACAACCACCAGCCACCCTGGTCCCCAACCAGCCCTCACCCATCCCTCTCCCTGCACCCTGGGGACTCAGAGAAACAGGTGCCCCATGACCCCTCCACTCAACTCGCACGGACATCTCACCTTAAACAAAACCTGGCTTTCACTGATATCCACTTCCCCTGAGCAGCTCACTCCCTTTCCCCAAGACTTTTGTTCCCTTAAATCCCAGCTCTACCCTGTAAGCAGAAGGAACCCAAAGTCTTTCAGGCTCATTAGGTCTGAGTGGTCTCTCCACACCACTACCATGCACCACAGTAATCCAGGACTCTGGCGTGGATTCCCATGCCTCTACCTCCAGTCTTGCCAAATCCTGGTGGGGCCTAATGTCTATCTTGATGGTTCATCCACACAGCACAGCCCATCCTCAAATGCTGAGTCCAGCACCCCTGACCCACTCCCCACACTCTCAGCAGGACTCCGTCCTTGACCCGTGGCCCCAGGCCCCTTCCCCTGGCCACTGCCCTCAGCCTCCCTGAGCTCTCCTTCTCCAGCCCGGCTCTGCCTTCAGCCTCTTCCCTGAGTCTGTTCTGTGCCTCTTTTCCTAACATCTGGTGTTGAAAAAGAGCTCATTAATTTGCCTTCTATCTTGTTCTCTAACATAGCACTTAAGGTTATAAATTTCCCTCTAGTGCCATTTTACCTGCATCCCATGAGAGTCAATATATGCTGTTTCTATCATTGCTTGGTTTATATCTTTTGTATTTTCCATTATCGTTTATCCTCAGGCTCGTGAGTTATTGTGTTTTCCAGATGTAACTGGGCCCGAGGCTGTCTTCCTGTGATTGACTTCTAACATTATTGCATTGTGATTAGAGAGCATGTCCTGCTTATCATCTCTGCTATTTGTTGAAGCCTCCTTCATGGTCAGTATTATAAATGTTCCATCTGTGCTGGAAAAAATGCGAATGCCCTGCAAATGGGGTACAGGATTCTGTATCTGCCCAGCAGCCCAAACTTAAAGTCTATATTTCGGATCTCTTTATTTTCATGATTTTTATTGTTTGATGCAAATTTCAGAGCGAGATATGCTCAAAGTTCCCACCACACCTGGGGACATGCTAGGTTTGCTGTCGTCTCACTGAGGCTGGGGGCTGCGTCTTCCAGTTGCGTGACCTCCTTCCAAGTTACCTGGTACCACCCCCCACCCGACCCCATGCACCTCACCCTGCCTTACTGGTCGTTTCCCACACCCACTTCCTTTCTGTTAACATTTCATAGCAGATAGCTTGCTTTAAAAACAAAACAAAGCAAAAACTAAAAAAACACAGCCTGAGAATCCATGTTTTGAATAGATGAGTTTAATCTTATTGAAACCATCCCTATAGGTTTTATAAATTTAATTAGCAAAGAGGGGAGGGAGAGAAAGGAAAATAAACCAAGCTTGCAGTGTCCTGAGCGCTGGCTTTTAGGCCAGCTCGCTCTCTGACCCTTCCTCACTGCTGCTCCATGCATACTGCCTCAGAATCACCTTAAAATCAGTTACAAGACTCCAGTTCTCCTAAGTTCAGATAGATAACAACTATCCTCTATAGATAGCAACTTGAACATTGTGAAGTGTTAAGTTGTCCACTTGAGATCTCCTTCTAGGTCCTGCATGCCAACCAAACAGCTGACTGCATCTGCTCTGACTCACCAGAGCATGCAGTGTCCACACCCCAATGATTGCATCCTCTTTAGCCCCACCAATCAGTGGCCCCAATTTTCCACCCCTTGCCCTCCATGATCCTTTAAAAGCTCCAGCCCAAAACTCCTCAGAGAGATGAAGTGAGGGTTCCTCCTGCCTCCTCACTCAGCTACCCTGAGATCGGTAAACTCTTTCTCTGCTGCAAAGCCTGCTGTCTTTGTGCATTGGTCTGTAACTGTACAGCAGGTGTAGGAACCTGGTGGTCCTGTAACATCATTACATTTTACTGTCTTAAGGATATTTTGAATGGCTTTTACCATCTTATTTTCTTTCCACCACTTTTTCTTGGTCCCCAGTGGATTGTGTTTCCTTATTCCCTTTCCCTCCCTACAGGTCTAGAGGTGATAAAATTTTCCTGTTTTAAATGGCTTTCAGATGCACAAAGCTATATGGTCCCCAGTTGGCAGGGTGCCTCCCTTCCCCCTCCTTTTCATCTGTCTGTGAGGGACCCACTTCAGCCCCTGATACTGTTGTGTTGGTCTAACCCCTTCTCCCGTGTCCCCATCTCCTTCCTCACACACTTAACATCAGCAGCCTCCCCATTTATGTGGTACCTCTCCAGGCCACGTGCCACTTATTTACAGTTGACCCTTGAACAACATGGGTTTGAACCACACACATCCACTTACACACTTCTGCCTCTGACACCCCTGAGAAAGCAAGACTAACCCCTTCTCTTCCTCCTCCTCCTCAGCCTGCTTAAGACAAGGATGAAGACCTTTGTGATGCTCCACTTCCATTTAATGAGTAAATACATTCTCTTGCTTATTATTTTCTCTGGCCTACTTCATAGAAGAATACAGCATATGATACATCTGTGTAGTGTGGGTAAACAAAAGGATAAAAATAAAATAAAATAAAAAATAATACAGAATATAACACATATAACCTACAAAACATGTGTTCATTGACTGTATGTGTTATTGGTAAGGTTTTGGTGAACAGTAGGCTATTAGTAGTTACGTTTTGAGGAGGTCAAAAGTTATGTGCAAATTTTCAACTGTGAGGGGGTTCAGTGCCCCTAGCCCCCACATTGTTTAAGGGTCAGCTGTATTTCCATCTATTTGTAGATAAGAAAAATACAAAGCATCATTTATGTGGGCATTAGTGGTGCACACTAATGGTATATTGGGCTGAAATTCCAATTTGATCTTTCTTGTTATTTAGCTATGCCTGCTTCACACCTCCTTTCCATGCTCCCCACTGACCTGGTGACTTGGTCTCCTGCCTTCTGTGGGGCCTTGAGAACTCTGAGGTCAGACTCACTCTTGTTTCTCTGTAGCTGTTTTTCCCTCTGTGATTCTAATTTTTCTGGTGTGTGTGCCTGCCACTCTGTGAACACTTCCATCTAAAGTCTTGTGTCTGTGTTTAGTTCTTGGAAATTCTCTGCCAGCCCTTCTTCAAATATGTTCTCCTGACCTGTATTCTTCCATTCTTCCCAGGACTCCTTGGAGATGGGCAGGGGCCATCTTGTTCCACCTTCCTCACCTCTCAACCTGCCTCCCACCTCCTTATACCCTCCTGATACTTCCTGGAGAGTCCCTTGGTGAAATCTTCCAGTCCCTTTCAACAATTATACTTATTTAGAATTATATTACAGTTTCATACATTATATTTATGAATTCTAGTCTATCTATAAATTATATTTTTTACACCCAACATCTCCAACTGGTTTGTCATGACAGCCACTTCTTTTGAGCTCATGTTCATTGTATGCTCCCTTACGACGAAGTCCTCTGAGGACTTTGGTCACTTGTTCTAAGTCCTGCTCTCTCTGTCTTCTATGGCACAGGTGTGTCCTTTAGGAGCTGGGCGCAGCTGGGAGCTACTTCTGCAGACATGTTTGGATTTTGTGTTGGGTCTGAACTGCCTGCTCTGATACCTGCTGTACCCAGGGGCAGAACAGCCACTGCCAGCTCAGAGGTTGCGTGCCCCTTGGGCTGGCTCAGCCCAGGGAGCAGGAGGGGGCCAACACCATGTGGAGGCTTCCAGCTGTCCTCCACCTGTGTCATGGCATCCCCGGCAACCTGAACCCGACCCCGTCTGTGCCCCAGGCATCCCTGTGGGGCTGTATTTGCTTTGAGTCTCTCTCCTCCAGCATTTCCTGGGCTGGTTTAGGGGGAGGCTGCCAGCAACCCTTGATGACTCACCATTTCCTCCACCAACAGAATACGCAAAATGCAAAGGCCTCTCTTCTCTCTACCTCACCACTGTGCCCGGAGCGCCCCTCACCACCCCACATTCTTCTGCTGACCCCCAGCAGGGCCTCCAACCTGAGTCAACCCAACCCCCTGCTCCTAGGCGCCTTCACTGCCCTGCTCTTCTGTGGGCAGTGGGCGGCCCTGGCCAAAGGGCTGTCACCCTCGCCTCGTCCAGTCCCCATCTGTGCTCCCTACCACACACGCATGTACCCAGCCTTGCACACTCACCCTCGCACACCCACACGCACATGCATGCCCAGACACTCCCACTCGCACCCCCAGGAAGGCGGCGGGGCCAGGGGCTCACTCCTCCGTACACTCCGGGACCCTCTCCTCCAGTTCCTTTCATCCATTTCCTTCCCTGCCCATCTCCAAAACTCGTGACTCTGCTTCTGTTCTTCTCTCTTCAGAAAAGGTCAGGGGATAAAAGCCTCCCCAGTCCCGCACTCCTCTCCACTCATCTCTGGCCTCCCTGTATCCCCACTGTGGCTGCTCCTCTCACTGGGGCCGCAGCTCCCTGCATTCCCTGCCCTTGCAGGAGCCCATGGTGGGCCCTGAGGGGAGTGGTTGTGAGGAATTCAGCTTTCTCACACCTACTAATCTCAGTGCCGTTTCTCACGTGACACCCCACAGAGCCCACCATGTGCCCTGAGGAAGCCTTGGAGAACCACTGGCCATGCCCACCATCTTGTTGGCTCACGCTTGTCTCCTCATGGAACGCTGACTGGCAAATCTGAAGGACCCTGGTGCCCCCTTGTCCCTTCTTGGCCCTGATGGCACCCTGCCCTGTGCCCTCTCTCCCTTCTTGGCATCTGTGCCCTGACCCACTTCTCGGGCCCTCCTCCAGCAGCCCTGGACCTGGCCCTTCTAGCCCTGAGTACTGAGGGAGACTTCGCGTTCGATGACCACCTCACTGGGGGCCCTCCAATCGTGGAGCCTCCAGTCTGGGCCCCCTGTACTTTAGCCCTGCCCTGTTCTGGACACCTCCTCTCCCCCGGCCCGGCACAAAGATCAGCTTCCTATGAGGAGCAGTTCCCCACCTATAGCCACCTACCCAGACACAGAGCCAGGACCTGGGCCAGGCCTTGCCTCACCCCAACACCATCCAGCCCTGAGTCCCTGATCCTGCCCCCTCCATACCTTTCAGGGTGTGTACTCCCTGGAAGCCCGGCTCCACCTCTGTGCCTGCATCACAGAAGCCCCTGATGGACCCCATCTCCCCTGCCCATCGTCCTTCCAGACACAGCCCAGGCCTGGAGCCCCCAACCTTTCCTTGGTCCACACCCCCTAGGTCCAAGTCTAAGCTCCAGGTGGCTTGTTGCCATCTGAGCATCTCCCCTTACTCCCACACCCTGCCTCCCACCAGGGGAATAACCATCCCATCTGGGCTGGGATGGGCACTTTCCCAGGTAGATTCCGGGCAGATGGACGAGCTGGTCACCTGCAGCCTGCTCTATGCCCAGGCTGGTCTATGGCCCCTTCAGCCTCTTCCCCTCCAGGCTGCCCATCCTACCCTAGGGCTCACTCGGGGAGCCTGCTGGGCCCTCCCAGGTGGGCTGGGGACTCGTGTGCTCCCCTGGCTTTATCCCATCTCTGCACAACTGTGGGCTCTGACCCCTGCAGAGAAGGGACCATGGGCTTTATCTCTGCATCCTCATCTCATGAGTGCCTGCAGCCTCAGTGGTCTCCACTCACAACCCGTCTGATTATCATGAAAGGGGGGCTGGCTATGGCTACACATAACCCCCAGTCTCTCTGGGGGAGTGAGGACAGAAGAGAAGCCCAATATCTTCAGGACCTGCCCTGAGTCCCTGGGCGTGGTGTGGGGCTAGGTAACCAATGCAGAAAGCAGACGGTTCACCTGCCTCTCCAGAAAGCAGTAAGCACTCATTCACCCAGACCCCAGGAGGGTGCGCCATGATGCAGTGGCCTCCCCTCTCCCCGGGACAGGAAAAGGGTGTGCATCCAAGGGGCCCTGTCCTCTCCCTCCCACCCCTGGCCGGGCTGAGGATGGGGCTGCATCAGGGGCTCCTGTTCCTCTGCAGTGAGTGAGCAGGGCTCCAGCAGGCCCGCAGTCAGTCTTCCAGCCATCAGCCACCGACCTCACTGACTTCATCCATACGAGGATGCCTCTGGCCATCCCAAGGACACTGCCCCTCTGTCCCTGCCATTGGACCACCCACCACCAGCCCAGAAGCCCAAGGGGCATGTCCAGACACTTTCACTCCTGAGCAGTGACAGAGACACAGCCCCAGGGAGGGGAGGCAGAACCTGCCCCCAGGAACCTGCCCAGGATCCCAGGGTCAAGCCTAGGCTGGGGGCGGGGCAGCCCCACTTGACATCCACTCAGGTGGCCACAGGGGATGTTCAGACTCCCACTGGGCAAGGCTATGAATTGCTCACCAAGCTCTCAGTGCGGTTGACACTCCTGACACAGCTCCAGGCAGGATAGTGAGGGAGGTTAATATCATGTGGAGAAGAGACAGGAGGGCACTCCAGTGTGGCCCTAGGCCCTGAGAAAAGCTTGGGCCCTGCTCACCCTGCCTTGCATGTTCTCTGCCTCCGTGTCTCCCGTAAGAAAGCAGCAAGACTGAAGATGAGTCTAATAGCCCAGCATGGCTGCCCTGTGCACTGAGGCTTCCTGGTGGAGGCTGGCACCTCTCCAATCCCCTTCTGTTCTGTGGTCTTGCTGAGCTCTCCTCACTGGATCCCTTTCCCAGGGAGAGGGTGGCAGCCACATGGCTCTGGACCCACCGAGGTTCCTGTGCTGGGGGGCACCCTATGCAAGGGAGCACCCTAAGCAGCTGAGAGCTGTATGCAGCCAAACATCCTATGCAGCTGAGCACCCCATGCGGGTGAGTACTGTATGCAGGGGAGCACCCTATGCAACTGAGTGTCCTAGGCAGGGGAGCGCCATCCAGCCCCCAGACATGGCTCTGCAGTTGGCCTCTGAGCATCTCTATTCATCCCCGAAGAACACAAGCACTGCCCCCGGACTGAGCTGGGCAGGGAAGCGGATCCACCAGTGATCCTTGGACACAGGGCTGGTGCAGGGGGTGCTCAGCCAGTTTCTAGGATGAGTAAAAGGAGGACATTAGTGCTTGGAAAGTCTTCTATTTAATTCCAACAGAAACCTCTTATCTGTCTGTCTTATTTGTTTTTCACAACTGGCTGGGCTGTGTTCACCACCTCCATGTGTGTGTCAGGGTCTTCCAGAGGAACAGAACCTGTAGGAGACGCTCAGGTTCATGGCACAGATTTATCATGGGAACTGGTTCACAGAACCTTGGAGGCCAAGAAGTCCCAGGACCTGCTGTCTGCAGGCCAGAGCCTGGGGAGCCATTGTTTGGCTTTAATCTGAGTCCGGGGGCCTGAGAACCAGGGGAGCCCATGGTGTGAACCCCAGTCCAGGGGCAGGAGAGGACCCATGCCCCAGCTCAAAGGGAAGGTAGAAAAGCATCCTACTTCCTTGGCCTTTCTGCTCTCTCCTGGCTGTGAGCAGAGTGGATGCTCCCCACTCACAGGCAAGGGGTCCGCTTTACTCAGGCGGCTGATTCCGACACTAATCTCACCCAGAAATGTCCTCGCAGACACCCAGAATCATAGCTGACCTGGGCACCCCAGGGCCCCATCAGGTGGACACATAAATTAACCAGCATAACATCTTAGTTATGTTCACCTTGTGCCCCATGCCTGCTGTCATGCTAGGGCTTGTGGGCTGTCCTGCCGAGACATGCACCTGAACAGCAGGCACATGAATGACCAAAAGGACCCTCATACATCAATCTAAATGCCAGATGCAGCAGCACATGTTTCAGGCTCACATGGCCCTGAAGGTTGAGGAGAGCTGGCCACACAGGTCACTAGTGGGGAGCTGGGACCTAAACCCAGGCCCAGCTGGCATCCGAGCTAAAGCTCCCCACCACTGTGCAGTGACTCAAGGGATGCGCCAGCCCCAGGCGCCTTATGGCTTCCCCACTGTCTGATGACAGAAACGAGGGCGCCACTGTGCCAGGAGCTGCATGGCACTGCGGTGACAGAGACCACCCCCACCGCCCACGCCCCAACCCCCAAGGACTCTAACCAGCTTTCCAGCATCCTGTAGCTGGTGGGTTATATTTCTTTCTGCCCTTACTTATCTGAATGAATTTGTAACAGCTCACAACATAACACAAATATAAGAAAACTGAAACCATCATGGCTAGACAACAGTTGTGTGGGTTTATCTGACCATATCACACAGATAACAATTTGTAGGCACATGTGTGTATCACACACACACACACACACACACACACACACACACACACACAAGGTCTGCCCAGATTTCCAACAAAAATGGTGCCGGTGCAGCATCTGAACAGCTGAGCAGGGATCATCTGCATGTGATGGGAAGGCCAGGAAAGAAAACAGCAGCGTGAGCCTTCAATGATTTCTTAAGGACATGTCTCTAAATGATTTAATCTCTTCCTGAGACACTGCCCATGAATTGATGACCTCTGCTTTTCCTTTCTCTGATGAGCAGTGGCTCTTCTGACAGGCTAGTAAATTTCTCTCATTGCTTCTGCTAAGAAATTTTTTTTGAGATGATGAGGGGAAAGTGCTTTCTTGCAAGCACTCTGCACCCCACCCCCTTCCTCTCCACAGTGGAAGGAAGGATGAGCTGGTGGCAGAGCTCCGGGGATAAGCCAAGTCCCGTTAAATTAAAACAAATGCCGGTGACTTCCCGATGGTGACTCATACACAAGGAGGCTGGAGACAGGGGATGCAGAGCTGGCTGCCTTCCGAACTGTGCCCAAGCCCATCATGAAGTGGCCATGAGCAGAGCACCTCCTGGACTCCTGCCTGACCCAGAGAACCCCAAATCTCCACACTCGCCTCTGAAGTGGGGAGGGAATGCTAGAAGAACCCATAAGGAACCTCACTCTGCCTCCCAGAATCAGTGTTACAACATCCAACAAATGCATGCCTACCGTGCATTTCTGCAGGCAGGCACACAGCAAGCTTGTGCACCTCTACTGGGAAGTCCTCCAGGATGCACCACCAGGAAGTGCTGTGCAAAGCCCTAGAGACTGACTACAGCAGCCAGTCTGGGAAGGCTGGAGGAGGAGGGGACGGGTGCAGAATCAGGAGCACTGTGACAGGCGAGGAAGGCACCCCGAGGGAGGGTGCAGTGGGCAGGGGGCTGAGCCCACACTGATCTGGGTACCCTGTGGGGTGGTCTGGAGACCCCAGAGGCACGGGGAGGGGACTGGGTGAGCATAGTCCTCAGCCAGGTTAGCAGCCCTGGCCTCTTGTCTCTGCCATGGTGCTGGGAAGCTGTGTCACGAAGACCTTCCCATTGCCATCAGGATTTAACCCACACATCCGGCCGCCTGCTCTGCCTGCCTGCGGGGAGAAGTGGGAACCGAGGTCTCAGGTGTGGGCAGGATCTGGGACAGCCTGGATGCCCTCAGTGAGGATTCAGGGGTGGCCACCCCCGGGGGCTGAGCTGGGAACTCCCCACTGTGGCCCCTCTGGCCTGGGAGACTGGTGAAGTGCTCCCAGCCCTTCTCCAGGTGTCCGGCCACTCCCTGCTACCAAGCCTGCTGGGGAGCGGCCCTCAGTGGGAATGAAGCAAAATGCCAGTGTCCAGGCACGGATCTCCCAATGCCCAAGACCTGTCCCAGGGAACACGCGCAGCCAGGGCAGCTCCTGGGGCTCTGGACTCGGGGTGAGGGTGTGGCACTCTCCCAGGGAGGCCAGCCAGGGACTCAAGGGACATTCCCTCCTTAGTGGAACCAGGGCGGTGACTGACTAGAAAACAGTCTGAACTTATGAGTGGATGAAAAAGAAACAAAAAAAGATGGAAATAGGCCAGAAAGATGCTTGTATCAAATATGACAGACCAATTGCTAACATTATTATAAATTAAAAATTTCCTCGCATTTTAATGAATTTAAGTTCTGGATTGATAGAGTCGTGATGGGTATGAATACATCATTCATGGGTGAAATACAAAGAGCAGCGAAACCAACACCAAACCCCAAAGTAGGGCGAACTGCTCAGCCACCACAGCAGTCAAGGAAACTCAGACAGAAGGAGACGGTGCAGTTTTATACCAAACTAGTGTTACCATGGCAAAGCCAACAGCAACGAGTCTGCGTGCAGGAGCCAGGTCGGGGCAGTGTCCTGGGAGCCCATGGCCCACAGTTCACTGCATTCACAATCTGACTGGAGTGGTCATTCCACACTCAGGGGTTCGCGCATGGAAATGATCGGGAAAAAGAAAAGCTGTGTGCACTGCTAGGCTCACCATGGCACTGTCTTCATCAGTAAAAATCAGAACAGTCTACGTGAGCCCCAGCAAGAGGTATGGAGGAAACCTCGAGACAGGACAAACTGTCAAGCCTCTTTCTGGCACAAGGTTAGGGGCAAAGCCCTTGAACAGACAAACACGTCTGATGTTGTCCGAGCGATGGGTCAAGATGGCCAAAGAGCATGACAGCAGTGGCGAGTAAAGAATGCTTCCCCCATATGCAGGAGGCTTTGCCATGTCCTATGCATGTCATGAGCAGTGGCTGTGATAACACTGCAGGCATGTGCTCCCCAGAATGTGCTCTTGGTTGCTCCCTGAGGTGCAGGGTCCTCATCTTCCTTCCCAGCCCACACCTCATAGCCCACATCCTTGGCAGACGGCCCTGTCACAGCCTGCCATCATCCACTCTATGCCCTATCTCTTTCAGGAAAGGGTGTCCAGCCGTCAGCACCAGTGGACAAAATGTACAGAAACCAAGCAGGCTTGTGTGATAAAGAAGGGAGAGACCAAGGGCTGCACCCGAGGGCCAGTCCAAGGAAAGTAGGTCTAGAGTGGAGCATAAAACTTGGCACTGAGCTTCCTGGAAGTCAAGGTAAAAAAGGGGGAAAGGTCTACGACAACCCTCCTCAAGCAGGACAAAAAGTCACGCTTATTTCTTGGGAAAGAGCTTATCATGTGTTTGCTTACATAAAGGTCCTGATGACATCCTGGAGTCTCCAGCTGTTTCCCACCTAACTTGGGGACATTCTTCTGTGACCTGATCTCGCCTCAACCTCATCCAAATGCCCTTAAGTTCTGGTTTTGTGATACATTTCCATGGAGAACTTCGTGATGTCATCAAGGCAGGCCACTCTGAACTATTCCGAATGCGGAGATCATCTGGAGTGGGTGGCTGTCTCATGGCCACGGCCCCTGGCTCCAATAACACCTTGGGTTTTGTCCCGTGATGAGCACTAGCATGAGGGAGGGGGGCGCCTGCTGCTTGCTTGTGGGTCCTGGTTGCTTCTGGGACACAGGAGGCCTTGCTGCCACGTGCCTGAATGCACCCATAGACTCACGAGCAGGAGGGAGAGGGAGCGGGGTGTCAGCCCAAGCAGCTGCCATCATGAGCAGTGGACGCAGGACCAGCTTCCAGGAATGATCCTGTCCTCTCCTAGCACAGCCCCGTGCGCGGACGGGGCATCTACGCCATCCGTGTCATCCAGGGCAGGTCACTAAGCCTCCTGCAACCCCCTTTCCCCGAATCGCCCAGGCGCGGTGGAGCATATACAGCACAGTTGTTTTAGAAATTGGTTGACTCATGAAGCTCCTGGCAAGTAGTAGGCCCGACACGTGGTTGTGGCACTTTTTCCTAAACTGCCTGGGTTCCGTCTCAGCTCCCAGAGAGTGAACATTCCGCCTCTCATCTCAGGACTGGTGCTCTCCAAAGCATTAAGTAGGAAATTGAGAGTAGCAGCAAGTGAGACTTAGAGGGCAGGTGGGCAGAAATCAGTAATGGCACAGCCGTGCCACCGTGACCATCCTGCCCATTGTCTCCTGGGTCTCCTGCTCCTCGAGGTCTCCAAAGTCTCACGCCGCGTTCTCCAGCAGCTGCTCTCTGTGATGGGAGGGTGGGTACAGAGTGGGTTTGCGGGTGATTCTGCTGAAGCCAGGGAGATGACCTCTGTCCAAGGACCCTCAGTCTGAAGCCCAGGCTCCGGGAAGCTCTGCGGGGGACAGCTGACATCACTGGGCATCTCCTTTCTGTCTGCTCTGCACACAGAAACCTGCAGGACACTCTCCATAAGGTGAAGTGAGCAGGGAGGTCAGGTCAGTCCTTCCCAGCCCCACAGCAGCCAGCTCAGCAGGACCCCACATGGATGGGCTTCTGCAACTGTGAGCAAAGCGTGCCCATCAGGCCGTGCCCAGCCCCTAGGATACACATGGGAAGGGCTTCTTCCCAAGACTTGCCACCGGGTGCCTCTGCACGGCCGTGGTGTGCACCCTGCTGCAGGGAGCAGGCACCCTCATCCCTGTGGCCCGTCTCCCCCTTCTTGTCCTCACTCTGAGGCCATAGAAAATTGGCCTGCAGCATCCTCACCCTCAACCTTGCCCTGCTGGGAAAACTTATTCCCTCAACTAAACTCAGGCCCCCAGACGCACTCGCTCGGCCGCAGTTCTCAATCTTCCCTCTGCCTGGAAGGCCCTGTCCAGTGTTTCACACTTGCTAACCAGAGTCCCCTCTGAACTCAGCCCCCTGGATCCAGCCCAGCCCTCCTGGATCCACTTCCCAGAGCACCCCCTGACCCCGCCAGCCCCTCCCACTGACAACAGTGCAGGTCGGTGAAGGTGACCGTGACAGCTCTGGTAATCCTGGGAGAATCCCTGGGAGTGAGCGCAGCTCTCGGGCTCTGATTACAGCTGTTTACCATAATGGAGAGACTATCTGGATTCTCCCCTAATTTCCTCTCCTCTTAAAATTTTCAATTAAGGGCCTAATCTTGATGGAAAATGGCTGCTTTCTGGAGTATTCTCCGTGGTGCTGATTCCTCATTGCTAAGTGCTTTTTCTGGACAGATACAGGCTCTCGATGACTCCAAATAAAATCAGAGCAGAGGAGCTTACCCCAAGAAGGGAGGAGAGCAGAGCAGCAACGGACTGCGCCCCGGAGCCCTCCCTGCTGCCAGAGACAACGGGTGGGTGGAGGGTCTCTTGGGCCCTTCCAGCCTGCAGAGCTGCTGAGAGCCAGGCCTGGCCGCCAACAAAGCAGCTGAAGTCTTGAGAAAACTTCCTGATTGCATTAGCGAGGTCGCACCACCAGGACATAATCAAATCTCCCTGGAGGACGTGGCTTCCGGAAGGGCTGCTACGAGCCGGTGGCAGAACCAGGGCAACCAGGGTCAGACACGGCGGAAAGAGGGAAGTCCCAGGGCTGAGCGTGGGTGGGCATCAGAGGGGTGTGGGCTGCACCATCTGGGTGCAGGGGCCAGCGGGCAGTGCGGGTCCACCCAGCCCAGAGCCAGCCTTTCCCAGCGGTCATGTGCAGAAACCTGGCACACGTCATGGGGCAGCGGTCCCCCATCATAGGCCCTCCTGGTGTTAGCAGTCAGGAGGGTGCCTAGAAAAGCCCCATGGCTACAGGGACAGCAGGATCTGAGCCCACCCTCCACACCAGGAACCTGCCCAGCACCGTAGGCAGGGCCCCGGGTGCCCTTCTCAGGAATGAGTTCTGGTTCCAGCTCAGCCATCCTAGTTCCACCCTGTCTGTACCTCAGCCGACCAGGAAGATGGCTGTGAGGACCACAGAAAACTCCGACACAGAGCTGGCACGAAGGAGCTGTGCCCATGGGAGCTTCGGAGTCCTCAGGCCAGGCCGGCCCTGGCTCTGCCACCTCCTGGCTGAAAGACCTTCAGGCACCTACTGAGCCTCTCAGGGGCTCAGCGTCCTCGTCTGTGGGACAGGGATAATAACAGGGTTGTTTTGAGAGTAAAAGCACAAAACACAGAGCCTGGCTGGAGAAAGCACAGGTAGCTGAGGTCAACCGAGGCTGAATTAAGTGTTCTTAGAAGAGCAGACAGGCCATCCCCCGAAGGCATCAGTGCGGGCAGGAGGGAACCTGCACTTTGCAGTCCCAACACCTCGGGACACAATTCCTGCTAACCTGACCCACAAAAGACCAAAGGACACACCCAAGACCCTGGACCAACATCCCACAACAATGCCTCCTGGTTTCTTCTCTAAGAATACTTCTTTAGAATTTCCCCAGGAAGCTAACTCTATATTCCTAATATACGGACCATGGAAAGAAAACAAGTGTCTCAGTAGGTTTGTTTAACAAATGTGCAAAAGCAGGGATGAACGAAGACGCCCAAAGTCGCGGAGCAGCTCAGTCGCCTCCGACATGCTCGGGGGCCACATCCACCTCCAACCTCTGCCCTGTTCACGCTTTCCTCCACCCAGGTTCCCCTCTTGCCCTGGCACTCCAGGAATTATTTGCTGTCCTGGAAGCTTCCTTTCTCTGCTCCACAGACCCTGAGCCTGGAGCCTCCCTGCCTGCGTGTTCATCTCGCCCTCCGAGTTCCAGGAGCAGGCATCTGTCCTGCTCACCCTGACTCGGCAGGGAGGGCTGAGCTCTGGAGCCTGAGTGGACCCAGACCTGCCCCATGGCCTCCTGTGCCTCCGTGTCCTCCTCACCCTCGACTCACCAAGGAGCCCTGAGGACATGAGGACTGGAACATGCCCAAGACCCACGTTGGGGCCTGGCACACATCAAGCGCCCAGTGAATGCTCGATGACTGAGGACAGCATCGCTTCTTCTAAGAGGGAAAACAAAAAGGAAAGTCAACCAGAGACGATTTGTAAAAGATGGTTTTGACTGAGGCCTTGAAGGATGGGCAAGGATGGGCAAGGGGAGGGAGGACTCAAAGTGCAGAGATGAGAAGGCTCTAGGTGCATGAGTGCCTGTGCATGTGTGCCTGTGCATGTGAATGTGCATGTGCATGTGTGCATGTGCATGTGAATGTGCATGTGCATGTGTGCATGTGTGCACATGTGCATGGGAGCGTGCATGTGTGTGCATGTACGTGTGTGTGCATGTGCCTTGCAGCCTTGCATGTGTGTGTGCATATGCATATGTGTGTTCATATGAGCATGCATGTGTGTGTGCCCTAGTCCAGACAGGGCTCTGAGTGCACTGTGGGGGACAGATGATTCCAGACTCTGCCTTGAGTCTGAAATCAGTGGGACAGATGATCTTGAACAAGCCCTTATGGCTCACTGAGTGTGAGCCAGACTCCATAGAGACAGTGATGGCAGCACACACTCGTGGGGGTCCATCTTCCCTTCAAGGGAAGTCCAGGGGCTGAGGGGCCCAGGAGGCCCATTCATGTGATGGACCCAAGGAGGCTTTCGTGGCTTCTCTGTTAAGATTTGAAGGGGGCCAGGTGTGGTGGCTCACGCCTGTAATCCCAGCACTTTGGGAGGCTGCAGCAGGGGGATCACGAGGTCAGGAGTTCAAGACCAGCCTGGCCAACATAGAGAAACCCCGTCTCTACTAAAAATACAAAAAAAAAAAATTAGCCGGGTGTGGTAGCGGGCGCCTGTAGTCCCGGCTACTTGGGAGGCTGAGGCAGGAGACTCACTTGAACCTGGGAGGCGGAGATTGCAGTGACTTGAGATTGCACCATTGCACTCCAGCCTGGAAGAGAGAGCAGGACTCCGTCTCAAAAAACAAACAAACAAAAAAAGATTTGAAGGGAGCCCGGGGCTGGGTGGTCACAGGATGGAGACATTGACACCCTTGGTCTTGGGTAGCCCCTGCCAGCCCCAGCGTATCTTCAGCAGATGGGGTGACAACAGCGCCACTACCTCTAGTGTGAGGCTCGAGAGAAATTCACGTGACGCACCTGCCTGGGCTTGGTGAGTGGAAGGCTCCCACTGACGCGAGCACTGGTGGTGAGGATGGAGAGGGAGGTGGAGATGGAGGCGACAGTGTGGCCAGAGCAAGAGCACGGCCGTGGCAGGGAGGTCCTCCCAGCCAGCCTTCAGGAGGCCCATGGCTGGCCTCTGGGTAGGAGGAAAGAATGTGGACGAAAAGCAGAACATCCAGCCAGGGGAGGCCCCAGCAATGGCTGTATCAGGGCTGAGTGTGATCACAGGAAAAGTGACCCAAGGATTAAATCGAGTGGAGTCAAGACCACATGGAAGCCTACCTCTCCATGATGGCAACTTTGGAAGAACATGTGAGCTTGTGAAAGTGCACAGAAGGCACTGCTGGCCTGAGTGGGTCCTTGGGCCCTGGTCTCAGGCTGGCTTCTCTCCCTTCCCCAGACCTGCCGCAGCTCCATCCCCTCTCTCCTGCATCCTGGGATTGCTCCCAAATAACCACCTGTTCACAAGCCTTTTCTTTATTTTCTTTTTGCCTTTTCTTCTTTACATTTAAAGCATGAGTCCATCTGGAGCTTATTTTAAAGCATAGTATGAGGACTGACATTGACCTGTTTTTTTAAATGAAATAACTAGTTGTCCCAACCCTGCTTGTTGGATAACGCTGTTCTGTTTCAGGAGCACCCCCACTGTCATACAGCTGTGGGTCTGTACCCCTGGGCTCTCCATCTGGGCACTCCCCTGCCTGTGGCACCTCCTTCCCAAGGGCCGGCCTCACCCAAGGCCCAGCTGCCCTCTCCGTGGCCTGTGCCTTCCTTTCCTGATGCTTCAGATTTTCCCCATTCTCCGGCACTCTCTCCATCCTCCTGGCCTCACTCCGCACCTCCCCTGAGGTGCAGGACTGCCCTGCTCCAGCCCCCAGCTTCCTCACTTCTGAAGCCTTGTGCCCCTGAAGCAGGAGCCCCAGGGTGCACCTGGATGGCAGCTTCTCTCCTGGCCAACAAACGCCTGGTGCTGGCTCCCTTCCCAGCATCTCCCCTCAGCTCCTCAGCTCCACCCCAGGGACTTAACACATACATGCACAGCACACACATGTACAAACATATGCACACACAAACATGCACACAAATGTACATACGGACTTACACAGACACATACAGATGTGCACACACTCGTGCATACACAGATGTGTTCATGCAAACACACATGTGCACACTCACGGGCACGTACACATGTGTGTGTTATGCTAAGAAATCTATTTTGTGTAAAAGTCACTCAGGCTCAAATACGTGTCCAAAGTCACACAGCTACAGAGCGGCAGAACTCAGGTCTCTAGTGCACACAACCCCTGACTTACCGCAGTTCCATTTAACAGTTTTCAACTTTATAGTGATGCAAAAGCCATCACAGTCAGCAGAAACCCTCGTTTGAGTCCCACACGGCCACTCGGTTTTTCGCTTTCAGTACAGTAGTCAATGATTACATGAGGTATCTGACACTTGACTGCAAAACAGGCTTCATGTTGATGCTTCTGCCCACCGCAGGCTCAGGGCAGTGTTCCCAGCCGGCCAAGGTGGGCCGCCACGCTGTGCTATTTGGTAGTCAGGGGGACTTAGTCATTTTCCACTCGCAGTGGCCTCATCGGGCCGCAGCCATGGGTAAGTTGACCAGGGTCTATACTTTCAGCTCCACTGTGGGTATTTTTAAGTGGCAGATTTACAAAACAAAACAAAAAAACAAAACAAAAAACAGGGTTCCAAATAGTAGGGACATAAAAGGAGAGAATGCACGTTGCGGTCAGCCCATGCCTGGGAGCATAAGCACTACAGGGGCATCAGCAAGCGTGACTGGCGATTGCTCCTGCTCTTCCTGGAAGCAGCGGCCCGGGCCCGCCCTGGCCACAGCCCTAGGCGAGGCTGATGAGCCGGGAGCCGCCGCTCTCCGCGGTAGCGAGTCTGCGGCGCCACCTAGTGGTCGCTTTGTGGAACTCTCCGTGGTGCGGGCCGGGAAGGCCGGGTCTCCACAGAGCCGAAGCCGAGCACAGCGGTGCGCGCTCGGCCCAGAGCGTCCCACAGCACCCGGAGACTGGGGCTGGTCCCCCGAAACCCCCAGGGGTGAGAGGAAGGAGGTCCCCAGCCTGCTGAGAGCTGTTCTCTGAGCACACACACGCGCACACTCACACGTGCATGTGTGCATCTTCGGGCAATCTGACGCATTCACACGCACGCACACGCGTGTGCACACGCACCGTCTTTCACAAGTGTGTGCACATGCACACACACTCCCTCTCCCTCGAGCCTGGAAGGCACACTGGGCTCATAGAGGTGGAAATCTCTACCGCGGGAGAGGCACAGCGCCAGGGCCAGGATGCGCGCTTTTATTTCAGACGCGAAAACCGAGGCCCGAAAAAGACAGCAGGTGTCCAACCCTGTCCAACGTATCTGCTGACCGCGCCTTCTGTGTGCGGCCGGAGCAGGTGTGAGGGCAGAGGGTCCACCGCACGCCTGGCCCGCCCCGGGGCCTCCAGCCGCTTCCTCAGGAGCTCCTGGCAGCTGCAGCGACAGCGTGCCCAGCGCCCGAGGGTCCCGTGGAGCCAGGCTTCCCAGCACAAAGGCGTGGTGGAGCTCGCGACCTCGCGGGGCCAGGCACTGCGGGTCCTCGGGTGGGGACTCTGGAGTTGAGTTTTGAAGGACAAGATCACTGAGGATCAAGGAACCAGGAGGGCAGGGAGGGTGGGGAGGGGTGCCTAGGCCTAGTGGGAGAAGCATGTGAAAGTTCCCTAAGAGGGCTGGGGGTGAAGAAGCGCTCGGCCCGGCCTCTCCTGGTAGACTTCTCTAGTGAGTGCCCTGGAGTCTCCCTTCTCCAAGGCCCCATGGACGCCCCAGAAGGGTGACGCCCTTGCCCACGGTGAGATCTGAGTGCTGCACGAGAACGCCCAGAGCCGTGTGCCAAGGCACACACGCTCCCCATGTTATACGCAGGATTGAGGCACCAGGAGGCCCAGGTACTGGCTCAAGCTCGCAGAACTTCATGGCAGGATCTGAAGCAGGCAGATCAGCTCCAAAATCCATGCTGTTTTCAAATTTTTTAATTGTGGCGAAAATATACCTAACACAAAATGCACAGTTGTACCATCTTTTAGTATAGGGTTAACTGGCATTAAGTGCACTCACATTGTCGCATATCCTCTACCACCGTCCATCTCCAGAACTCTTTCATCTTCCCAAAAGGAAATCATACCCATTGAACACCATTGAACACTGAACCCATTGAACACCAACTCCCTCCTTTTGTTAACCATTGCTTTGTCTCTGTGAATTTGCCCCTCATGTAAGTGAAATCGCAACGTATTTGTCCTTTTGTGGCTGGCTTATTCCACCTAGCACAATGTCCTCAAGGCTCATGCCTGTTGGCACACCTCTCAGAATTTCCCTCCTGGCCCAGCAGTATTATAGGCTCATGCCTATTTTCCCAGCTCTTAGGGAGGCAGAGGCAGGAAGATAGCTTGAACCCAGGCGTTCCAGACCTGCCTGGGCAATATAGCAAGATCCCATTCTCCACAAAAAGAAAGAAAAAAAGACAGAAACAAACAAACAAACAAACAAACAAATCCTCCTTCCTGGCAAAGGTTCAGTGACCGTCTACTGTATGTATAACCACATTTTGCTTGCCCATCCACTCACCCATAGACCCCCAGAATGCTTCTACCTTTTGACTCTTGGAATCATGCTGCTTTGAACATGGGTGTGCAAATATCTGTGAGAGTCCCTGCTCTAAAAAAAATCCACATTCTTGGCACCATGAAGAATCACCTCTCACAGACACCAGGGAAGAACAGGTCTGTCTGAAAGCAGAGGGTGAGGAGGGGAAAGTGGGGCTGCGGACCACAGTGGGAGGAGGAAAGTCCACCACTGGGTTCCCATGTGTGGGAGGAGAGAGGAGAGATGTCCTCTAGTGAAGGAACTCTTGTAGCAGCCAGCTGCATTTCTGCTTGGCCTACTGAAGGCCAGCTCAAGAGTCCAGGCCAGGAAGAAGCCAAATGATCGATAAGATCCATCAGGAAACAGAAGTGGGCGGTGTCTCAGCTGCAACAACAAACAGGTAGGACCAGCCATCCACCCCCCAACCCAGGGGAAATGCATCCACCACACAACTACCACCACTGCACTCATGACACTCTCAGGGAGGCATGGGAGCTCCCGGCAAGGCACAACCAGGGCAAGTGACAGTTTGCCAGTCCTGGGCAAGCAGACACCTGTCCTCTCTCCAGTCCCTCATCCACCAGCCTGCGCGAGCAGAGAAACATCCTGCATAAATTAAAAGATTAACCAGATCATCAAAAGATCTGAGCAAACAAAACAAGTGAGACAAAAAAACAAACAAAATAACCACCAACAACAGAAGAACACTCATTTTTACAGAGAGATTTGAGCCCATCCCAACAGAGTACAATGCTGTTTCCAAGCTCATGGACACCATTTGGAAAAATTAGCTGTGCTAAAGGAGCAGGAAGCCTCAGTCCCTTTCCCGGAACTGCTGTTACACAAATCACATTCTCTCACCAGGGAGCCACAAAATTAGAAACCTGCAATAACAAAGACCATGTTAAAAGTGCATTTTGGGGCCAGGCGTGGTGGCTCATGCCTGTAATCCCAGCACTTTGAGAGGTTGAAGCGGGTGGATCACCCAAGGTCAGGAGATCGAGACCAGCCTGAGCAACATGATGAAACCCTGTCTCTACTAAAAATACAAAAAATTAGCTGGGCATAGTGGCACATACCTGTAAACCCAGCTACTGGGGAGGCTGAGGCAACAAAATCGCCTAAACTTAGGAGGCAGAGGTTGCAGTGAGCTGAGATTGTGCCACTGCACTCCAGCCTGAGCGACAGAATGAGACTCTGTCTCAAAAAAAAGAAAAAGTGTGTTTTGGAAACAAAGTTTTCACAACGAAAATTATAAAATGCCTGGAACTCAATAGCAATAGGATATTACATATTAAAATTATGAACTCAACAAAATAGACCTTTAGGGAGAGATTTATATCCTCAGATTAATTTGTCAGAAACAGGATAAAAGGAGAAAGCTGATGATAATTTGAGTAAAAGAGAAAATAAAAACTAACATGAAAAACTTTTCAGAAACCAACTACAGTAAGTGTGTGACCTATCAGAATCTTTGGATATGTCCAAAGCAGTTCCCAGGGGAAATGTTATAGCTGCAAGTGTTTATTAATACGCTTGAACAAAAGATATATAAAATTATATAAACTAAGTAAACATACAAGAATGTTTTTTAAGGGAAACAAGGAATCAATGTATTTAATTTTAAAACAGCCATAATAAAAGTAGACTTGATAAATAAAACCCACAACCACTTCTTTGAAAAGACCATTAAAATAAAAAAACCTCTGGGAAGTCAAGCAAAAGAGAAAGAAAAGGCACAAATTTTAAAACATTAGATTTAGAAAAATGGCATAATAACCGATGTGGAGAAGCTGCTTCAAATCAAGGAGACAGGAGGCCAGCTTCATTCCATGGGAGGCCAGCTTCATTCCATGGGAGGCCAGCTTCATTCCATGGGAGGTCAGCTTCATTCCAGTAGGTTCTGTTTCACCTGGATGAAATGCAAGATTTTCTTGGAATGTATAAATTGGCTTAGCAGGAGGCAGAAAACCTGAATAAACAGAACAATAAACAGAACAAACAAAAATGGTAAGCAGAGGTGGTTGAGGGGCTCCATCAGCCTCCAGGGACGGGCTGCTGTGTTAGGGAGGGCCAGAGCACAGGGGAGGTGGAGCGCAATTCTTTCTACAAGATTAGCAAGCTGAACTTGAATCTCACACACACACACACACGCACACACGCCACAGTGACATGGAAAGAACCCCCAGGACACTTATGAGATGTAAAAATAGAAAGTTTCTGCACAAAACAATTGTTTATGTGTTTAAAAGATACCAAGTGGCAGAAAATAGTGATTTACGTATGCCAGTGTCTAGGAAGAAACCTGGAAGGCGCACGCCAGACTCACTGCTGGGTTGGCTGGGGAGGAGACGAGGGGGTGGGAGCAGCTAAGGAGGACACACACTCTTTTAACTCTGTTCCCGTGTTGCCAGGATGTTTACCAACTGAAGATATTTTTTAAATTATTTTTTAATTAATTATTATTTTTTCATTTTTACTTTAAGTTCTGGGATACATGTGCAGAACGTGCAGGTTTATTACATAGGTATACATGTGCCATGGTGGTTTGCTGCACCCATCAACTTGTCATCTAGGTTTTAAGCCCTGCATGCATTAGGTATTTGTCCTAATGCTCTCCTTTCCCTTGCCCCCCATCCCCCAATAGACACCGGTGTGTGATGTTCCCCTCCCTGTGTCCACGTGTTCTCATTGTTCAGCTCCCTCTTATGAGTGAGATCATGCAGTACAAACTGAAGATATTTATACATTACTTTAAAGTAATTAAATTAAACTAAACTAAATGTAAGCCAATCAATACATGTAAATAAATAAAACCAATAATTAATAACAAGAGAAAAGTAATTCATACTTTAATAATTACTAATTTAAATATTTCTCAGCTAAAAATTAAAAATTTAGAAAATGTGGAAATATGTTTCATAATAGGAGGATATTATAAATGAAAGGGCATTTCTGTAGTCAAAGGGGTAGGAAAGACACACCCAAACAAGACACAACCCCAAAACCAAAATGAAAACTACCAGGTTTTGATTATATGAATATCTAAAACTCTGAATACAGAAAGGCCTCATGGACATGTCAAAAGGTAAGCTTCACACCAGGGAAAAGTCTTTTATAACGTGTATAAGCAGCCACGGGATTTATATGCAGAACATATAAAGAGCTTTTACAAAATCAATGTGTGAAGGGCAACCAACCCAACAGAAAAATGGGCAGAGGATTAGCACAAACCACAGGAGACAGCAGAATGGCCAGTAAACACTTGAAGGGATGCTAAACCCTCCCACTGTCTAATAAAAATGCAAATGTAAACAATAATGAAATGCGCCTTGTGCTCACCAGACTGGCAAGATGAAAAGCCCTGAGCCCCTTCACCGCCAGTGGAGTCGGGAGATGGGCACTTCATGCCCTGCGAGAGGACACGGGATCTGGCACAGCCGTTTAGGAGCACGGAGTGACTCGAAAATGTGGAGGGGAAATGCACCTACTCCCTGACCGACGATTGCAATCCTGCTTCAAATAATCTACTCCAGAAAAGTGGTCACCAGCATGTGCTGGGGTGTGCCCCCCGAAACAGCGAAGGATTTAAGACTTATCACCATTATAAAGATTAGCAAATGGAGGCTGGGAAAAATTAAATGTCTGTCCCAAGTCACAGGACTGGCAAATACAGTCATCCCTAGGATTCGGTAGGGGATTGGTTCCAGGATCCCTGAAGATATGAAAATCCACAGAAGCTCAAGTCCCTGAGCATGACATAGTATCTGTATGTAACTTGTGCACATCCTCCCGTATAGCTCAAACCATCTCTAAGTTACCTGTAATATCTTGTATACTGTGAATGCTATGGAAACAGGTGTTATACTGTTAGGGAAGAACAACAAGGCAAAAAGTCTGTACATGTTCAGTACAGACAGAACCATCCACTTCTTTTTCTGAATATTTTCAACCCATGGTTGGTTGAATCCAAGGACTGGAACCCATAGGTAGGGAGGGTCCACTGCAGTACAAACACGTTTTGAGTTTAAGCAGTGGAAGTCCCTTGCTTTCAACCTCTACACTGCACAAAAGCCATCACCACTGGACATGCAGGAAAAGTAAAAGCAACCAAAATACACTCCTGAAATAAAGTATGGTCTAAGCACTCCGTGGAATTTTTGCAGCTATTGAAACTGGTAACACAGTGACGTGCAGTGGTCTCTGAAGCATATTTTTATCAGAGGCATTAAAGGGAAAAGAATTAAGTTTATCTGAAAGAATAAACACAAAAGAACAGGCAGAAAAAAACCCCAAAATGAAGAGAAATTTGCCCTGCAGACGTTAAAATGCCAGATACACCAAATCATGCAAACACAACATCAAAACACAGCTTGGTGGAGATGGAGGGACAGATGGGGAGGCGGAGAGCGTGGAAAGGCTGGAAAACAGTCCCAAATGGACACACGTCTCCATGTGACACTTTTTTTTTTTTTTTTTTTTTTTTTTTTTGAGACAGGGTCTTGCTCTGTTGCCCAGGCTGGAGTGCAGTGGCGTGATCTCAGCTCACTGCAATATCCACCTCCCAGGTTCAAGCGATTCTCCTGCCTCAGCCTCTTGAGTAGCTGGGACTACAGGCATGCACCACCATGCCAGGCCAGTTTTTGCATTTTTAGTAGACATGGGGTTTCCCTATGTTGTTCAGGCTGGTCTTGAACTCCTAGCCTCAAGTGATCAGCCCGCCTCCGACTTCCAAAGTGCTGAGATTACAGGTGCCCGCCACCACGCCCAACTAATTTTTGTATTTTTAGTAGAGATGGGGTTTTATCAGGTTGGCCAGGCTGGTCTCGAACTCCTGACCTCAAGTGATCCACCCGCCTGGGCCTCCCAAAGTGCTGGGGTTACAGTGTGAGCCACGGCGCCCGGCCAGAACACATTTCCTTTTAATGGAAACAGTAATTCTCTGTGGCCACCCAGCCAGCCCACATTCCTCCACCAGGCAACCACCGCCTCGGAGGAAGCTGGACTGTGCGGCACACGCGTAGATCATTGCTTACTTAGATGACTGTGAACCATTGACGCTGGGGAAGCACCACTCCTCCCCAGACCTGGCAGCATCCTCCCCGGTTCCTTTTTCTTGCTGAAATATTTCTCCAAGAGTGTTTTTGGGGTTGACTCTCAAGGGGCTGATAGGACTGAGGATGGCTTCCTGCGCGCCCGTATTTCACGGCGGTGAGCAGGACGCAGTCCGGGTTCCAGAGTCCTTTCCTCTCGCGTCTGAAGCTGTCACTCCCTTTCTTCCTGCATCCGTTGTCTGTGCCGCGATTCTATCGTCAGCACCACTCCCGTTCCTGTGCGGGTTACCTGCTTTTTCTCTTTGGAAGTTTTTAGAATTTTGACTCAAAATGTAGATGTTTTTCTTTGAAATTACACATAACATTTTAACTTTAAAATATAATTAACGCTCTGCAAGCCCTTTCAGTTTGAAGATGTGCGTCTTTTCTTAATTGGGGAAAGTTCCTAGTCATTTTTCAGATACCTCCTCGTATCTATTCATTTTTCCTCTTCCAAGCACTGAATATTTCTCCCTCACCTCTGTCTCCTCAGCCCCTTCAGGTCCTTCTAGAAGGGCTCAGAGCCTGACCTGTCTCACTTGTTCATTTTCTGCTCACCAACCTTCCCACCAAGTTCATCACTTAAGTCCCCGCGTGTTCCAGTCCAGTATCCCCGGCTGCGGCTTCTGCATAACTGCCCATTCCAGCCGCGCTCTCCCTGCGTCCTGAGGGTATGTGACGGATTTGGGTCTTGTCCGCTCATCTGCTCCCTCCCATGTACCTTGGAGTTTTTTCCCTCCCAGAGTTCACTCCCCTCGCTGTCTCCGCTCTCTGTTCCCTGGGAATGGTCAGCTGCCTTAGGCTCCAGTTGACACCTTCCTGGTGGGTTTCAAGGAGGCAGGCAGGGGGCTCCTCGAGGCAGGGCCTCTGGCAGGATGATTGGGGCCCTCTTTGCTCATCCCCGGGGGCTGCTCTGGTCTGCAGGGAACGCCCCTGTCCTTCTAGCCGGTGCTGTCTGTCCAGGGCTGCCCTGTGCTGTATTTGGTTGTCCTTGGGCTGGGGAGGAGGGCTGCCCAGGGGCCACCAGCCAGCCTGCTCAGGCGTCATGGCCCTCAATCCAGGAGGCTGCTGAGGTGCTCTGGCCTTGCCTGGATTCCTGGGGCTGGTAAGGGTGGGATCTTCTACAGGAAAGCAGGGCCAGGCAGATGACAGGCCCAGGTGGGCCCCGGAGCAGAGAGCTGCAGCCTGGTCCGGGCGGGTGCAGTGTGGCCACCTCCACTCAGACTGTGCTTCCCCTCCCGCCCCAGACTCCACCGACCACCTGGCCTCCGCGACGCCCTCCCGGGTTTCCTCTTAGGTTCTGGGATCCAACAACTGTCATCCCTTTGATGGCATCTCCAAGGTCTGGATTCATGGGAAGGAGCCAGCAGCCTGTATTAATTAATCACCTCATAAAGGAACCAAAAGCCAAATTTACAAACAAAAATCGTAACATTAGATGTTGTCAGGGGTGGAGGAAATGGAGATGTGGAAACATTGCTGGTGGGTGTGTGAACTGACACACCCTCCCGAGGACCTTGTGGCAACACGTTCCAAATGCCTGGAGAGTGGACCCTAGTGTTCTATGACGAGGTGGCATCTGCTCTCTAAATACAACTGGACACCCTGGAAATAATTTAACAGACATAAGAGGACTCTGGGAGGTGGAGAGGAAGGAAGGCTGTCCAGGAACCTCAGGACTTTGGGGGTGACGCTGTACCAGGTCCTGAGTTTTCTTTTTCCCTCTCATATCCTGGATGGGCCCAGAGAACCCTGCAACCTGCAACTGCCAAAACGTGCAGGGGGAAAAAAGAAAAGAAAAAGAGCCTGTTCTCTCTGGTGAAAGGACTGAGAAGGGCATCTCACTGGAGACCCAGTGAGGAGATTCCCACTGATCCATGTCACAGCAGCTCCGCCCAGGCCTGCCCTCAGCATCACACCCAGGCCACAACAGGCTCTGCTGACTACGGCTCAGAGACCACACCCAGCACCCGGTGTTCCTTAACTTACCCCCACCACACAGGGCAACCCTGGCAACACACGCAGGGATTGAACCAGAGCCACGGCAGATCCAGAAGAACAAACCAGACCGGAATAGCACTGGGAGGGCTTTGAAAACTAAATTGTCATTGACTCTACATTTCCCCAAAGCAGGCTGGGGCCTATATGGTAAACCAAATTAAGGGTACCATGGACTGAACTGGAATGTTCACATAGGATCAAAAGTTTCCTTACATAATAACCAAAATCTCCAGAATATATTTGAAATTATTTGTCATATCAGGAAACATAAAAAGCAACTTGAAGCCAGGTGAGGGGGCTCCCACCTGTAATCCCAGCACTTCGGAAGGTCAATCAGGAGGATGACTTGAGCCCAGGAGTTTGAGATCAGCCTGGGCAACACAGCATGACCCTGTCTCTACAAAAAATTTAAAAATTAGCCAGCTGTGGTGGCACACACCTGTGGTGCCGGCTACTTAGGAGGCTGAAGCAGGAGGATCTCTTGAGCCTGGCAGTTTGAGGCTACAGTGAGCCGAGATCATGCTACTGCACTCCAGTCTGAGCGACAGAGAAAGACTCTGTCTCAAAAACATAACAGAACAAACAAAAAACAACTTAAATAGCAAAATAAGATTAACCAAGATAAATCAGATGTTGGAACTTTAAAGCAGCCATCAAAAAAATGCTTCAGAAAACAATGGCGAATTCTCTTGAAACAAGAACAAAATGAAAATCATACGACTGAAAAATGCAATAACTAAATGAAAAAATGTGCAGTTGGGTTCAATAGCAGAGTGGGGATGACAGAGAACAGAGTCTGTTGATTCAAGGACGATTAATAGAGCGGACCCATAGGAACGATGGAGAGATAGGAGACTGAGAAATAAACATCTCCTTGCAGACGGGCGGGCAGTGACAAAAGGCCCAGCGTTCCTGTCACCAGAGTCCCAGGAGGAGAGGAAGGAATGTGTAGTGAAAAAGTATTCAAAGGCACAATGGTTGAAGACTTCCCAAATTCGGTGAAAGAAATAAACCTGCAGATTCAAGAATCTAAGCAAACCCCAAATAGGATTAACACATCATAACGGAACTTCAGGAAAGGAAAGACAAATAAATAAATCTTTTGAACCACCAGAGAAAAACGATGCATTAAGGGACACTGCTTCTGAGGATGGTGGGCTTCTCTAAAACCACGAGGCAGAGGGGGCGGCACACCATCGCCACGTGCTGAGAAAAACTGTCTGCCCAGAACCCTATTCAGTGAACATATCCTTCAGGGATGAGGGGAAAATAAAGATATTCTAAGAGGAAGGAAAACTAGGATAATTTGTTACCAGAAAACCTACCCTTAATAAATGGCTAAAAGAAGATCTCCTAACAAAAAGGAAATAAGGAAATCAGAAATAGCAACAACAGAAGGGGTAATCATATGGTAAATATAATTGACTACGATGAGTTTCTTAAATTATATTTTATGGTTGAAGCAAAAAATAATAACATCATCTGCTGTGGCGCTCTACATCTGAAGAGGAAATATTTATGATAATTACATGTTTAAGTGGGGGAGGCAAAGGGGAAATAAATAAAAGTAAGCTTTTGATATTTCTCATGAAGTGGTGAAACACTGATGGCAGCAGGCTGTGATAAGTTACATGTGTGTATTATAATCAATCCTAGAGCAGCCACTTAGAAAACGATACAAAGCAATGCACCCAAAAGTATAAATAATTCAAAACAAAATGCTAAAAACGGTTCAACTAATCCATGACAAGTGAAATGAAACAGGTTAAAGGAAACATAAGAAACATGCAGAAAGCAAATACAAATGGCACATTTGAGTCCTAACTGTAATTTCTGTGTGGTAAAGAATTCGGCCTAGCCCAAAGAGAGGTCTAGCCTTTGTCCTGGCTCCTGGTAAGTAGTCCTGAAGCCATGTGACAGGAGGGTCTCTGTTATTCATGGTGGGCCCCTCAGACCATACTGAAGTTTCTGCCACCAGCTGGCCCATGGTGGGCCCTCCCAGGAATGTGCTGTCAGCCCCAGATTCCGGGAAAGGGAGTGGTGACCACAGAGTTCCAACCAGTCTGCAACAGATCAGTCAATTATGGCTGCACAGTGCAGCTCCAGGAAACACTCTGGACACCAAAGCTTGGGTGAGGTTCCTAGGTTGGCAGTGCTTCATGGTATTGTCACACGTGGATGTGGGGGAGGGTAATGCACCTGAGGACAACAGAGGCTTCACAGAGCCTCCTAGCCCTGCCCTCTGTGCTGGTTCTGAGTTGTATTCTTTCCCTGCAGTAAACAGTAACCATGTGTATAGCAGTTTTCAATGAGTTCTTTGAGTTCTTCCAGCAAATGATTGAAACTTAGGGTGCTTTGGAAACCTCTAAAACTTGCTGTTGGTGTCAGGAATGAGGGAAATTTTAGGAACCATGCCCTCAGACTTTGCAGTTTGGATAAATCTGAGAAAAACATAGAAATAGCAGAGTAAATGCAAAAATATGACCCATTATATGAGGTCCATAAGATACTCATTTCTAATATCATGGCATAGGTATTTAATAGATTGAAAGTGAAAGAACAGAAAAAAATATTTCATGCAAACAAACAGGAACTTTTATAAAAGCAGGAGTTGTTATAATAATATCAGAGTTCACAGCAAAAAGAATTTCTAGGACAAAAGAGGAATATTACATAATAACAGAAGAGCAAGAGTATATCTTGATCCTAAATATATGTGCACCAAACAACACAGCTTCAAAACACATGAAGCAAAACCTGATAGAGCTTAAAAAATAAATAGAAAAATCCATAATTATAGTTGGGATATGTCAACATCTCACTTTCAAAATTTGTAAAATTACTAGACAAAAAAAATCAGCAAGAATATAGGATAACTAAACAATATTATTAGCCAGTAGGGTATCCTTAACATTTATGGAAAACTCTATCCATCAACAGCAAACATGCATTATTTTCAAGCTCTTATAGAACAGACTGTAGATCTTAAAACAAACCTTAACAAATTTTTAAAAACTGAAATCATACAAAGTATGTCTTCTGACCACAATGGAATCAAACTAGAAATAAATTGCAGAAAGACAACTGGAAAATCTGCAAACACTTGAAAATTAAGCAGTAAACATTTATATACAATATGGACAAGAAGAAGTCTCAAAGGGAATTTTTAAAAAGCAAGTAACACAATGAAAATATGGCATATCAAAATTTGTGGATGTGGCTGGGTGCAATGGCTTACTCCTGTAATCCCAGCACTTTGGGAGGCTGAGATGGGTGGATCGCTTGAGCCCAGGAGCTCAAGAGTAGCCTGGGCAACATTGTGAAATCCCTATCTCTGCAAAAAATTAGCCAGGTGTGGTGGCATGCACCTGTAGTCCCAGCTACTTGGGAGGCTGAGATTGGGAGAATTGCTTGAGCCCAGAAGGTTGAGGCTGCAGTGAGTGGAGATTGTGCTACTGCACTCCAGCCTTGGTGACAGAATGAGACCTAGTCTTAAAAAAAAATTTGTGGGATTCATCTATAGCATAGCTGAGAGAGAAATTTATAGCACTAAATCCTTATATTAGTAATATCGAAAGTTCTCAAACCAGTAGTCAAAAAACTAAAAGAGGAATAGCAAAATAAAGTTAAGGCAAATAGGACAGAAAGTGAAGAGCAGAAATTGATGAAATTAAAAACAAGAAAGCAATGCAGAACATTAAGGAAATAAAAAACAGGTTCTTCGAAAAATTAGTAAAACTGATAATCCTCTAGCATGATCAACAAAGATAAAAGGAGATAACACACAAATCACCAATATCAGGAATGAAACAAGAAATATCACAAAAGAGGCTGCATCTATGAAAAATGTTATAAAAATTTTATGCTCATAAATTTGACAACCTAGGAAAAAACGGATCAATTCCTTGAAAATCACAAATTACTACAACTCAGAAAAGATGAAATATATAACCTGAAATCACAAATTACTATAACTCAGAAAAGATGAAATATATAAAGATGAATAGTCCTATAACCATTATATAAATTGGATTTGTAGCTAAAAAGCTCCTGAACACAATATATCCAGACCCAAATGGTTTCACTGGAGAATTTACCAAATATTTAAAGAAAAATCAACACCAGTTTTACACAATCTCTTCCAGAAAATAGAAGAGAAAGGACTATGATATCATTATTTTGATATCAAAACAAAACAAAGAGCACAAAGGAAGGAAGGGAGGCAGGGAGGGAGGAGGAAGGGACAGAGGCAAGAACACTGCAGGTTGATTTTGCTCATAAGCTTAGATGGAAAAATCCTCAAGACAATGTTAGCAAATTGAATTTAGTAATGCATAAAAAGAGTAGTAGACCACAATCAAGAGGGAATTTCACTCAAGTTATGCAAGACTGTTTTAATATTTGAAAAACCAATCAATGTGTTCTACCTTGTAAACTGAAGAAGAAAAATCATACGATCTTACCAACTGACATAGGAAAAGGTTTTGACAAAATTCAAAACACATTAATGATATAAACTCTTAGCAAACTTGGAATAGAGAGTAATTTCCTCCAACTTCATAAAGAGCATTTACAAAAATCTACAGTTAACATCACACTTAATGGTGAAAGAATGAATGCTTTCCCCTTAACAGCAGGAACAAGGCAAGAATGTTCCCTTTCACTATTTTAATTCAAGATAGTACCAGAAGTTCTAGCTAGTGTAATAAGACTAGAAAAGGAAATAAAAAGTACACAGATTGAAAAGAAAGAAAGAAAACTATCACTACTTGCACGTGGCATAGTCATCTACATAAACAGTCCCACAGAATAAACAAAACATCCTTGATATAAAGAGTGAGAATATCAAGGCTGCAATACACAAGAATAACACACATACACAAATTGCATCTCTCTATGGTAACAATAAACAAGTGGAAACCAAAATAAAAATTGCAATACCATTTACAACTGCTCGAAATATATGAAGTATTAATTTGTAGGTATAAATCTAACAAAACATATACAGGAGGATATAGTGCACATTACAAAATTCTGCTGAAAGAAGTCAAATATCTACATAAATGGAGAGACATGCCATATTCAGGGATGGGAAGTGTCAACATAGATGTCAGCTTCCCCCAAATTGCAGGTTTAATACAATTCTAAATCTTGCCGTTGTTTTTTGTATACATATGCAAACTTACTGAAACAATTTTGAAAAAGAATAATTAAATGGAAAAAAATCACTGTATCACATATTAAAGCTTACTCTACAACTACAGTAATCAACTCAGTATAGTGCTGGTGGAGGGATAGATACATTAATTACTGGTGCAGAACAGAGAACCCCAAAGTACCCACAGAAATATGCTTAATAAATTTTTGAGAAAGATGCAACAGCAGTTTAGTAGAGGATTGGATAGCCCTTTCAACAAGTGCTGCAGGAGCAATCAGACATCCATAGGCAAAAGAGATGAGCCTTGGCCCGACCTTCACATTTTATACAAAACATAACTCAAAGATCATGGGCTTAAATGTAAAACTGTAATATTTTCAGGAAAAAAATAGAAGAAAATCTTCAGGACCAGGGACTAGGCAGAGCTCTTAGACTTGCATTCAAAATACAATTCATAAAAGAAAAAATTGATAAATTGAACCTCATCAAAATTAATTTTTTTTTTTTTTTTTTTTTTGCTCTGCAAAAGACCCTGTTGGGATGATGGAAAGTAGTTACGGAATGAGAGAAAGTATTTGCAAATCGCATATCTGACAAAGAACTTGTGTTAAGAATAAAGAACTCTCAGAACTCAACATAAAATAAATAACTAATCAAATTAAAAATGTGCAAATGACATGAACAGATATTTGACCAAAGAAAATATTCTTTGTACATGAAAGGATGGTCAGCAACATTAGCCATTAGGAAAGTTCAAATTAAAACCACAATGAGAGACATCGCTACATATTAGAATGGCTTTTTAAAAAGTGATTAACACTAGGCTGGGTGCAGTAGCTCACACTTGTAATCCCAGAATTTTGGGAGGCCGAGGTCAGGAGTTCTAGACCAGCATGGCCAAGAGGGTGAAACCCCATCTCTACTAAAAATACAAAAATTAGCCGGCCGTGGTGGTATGAGCCTGTAACCAACTATTCAGGAGACTGAGGCAGGAGAATTGCTTGAACCTGGGAGGTGGAGGTTGCAGTGAATTGAGATCACACCACTGCACTCCAGCCTGGGCGATGGAGACGCCAACAACAACAACAAACAAAAAACAAAAAAAAAAGAAAAAAGAAAAAAAATGAATAACAGTAAATCCTGGCAAGGATGCAGAGAAACCAGAGCACCCACACTTGCTAGTGAAAATGTAAAATGGTACAGCCACTCTGGAAAAAGTTTGTCAGTTCCTTATAAAACTGAAAATGTACTTATCATAGGACCAAGAAAATGAAACCATGGGCATTTCTAGCACAGAAATAAAAACTTGTTTTTAGACAGAATTTTATATACAGATGTTCATAGCAGCTTTATTTGTAGTAACCCCAGACTGAAGACTACCCAGATGTCCTTTAGTGGTGAATGGTTGGATACATTGTGGTACATCCATATAATGGAATACTACCCAGCATTACTAAGAACAAACTACTGATATATGAAACAACTTGAATGAAACTCAAATAAATTATCAATCTTAAAAAGTCAATCTTAAAAAGGTACATACTATATGATTCCACGTATATAGCATTTGTGAAATAACATAATTGCTGAGATGAAGAGAAAATTAATAGTTTCCAGGGGTTAGGGATGGGATGAAGGATATATGGACGTGTGCCTCTAAAATGGTATCACAAGGAAGCCTGTGGTGCAGAGGTATGCATCCTGATTTTGATGATAAGTACAAGTACGTACTTGATAACATTACAGACAGCTATATGCACACATACAAAAGTAAGCACATTACTGCCTCGTTGAATATTAGTAAGCTCTGTGGATTGTACCAATGTCTGTTTCCTGTTTTGATATTGTAGTTATATCAGATGCTAGCTCTGGGGCAGCTGGGTAAAGGGCACAAGGAATCTTTCTCTACACTCCTGCCCAACTGTGTGTGAATCTATAATTATTTCAAAACAATGAGCATTTAAACAAATTCATATGTTTGTAGGAATTCATTTCTAGCTTATAAAAAATTAAGGGAATTTCAGTTTTGGGGAAAATGGAGTAAGCACGTTTCACGGTGTGTCTCCCACTAAATCAGAGAGAGTACATAAAGAAGCTATTTGAAGACTTTTAAAATCAAATAACCCCAGGAGAATTGGGGGAAAAAAACACCATAATTCAAAGTAACACTGATCTGGCATTGAGTTTTACCATTTCCCTTCTCTGGTGTCTCTCAGTCTGTCTTCAAGGAGGCCTGAACTTGGAAGTGGACTTGGGTGCAAACAGAGAGCGCTCAGAAGAAGCCTTTCTGATCTGGCTGAGGAGCAGGAAACAGTCTCCTAATACGCAGAGACAGTGCAAGAAGCTTTTTTCTCTTTACTCCATTTTCTTATGCCTCAGTTCCCTGCAGCCCACTGGCACCTCATTTCCTGATAACTAGAGCAGTGGTCTAAGCAGGTGGGTGCACTCCATTGCTTTTTTACTCTTTCTGTCCTTTTCTTGCTTGATGCTGGATGTGGGCATTGTCATGACAAGCAAGGAGCAGAGTGAAGTAAATAATCCCCTTGCTCAGCTGGAGCACTGAAAACGAGAGCTCCTAGGAGCTGGAAAGTACCAGGGAAATGATGGCATGTGAGGAGTTCAGGACGGTGACATTGAAAAGTTGTTTATGAGCTTCTGGCCTCATCTCTGTGATAGTTAATTGTTTCCTTTTAGTTTTAGTTGACATGTAATAATTGTATATATTTATGGGATACAGAGTGATATTTCCATATGTACATACAATGTGTAAATGATCAAATCAGGATAATTAACATATCCATCACCTCAGACATTTTCATTTCTTTGTTTTGTGAACATTCAAAATCCTCTCTTCTAGCTTTTTGAAAATATGCAATAAATTATCGTTAACCACATTCACCCTACAGTGTTGCAGAACAGAACTCATTCATCCTATCTAGCTGTAATTTTGTATGTCAACCAGCCTCCCCCAACCTTCTCTCCTCCCTACCCTTTCTAGCCTCTAATACCCACAGTTCTATTCTCTACTTTCATGAGTTCAAAATTTTTCTAGCTCCCACATATGAATGAGAACATCTTTCTGTGTCTGACTTATTTTGCTTCACATAAGGTCCTCCAGGCTCATCCATGTTGCCTGAATGACAGGATGTCATTTTTATGGCTAAATAATATTCCATTGTGTATACACACACACACACACACACACACACACACACTTTCTTTATTCATTCATTTGTTATAGACATTTAGGTTAATTCCACAAAAGCTGTGATTGTTAATTTTATGTGTCAACTTGACTGGGCTATAGGGTGCCCAGACATTTGACCAAACGTTATTCTGGGTTTGTCTGTGAGGTGTTTCCCCTTGAGATGAGTATTTGGATTGGCAAACTGAGTAAAGTAGATTGCCCTCCCCAGTGTGGGCAGGATCATTCAATCAACTGAAGACCTGAATACAATAAAAAGCCTGAGCAAGAGGGGACTCCTCTTGTCTGACTGCTTGAGAGGGAACATTGGCCTTTTCCTGTCTTTGGACATGAACTGAAACATAGGCTCTTCTTGGATTTTGAGCCTACTGACTTTTGGACTGGAACTCAACCATCAGTTTTCCTGGTTCTCAAGCCTTCCAACACAGACTAGAACTACATCATTGGTTCTCCCAAGTCTCCAGGCTGCCAAGTGGACTTCTCAGCCTCCATAATTGTGTGAGCCCATTATATATCATATTGGTTCTGTTTCTCTCAAAAATCCTGACTAATACAGATTTTGGTACAGATAATGGTTCTAGAGGAACAGAATTTTGAGAATGAGTTTTCTGGGTTTGTTCTGGGGTTTCTGGAAAGGGTTCTCTAATCAGATTTCATTTAAAGTTGTTAATAACTCTATTTCCAATAATAAAGAGAGCACTGATAGTTCATGGCATAATCTGGCAATAGAGATACACAAATATCACCATTGGAGACTCCTAATCAACCACTTAATAAGAAGCAAGGATCTGGGTGACTGTGTATAGGACATTTCAAACATTTGCAGCAAACTAATAAATACTAGATGGTTGCTTCTATTGTCACTAGACAAAGGGGAAATAAAAGAATGAGCTCAGGGATTCCAATTCCCAACTCAAGTATCACATAAATGACCTGAAAGTTCCTATGTGTGCCCTCAAGTAGACCCTTAGCCCAGGTAGCCCCTCAGCTGAGATTGCTGAAAATCAAACTCAGAATCTCATCCTGTGGCTAGCTGAATTATAATGCAAGTTGAACTATTTGGAGTTTTGATGAAGCATATTTCCTCATTTGGGTGTGTTGCTCCAGCTCATGTAACAAGTGACCTAAAAGGCTGCTGGTGTTGAGAACAAGAGAAGGCCGTGCAGCAGGTCCAGGTGCCCGTGCATGCTGCTCTGCCACAGGGACCATGTGACCCAGAAGATCCAATGGTGCTTGAAGCATCAGTGGCAGATGAGTTTGGAGCCTTTGGCAGGCCCCTATAGGTGAGTCACAGCACATGCCCTTAAGATTTTGGTGCACAGCCCTGCCGTCCTCTGCAGATAACTATTTTCCTTTTGAGAAACATCTGTTCATCTGCCACTGGGCTGAATGCTTAACTGGGGATCACTAAGTTCCCATGTGACCTGAGCTGCCCAGTGTGAACTGAGTTTTATCTGACCCACCAAGCGTGAGGTGGGCATGCATGGCAGTGCTCCATCATCAGAGGAAAGGGGTTTGTGTGTTAGCAGGCTCCAGCAGGCCCTGAAGGCACAAGTTAGCTACATAAGTGGCCCAAATGCCCATGGTCCCCATCCCTGGTACACTGCCTTCTCTCTCCTGGCCTGCACCGATGGCCTCATGGGGAGTTCCCTAGGATCAGATGACAGAGGAAGAGAAGGCTCAGGCCTTCTCTTGGCCCTTACAGATGGTTCTGTGTGATACCCAGATACCACCTGAAAGCAGACAGCTGTAGCATGACAGCCCTCTTCTAGGACATCCCTAAAGAACAAAGGTGAGGGGTAACCCTCCCTGTGGGCAGAGCTTGGGGCAGTGCACCTGATTGTTCAGTTTGCTTGGAAGGAGAAATGGCCAGGCATGAGATTATATACCAATTCATGGGCTGTGGCCAATAATTTGGCTGGCTAGTTAGGGACTTGCAGGGAACATGATTGGTAGATGGATGACAGAGAAGCTTGGGGAAGAGGGATGTGGACATACCTCACTGAAGGGGCAGAAACTGTGATGATATGTGTGTCCTATGTGAATGCTCACTGAAGGGTGACCTCAGCAGAGCAGGACATTAACAACAGGTAAATAAGATGACCCATTCTGTAGATGTCAGTCTCTTTCCACAGCCACCCCTGTCATCACCCCAGGGTCCCAGAAACAAAGTGGCCATGGTGGCAGGGATGAGGTTATGCATGGACTCAGGATCGTGCACTCACACTCACCAAGGCCAACCTTTCTACAGCCACCACTGCATCCAGTCTACCAGCAGCAGAGACCAACACTGAGTCCCCAGTATGACACCATCCCCTGGAGTGATCAGTGAGTCACTCAGTGACAGGTTGATTACCTACGACCTTTTCCATCATGGAAGGGGCAGTATTTGTTCTAAGTGGAATAGACGCTTTGCATATGGATTTGCCCTCCCTGAGTACAGTGCCTCTGCTGAAACTACCACTTGTGGGTTTACAGAATGCCTTCTCCACTGTCATGGTATCAGTGCAGCATTTCTTCTGGTTAGGAACTCACATCACAGCAAAAGAAATGCCGCGATGGCCCAATGTTATGGAATTCACTGGCCTTCCAGGCTCCCGCTGTCCTGAGGCAACTGGCTTGACAGATGGTGGAATAATGGCCTTTGGAGGACTCAGTGACAGTGCAGCTCGGTGGCAGTGCCTTTCAAGGCTGGGGCAAGGCTGTCAGAAGGCTGGATATGCTCGGAATCAGTGTCCAATACATGGTGCTATTCCTCCCCTAGCCAGGACTCCGAGCATAGCACTACTCACCATCACCCTTAGTGACCCACTAGCAACAGTTTTGCCCCTCGTCCCCACCACCTTATGCTCTGCTGGCCTAAAGGTCTTAGTTCCAAAGGGAGGAATGCTGCCGCCAGGAGACACAGCGATGATCCGTTGCACTGGAAGTTTAGGCTGTCACCTGGCGGTGCCAAGCTCCTCATGCCTCTGGATCAACAGGTAAAGAGTTACTACGCTGGTGGGGGTGGCTGGTCCAGACCACCAAGGGGAAATTGCCCTGCTGCTTCACAATGGACTGGGAAAGAGAATGTCTGGGGTATAGGAGGGCCCTTGTGGCGTGCGCTGTGATTAAGATAAATGGAAAAGCACAACAACCCAATCTAGGCAGGATTAATAATGGTCCAGAACCTTCAGGAATGAAGGTTCCCCACCAGGTTAAAAACCACAACCAGTGGAGGCTTCCTGAAGGCAAAGGGAATACAGACTGTGGAGTGGAAGAAGGTAGTTATAGGACCATGTGACCAGCTACAGAAACCAGGACTGTAATTGTCATGAATGTTTCCTCCTTATTGGGGGTGTGTGTGTGTGTGTGTGTGTGTGTGTGTGTGTGTGTGAGAGAGAGAGAGAGAGAGAGAGAGAGTATGTGTTTAAAGTTTTGGAAGAAAACATAGTAATGAAGAAATCTTCATTACTTGAGGTTAGGGAAATTGTTCTTAGACATGACGCCAAATGCATGTAAAAGCAAAAATCCATCAATTAGACTTCATCAAAATAATAAATATAATTTGGCAAAAGACACTATTAAAAGGCACGGAAAAGACAGCTATAGGCTGGGAGAGAATATCTGCACACCATATATAGAACAAAGAAAGTAGTCCGGTATATAAAGAACTCTCAAAATCAACAGTTAGAAAACCATCCATACAAAAGTGGGTAAAAGACTGGGACCCTCACTGAAGAGGGCGCTCTATGTGGAAGACAGCAAGCCTATGAGAGACCATCAACACTAGTCATTAGGGAAATGCAAATCAAAACCACAGTGAGGTGCCACTGGAAAGCAGTTTGACAGTTCTGTTAAACCACATGGCCCAGCAGTCCCACTACGATTTTCCCTGCAATAAGGAAAAATTGTGTTCACATGAAAATGTCTGCACAAATGTTTATAGCAACTCTCCATAATCGCCCAAATCTGGACACAACCCCATGTCCTCCCATGGATGAAGGGGTAACCACCCGTGTCTCCCTGTGCAGGCAAACACCATTCCACAATAGAAAGGAACACGCCACTGACACACAGAGCACTGGGGTGGATCTCAAAAACATGATGCTTAGCAAAAGCAGCCAGTTACAGAGATCCCATGCTGCGTGTCTCCATTCACGTGACCTTCCTTAGACAACAGTGTGACAGGGATGGAAGGCGCATCAGCAGTCAGCAGGGTTGGGTGGGGAGGGCTGGACTCCAGCAAGAGGGGTGCAGTTCCTCGGCATCCTGACTGTGGAACCTCGTACATGTGAAAATTCTCAGACCTAAACACCTCTTTTAAATGGGACCAGATGGGGAAATAAAACTAACATTTTTTGGTCTTCTGTTTCATATCAGTCACCACAGGTACAGTTGTGACCCTTGAACAGCACAAGTCTGAACCACATGGGTCCACCTACATACAGATTTTTCCTTTAAAAAAAATTTTTTTAAATTAAATCTTCTTAAATAGACACGGAGTTGGCCAGGCGTGGTGGCTCACACCTGTAATCCCAGCATTTTGGGAGGCTGAGGTGGGCGGATCACAAGGTCAGGAGATTGAGAACACCTTGGCCAACGTGGTGAAACTTCGTCTTTACTAAAAATACAAAAAAATATATATATATATATAGCTGGGCATGGTGGCACGCACCTGTGGTCCTAGCTACTCAGGAGGCTGAGGCAGGAGAATCGCTTCAACTCAGGAGGTGGAGGTTGCAGTGAGCCAAGATCACGCCACTGCACTCCAGTCTGGGCAACAAAAGCGAAACTCCGTCTCAAAAAAAAAAAAAAAAAAAAGACACGGGGTCTCGCTATGTTGCTTAGGCTGTTTTCGAACTCCAGGACTCAAGTAACCCTCCCAACCTTGGCCTCCCAAATTGCTGGGATCACAGGCATGAACCACCACACCAGGCCCAGTTTTTTTTCAATAAATATATTAGAAAAATGTATTGGAAAATTTCACATCAGCCATGCCAGCAGATGTGAAACCTTGCTCTTTTGGCCAAATACCTTTTTACCTGGTCTTGGAAATGCAGCTTTTGGACAGATGTAGTAGCTCATGCTTGTAATCCCAGCACTTTGGGAGGCTGAGGCAGGAGGATCACTTGAGCCCAGGAGGTGGAGGTTGCAGTAAGCATTGCAACCATTTGAAGAAACTTGCAGATGAACCTTGTAGCCTAGAAATATTGAAAAAGTTAAGAAAAAGGTATGTCATGAATGCATAAAATACTAGCATAATTTTATCATTTACCACCATAAGATGTACATAAATCTATTATAAACAGTTAAAATTTATCAAAAGCTATGCACACAAACACAGTACATGGTACCATTCAGTCAAGAGAAATGTAAACAAATGTAAAGATGCAGTATTAAGTCATAACTGCATAAATTAATGGGAGCCCACTGTACTGCTGTAGTAATTCTGTCGCCCGTCCTGCTACTATTGCAGTGAGCTCAGGTATCGAGTGTCCACTTAAAATGCCATGTGACACTAGCCATCTCTGCGTGAGCACTTGTCTCTCCTGTAAATTGTGTATCACAGTGAAAAGTAATCTCTCATGGTTCTCATGTATTTTTCATGTTTAGTACAATATGATAAACCTGAAGAAGACAATGGGACGTGTACGAAGTGCCACTAGTGATGCTGGAAGTGCTGCCAAGAAGCAGAGAAAAGTCTAGTCAGTACAAGAAAAAGGTGGATTGATTGATATGTACTATAGACTGAGGTCTGCAGCTGCAGCTGCCACCATTTCAAGATAAATTAATCCAGCCTAACAACCATTGTAAAAAAAGAAAAGGAAATTTGCAATGTCATCACTGCAACCATGCTGGCAGACATGAAACTTTGCTCTCTTTGACAAATAAAATCTTTTTATCTAGTCTTGAAAATGTAGCTTTTGGCTGGATGTAGTAGCTCATGCCTGTAATCCCAGCACTTTGGGAGACTGAGGCAGGAGGATCACTTGAGCCCGGGAGGTGGAGGCTGCAGTAAGCCAAGATCACACCACTGCACTCCAGCCTAGAAGCGAGGCTCTGTCGGAAAAAAAATAAGAGAAAAGAAAAGAAGAAAGAAGGAAGGAAGGACAGAGAAAGAGAGAAAATGCAACTTTTATGTGGATGCAGAATATCTATAAGTAAAGCATATCTATAGACTCTAATATGATTCAAGAAAACCTGATGTCATTATATGACAACTTAAAACAAAAGACTGGTGGAGGATGGTGACTTAAAATTATGAGATCTACAAATCTGGAGAGGCTAAAGTACAGTGGCACAATCATGACTCACTGCAACCTCTCCCGGGCTCACGTGTTCCCCCACCTCAGCCTCCCAAGTAGCTGGAACTACAGGTGTGTGCCACCATGCCTGGCTAATTTTCAAACTTGTTTTTGTGGAGACAGGGGTCCCACTATCTTGCCCAGCCAGTCTCAAACTCTTGAGCTCAAGCAATCCTCCCACCTCGAACTTCTAAAGTGCTGAGATTACAGGCATGAGCCACTGTGCCAGGTCAAGAGCCTTATTTTATTCCTTTTTCTTTTTTTTGTCTGACAGAGTCTAGCTCTGTCATCCAGACTGGAGTGCAGTGGTGTGATCTCAGTTCACTGCAACCTCCACGTCTCAGGTTCAAGCAATTCTCCTGCCTCAGCCACCTGATCAGCTGGGAAGTCAGGCACATGCCACTGCACCTGGCTAGTATTTGTATTTTCTTCTAGGTAGAGACAGGGTTTCGCCATGTTGGCCAGGCTGGGCTCAAACTCCTGGTCTCATGTGATCCACCCACCTCAGCCTCCCAGAGTGCTGGGATTACAGGCGTGAGCCACTGGGCAAGCCCAAGAGCCTTATTTCTTAGAAAGGTTGCAGCCTGCAGGCTGGCCGTCTTGACAGGCTGGGAAGTGTAGCCTCCAGCAAAGACCAAAAGCAGGCACTTTCAGGGACAGAAAGGTGAGACAGGAAGTTATGCTGAAAGGGTTGGCTAAATGTACATATTCAATAGGTTATAGAAGACTCTATGAGTATTCATGAAGGGGGTGAGACACACCTATTTCACACATTACATACGTCCCATGTTCATTTTGGGGTGGAGGCAACATTTAAATGCATTAAAATTGGGCCCTATATGTCAAAAGGTGAAGCAGATGGTTCAAAGGCTCTCAGTGCCTAGGCTTCCTACTGGAAAAAACTGTGTCCAGATTTACAACAGAGCCAATCAAGGAAATCATGAAAGAGAGTGTGCCTATGGCAAAACAGATGGGGAATAGAGGCTTTCAGGATATGGATCTTGGAGAAATTCAAGAGTGAATAGACATCACACCAGAGGAATTAACAGAAGACCACTTGATGGAGATGAGTGCTTTCAAATCTGCACCAGATCATGGGGAAGAGGATGTAGACGCAGTGCCAGAAAACAAGTTGACATTCCACAATCTGGCAGAGGGGCTCCGATTATTCAAGACGGCTTGTGACTTCTTTTACCACATGGACCTTTCTATGGTACAGGCACCGAAACTAAAACAAATGGTGGAAGAAGGATTGGTATCATAAAGAAACATATTTAGAGAAATGAAAAAGCAAAAATGTCAGACAGAAATAATGATGAATTTCTTAGCATGCATGCATCTCCTGCCTTCATTCCCATCTCCCCCATCTTTTCTGCCTCTGCCATCCCTGAGATGGCAGGACCAACCTCTTCTCTTCTTCAGCCTACTTAATGTGAAGACAATATGGATGAAAACCTTTATGATGATCCACTTCCATTTAGTGATAGTGAATACATTATCTTCCTTATGATTTTATTAGTAATTTTTCTTTTCTGTAGCTTACTTCATTGTAAGAATACAGTATACAATACAAATAATATATGTGTTGAGTGTTTATGTTATTGGTAAGGCTTCTGGCCAATAGTAGGCTATTAACAAAAGTTGTGGTGAGTTGAAAGTTATATGTGGAATTTTTTTTTTTTTTTTTTTTTTTTTTTTTTTTTTTTTTTTTTTTGAGACGGAGTCTCGCTCTGTCCCCCAGGCTGGAGTGCAGTGGCGAGATCTCGGCTCAGTGCAATCTCCACCTCCTGGGTCCAAACAATTCTCCTTCCTCAGCCTCCTGAGTAGCTGGGATTACAGGTGTGCAACACCACGCCCGACTAATTTTTGTATTTTTAGTAGAGATGGGGATTCACCATGTGGATCAGGCTGGTCTCAAACTCCTGACCTCATAATCTGCCCGCCTGGGCCTCCCAAAGTGCTGGGATTACAGGCGTGAGCCACCACACCAGGCCTATATGTGGATTTTTGACTGTGTGGGAAGGTCGGCACCCCCTCCCCTTCATGGGAACTGTAGTCTCATTAAATCCTCACATGCTGCAAGATTGGTTTATTATTCCCATCTTACAGATATGAAACTTAAAACCCAAGAGATTTTATATGTTGCCCAGAGTCACATCACTGGTCAGTGGCAGAAACTGGAGCCCCCATCCAGACCATCTCTGACCTGAGCACAGGTTGCCAAGTGTGCATGCAGTAGTCAGACACTGGGAGATGGCGACTACCCTCTGTATTGAGGCCACTTACATATCCGGCTTCTTTGCAACAGCCTTGCTTAGCTCCACCACTCAGTTTTGGTCAAATGAACCACAGCAGGATCATGTGGACTTCTTGAGCACTGGTTTGCATATATGGGTTGGACTTGGTGATCTCTTTGAGGTGTGTGGAGATACTAAGCTAGTGGAAAAAGTGCTAAACAGGCTGGAACCAGTGGCTCACGCCTCTAATCCCAGCCCTTTGGGTGGCCAAAGCAGGAGGATCTCTTGAGGCCAGCCTGGGCAACATAGTGAGACCTTGTCTCTACAAAAATAATTAAAAATTTTTAAAATGCTGAACAAAAACCCACCTGTGTTCAATCTTGGCTCCTCCCTGGATAATGCACCCACTCCCAAGTGTAGGTGTTGGTAACTCTTGGGAGTACATCTTAAGCCCAGGTAGCACATCAACCGGAGTTCCAGACAGTTCTCCAGCTACCGCCTCAGATGTTTCTACCTGGCAGTCCCACAGGTGCCCATCACTCCACCTGGCATCCCAGCCAGACACCTGGGGGCCCTGGGGTACTCCCCGAAAACCCCTTGTTCCTCGCAACCCTCAGACCCACTACCCCTCCAATGTTACCTCTCAGAGCTCTAGCACCCATCACTTCTCCCTCTCTGTGCCTCCTTCCCCTGAACTCCCTGCAAACTATGTCCACCCAGTAGCAAAACGGCTTTTAAAAAATGGAAATCTGACCATGCTGTCCCAGCTAAATGTTCTCCCAGGGCTTCCTGGTGTCTTGGGATGAAGATAGCATCTTCAGGTGGCCTCATCCCCTGCTTCTCTATTTTCCTCCCCAGCTCCTAGGACTCTCTGCCGCTGTCCTGGCTGGTATGCAGGCGTCACGCTGCCCTGTGTCACAGGCCTTTCCACATCACATTCCTGTGCTTGACACATTCTTCTGCTTCCCCAACTCCCAGACTTTGCCAAATTAACCAACTTCTGGTCATGGCTCAACCATCACTTGCTTCCCTAAGGAAGTCTTCCCCAACTTCCTAAGCCATGTTTAGAGCTGTGCCGTCCTCTACGGGACCACTGCCACCTGGGGCCATTGAGCCCTTGAAATGTGCAACTGCTTCCGAGAACTGGAAAATTTTAATTTTAATTACTTTGAATTTCAAACGAGTGACTAGGTTCAATTACAGTTGAAACAAGGGGATATACATCTATTTTTTTCAACTGTGAATACTGTGAAATATAAATATAGATTATTTCCCACAACATTTAGATCTGAATTGAGAGGTGCTATAAGAGTACAACACACTGGGCTGGGCACGGTGGCTCACGCCTGTGGTCCCAGCACTTTGGGAGGCCGAGGTGGGCAGATCACCTGAGGTCAGGGGTTCGAGACCAGCCTGGCCAACATGACGAAACCCTATCTCAACTAAAAATACAAAAAATTAGCAGGGCATGGTGGTGGGCGCCTGTAATCCCAGCTACTTCGGAGGCTGAGGCAGGAGAATCTCTCGAACCTGGGAGGCAGAGAGTTTCAGTGAGCTGAGATCGTGCCATTGCACTCTAGCCCGGGCAATAAGAGCGAAACTCTGTCTCAAAAACAAAAACAAAAACAAAAAACAAAAACAAACAAACAAACAAAAGAGCACCAAATAGGAATGTCAACCAGTTCAATAATCATTTTTATACTGAGTCCATGTTGTGACGGTATTTTAGGCACACTGGCTTTATTTATTGATAGACAGGGTCTCGCTCTGTCACCCAGGCTGGAGACCTACTGAACTCAGGTCATCCTCCCGCCTCAGCCTCCTGAGTTGCTGGGACCACAGGCGCGCGCCACCACTCCAGGTTTTTTGTTTTTTGTTTTTGTTTTTGTTTTGTAGAGATGGGGTCTTGCCATGTTGCCCAGGGTGCTCTGGAACCTCTGGGCTCGATCGGATCTTCCTGTCTCGGCCTCCCAAGTAACTGAGATTACAGGCGTGAGCCACCGCGCCCGGCCGGTATACTGGCTTTAAATGATAAAAATGTTCTGAACGTTCACTTTCTGGTGTTGGCGCGCGGGGCGCGGCGCGGAGTGACCAGCCTTGCCCGGGCTCCTTTCAGCAGCAGGTGAAGTAGCTGCAGCGCGTTCAACTTTCCCAGAACGACCGACGGTTTGGCGCGATCTCGTGCACGCCCCGGCCCGCCCCGCAGCCGGGGGTGCAGGGCCATGTCCAGCCTGGGACGCGGCAGGGCCTTCGCTCCTGGGTCCTGCCTCCTGTGCGTCCCCAGGCGCGGAGCGACAGTCCCGTGTCCTGCGCGCCGTGGGGAGCCGCGCTGGGGGCGCCTCGGAAGGATGCGGTTCTCCAGCCCTTTCCGTGCTTAAACAGGACGGAGGCTGAATTTCTTCGCGTGGGTGGAAACTAAAACCGAGTGGGGGACGGGGCGTCGGCCGTAGGTGCGGTTCCAGCGGCGGGCGCGGGTCCCAGGGCGCAGGCACAGCGTGGGGTCGAGGGCGCAGCGCCGGGAGCGTGGATCCCAGGGACCCTCAACGCACTGGGTGATGGA